>NC_072430.2:124275000-124606875 GCF_028878055.3 Symphalangus syndactylus | reverse complement strand
AAATCCTTCCCTCTCGTGCATTGTCTGCCCCTCTCCTAAGCTCCCCAAGATGAAGGGCTGCCTGTCTCACACACGATAGTATCCCCCAATCCCTAACCCAAGGTCTGACACTCAAAATGCATGCAGTAAGTGCTTATCCGCTGAATGAAACACAGAATCCCACACTCCTATTCTTTTAGGTCATTTACCCTCACTAGGTTTCAAGGCTCCCAAAACTAAAAATAACCACGTTTGACTCAGCAGCAGGTGAATGTCCAGATTACTTTTAGTTTCTGGGTTAAGGAGGAAAACTGGGCCAGACCCAGGCAGAACAAACTACCCGGTGGTGCAACCTTGCTCGGGGAATGTTAAAGACCCTTGTGTAACAAATATTGATGAAGGCTGATTCTACTTTTCATTTTCCCAGGAGTCCCAACCTAAACATCCTACAATTTCTGGAAGTGTATGATTCTCTCCCACAAAACCATGAGCTATTTGGGAAGAAGAATTCTGCCTGGCTGCTCTTTTTTTTCCCCTAGAAATGAGAAGTGGATCAGGCAAGGTCCTGCATAAGAGTTTGATGAATGCTTGAGATTGGCCAGCAACGCAAGCCTCAGCACCAGAGTGTGGAATCGTAGAATGTTAGAACTGGAAAGGATTTCAGCAACATCTCAAACTGCTCTGTACAATATGTTAGCCACTAGCTACATGTGGCTATTTAAGAGTAAATCAAAATTAACTGAAATTAAGTGAAGTTGAAAGTCTTCAGATATACTAGCCACTTTTCTAGGACTCAAAAGCCACTGTCTAGAGGCTACTGCATGGGAAGGCACAGATATGAGAACATTTCCATCATGGCAGAAAGTCCCTTTGGATAGCACTGAAAGGATCTCATTTATTTTATTTTTTTTTTGATTTCCACATCTCTTCTTTTTTTTTTATATTTGGAAATTTTTTTTTTTTTTTATACTTTAGGTTTTAGGGTACATGTGCACAATGTGCAGGTTTGTTACATATGTATCCATGTGCCATGTTGATTTCCTGCACCCATTAACTCGTCATTTAGCATTAGGTGTATCTCCTAATGCTGTCCCTCCCCCCTTCCCCCACCACACAACAGTCTCCGGAGTGTGATGTTCCCCTTCCTGTGTCCATGAGTTCTCATTGTTCAATTCCCACCTATGAGTGAGAACATGCGGTGTTTGGTTTTTTGTCCTTGCGATAGTTTACTGAGAATGATGTTTTCCAGTTTCATCCATGTCCCTACAAAGGACACGAACTCATCATTTTTTATGGCTGCATAGTATTCCATGGTGTATATGTGCCACATTTTCTTAATCCAGTCTATTGTTGTTGGACATTTGGGTTGGTTCCAACTCTTTGCTATTGTGAATAGTGCCGCAATAAACATACATGTGCATGTGTCTTTATAGCAGCATGATTTATAGTCCTTTGGGTATATACCCAGTAATGGGATGGCTGGGTCAAATGGTATTTCTAGTTCTAGAAGGGATCTCATTTATAATGAAAGAATTGAGTTTCAGAGAAGGAAAGTAATTTCCCCTGAGTCACGCAGTGAGTGAGAAATGAAAACATGAGCTCTGGCTTAGGTTCTTACCTATGTCTCCCGGTTACTGCTCAGCATTTTTTAACCATTACACTGGATTCACAAACCGTGAGGGCCTTGCCTAGAAGAAGAGCCACATGTTGTCTTCTTTCAAGGCAGCATAACTCTGGATAGCTAGTAAGAAATCCTAGATGCACATGGCAGAAAACAAATGCTAGACACAGCAAGCAAATGACAGGAAACTGTAGCTTCCCACAGAAAGCTGAAGCACCAGAGATCTAAAGCAGGCTGCAATGTGGGCTGTCTTTTTTTTTTTTTTTTTTAAGCTTTTCAAAATTGTTTTCATTTCAATGTTGGAGGTTAATACCCAAGACGGACACTCTTTTTGAAGACTGCCTTTTGATTTTAATTTCTTAAAGTCTTCATTTTAACTCCCCTTTCTGTTTACATTATACCTATCCCACAAGTTTTCTTTCTTTCCAGGTAACTTGATCCTCAAAAATGTGCAGAATCCATTTATTCCCACTGCTTTTAATTAAACATCAACTCGTTCTTTCAACTGGGTCTTTTAGGATTTTACATTGTCTTTTCTAAATGTACGTGTTTTTCTCTGAAATTACATCCAATCAAGTTCTCAAAAATGTATTTCTTAATCTTTAAATAGCTGGGAGTGTGTTTCAGCAACAGCTCAAGAAAACCTACAAAAGGGAAGAAGTCGGCTCTATCCCTCTCTCCTGCATAGCAGCAGGGCTCATAATCCAAGTCAGGGTCTACACACATAGACCTCAGGGCATTTAACGTCCAACTGAGGCCTGTAAACCCCAGGGCACAGATTCCACATCTGAAAGAAGCCTACACATCTTGTCACAGAAACAGTGACAGTTTCTATCTGTTTTTATTAAAGTCACACAGGGAGAAGCAGGATCCAAGGAAACAAGCATTTGCTCTCGATGGCCCAGACTTCCAGCAGGAACATTTGCCACAAGCAGACACACCAACAAATGACGGCAAGCCGGGTCCCCAGAGTCACAATGTTCAACAGCGGGCCTGGAGGCTGCTGGGAGGACCTAAGAAGTGTGGGGAGCAGTACTCAAGCTCCCAAGGTTCTCAAGCTCCCAAATCCAATCATCCAATTAGGCTACAGACGTCTCCAGAATCTGCAGAGGAGGCCCTCCTGATGGACAAATGTAGTGGGGGGAGAGAGTATTTAGGAAAATTCCACTGATGAGTCATAATTTTTTCTGGTATGTCTCCTAGGGTTTCTGAAGATTTCATTATCCTCATAAGTGAAATTCTTAAAATTACTGAAAGAGGTGCTTATTGAAACCTATAGCTCTCCATCCCTTGGCAGGCTTTGATTTGAAACATTCAAAACACATCCAACAGCCTCTTCTTCCCTGAAGACAGGGGCTTTAATGTTTAAAAAAAAGAAGAAGAAAAGAAAAAAGCAGGTCTCCTTGTACCAGCCAGTTCCCTCCTCTTAAAGAAAAATGTTACCTAAAAATTAAGGTACTGAAGCCAAAATAGAGTAGCAACCTTTAAAATATACTGCCTGCTCTTTGTTCCTAATGAACAAAGAAACACAATTTCCATAACCTGAAGCCATGTGTGCACACAATTTCAGAGCCAGGACTGGAGTTGTAATCTAGGCCAACCTCTTTATACTGCAAATGAGGAAACTGAGGCCCAGAGAGCTTCAAGAATTTTAACAGCAAGCAGGTGCTGAGCCAATACTTGGGCCAGGTGTCCAGAGTCCAAATCTTTTTGAACAAAAGAAAAGGAAATCATTCTATTACAGAGTAAGGAGAGAGCCATTTAAAGGCGGAGCATTAACACAAGCTCCTTACCCTCCCCAGCTCAGTCACGGATCTGTACAATCAAGGGTCAGTTTCAGACAAAAATATAAAGTAATTAAAGAAGGAGCACAAAGGAAGGTAGTGGGGAGAGCATTCACCCTTTATATTCCATGACTGATAGAAATAAAAGACTCTGCCTACCTCAGAGGCAGTGGAAATGCAGAGGCCAGGCCCCACATCTTTCTCACTGGCCTCATCTTTTTGAATTGCCTTATTAGTCATGGAGAGTGTTTTGCTGTTTCTGTGTGCCCCAGTGTGTGTGCACCTTTGCTTCCCACATTCACGTCAAGGCTCCTCTTGGGAGGACTGCCCTCAGGACACTGGAGCACTTCCCACATGCAGGCAGCCAGGAGTTCCTGGGAATTTGCTTCTCCCCAGGAGGCCCTTGACCAGTGATGTGGAGGCACACACGCCCAGTTCCCTTGGACAACTCAGAGTGTAACTTACACCCCACAGTGCCTCTACCCATCAGAATAAAGTCACTTCTGGGACCTTTGGCCTGAGATTGCACTTGCTCATCTACATCCCCTTCTCTAAACTGGGAGCACTTCCTTAATAAGTCTTTTGCAGCAAATCCTCTCTTCAGCATCTACTTCTAAGAAATCAGACCTAGAACTTTCATCTCCCTTCTCCTCTTTGCAGCTGTCCTTGTGTTTGGGAGGTGCTGCCTAGCTAGGTCTTGCGAAAACAACTCTTCTCCAGAGGCTTAGGTACATAGTTGCTTTCTTGTACATTCCTTGGAATGCTTTTCTATCCAGGATTTTTCTGTGGTCGATTATTAATGTCTGCTGTGGTGTAGGAAGGAGCTGGGGAAGATGTATTAGCTCATACGTGAAGTATTTGCCATCCCTGGCCTAGAGGAAAGGATGCAAGAAGGTCTTTTTATTCTAGCCGTTAAGCCAGCCTCTAGCATGGCCCAAAGGAGTCCAGACTTTTCTAAGCAATCCACCTCACTAAGACCCCCAGGGTTTATTGTACAACCAGCAATTGTACATTGACCTGAAGTGATCAACTCTGTAGGTGCCCCCAGGAATTTGTGGCAGCTGTGGGCAGCTGATGGAAGATATGGTATGAGGAGTTCTGGGGCCTATCTCATCATGAGTACCAAGTGTTGGATTAAGGGGGCTGGAGAGTGGGCAAGGCAGGCCCCAGAAAAGCTACTTTGGTGCAGACAAACTCTGATAGTATCAGCTCACCTTGAAGGTGGGCAAACCTAAAGTTGAGCATACACTGTACAAGTATCAGAAGTTAGTGCCAATCTTAGAATGTGTTTGAACATCAAGCCGCAGGCAAATAGCAGAGCTGATATTGGGAGATGCTGAAGAGCATAGTCCATCAAGCAAGCTGGTGTCAGGAGTCTGGAAATAGAGGCCAAGTCCTGGAAGTCAGAGACATAGAACATGTTACCAGAATGACCCTGAGTCTTCCTCACTCAAGTCCCCTTTTCTTCCTCCCTCAGTTTTATTGAGTTATAACAGACATACTATAAAGTGCATAAACCTTACTTAAGTGAATGAGTGAATTTTTACATATTGAAGTAACATATCCATCAACCCCAGAAGGCTTCTCCTTACCCCTTCCTAGTCTACTCCCTTTGCCAGAGGTAAGAACATTTCTGCTTCTATCGCCATAAACTAGCTTTGCCTGCTCTCAGATGTCACATGAATGGAATGCTATAGGATAGATTCTTTTGTATCTATTTTCTTTTGCTGCATGTTACATCTGTGAGATGCATCTATGTTGTTGCAAGTATAAGTAGTATATAAGTAGTTCATTCTTTTGTGTTGTCAGGCACTATTCCACTGTATGATTATATTCAATTTACTTATCCACTTGGGGAGATCCCAGTGTCTTACTATCACAAATGAAACTGCTATGTACATTTTTGTACACGTATTTTGATGGACATGTGTGCCCCCTTTCCTTGGTGAAAGCTTTCAGAGTAGAATGACTGGGTCACAGGGGAGACAAATATTTACCTCTAGGTGGTGCTGTCAAGTAATTTTCGAAAGTAATTGTACCAATATACACTCCTACCACCTATGTATAAGAGTTCTACTTGACCCACAGCCTTGTCAACTCTTAGTATTATCAATCTTTTTTAACCCACTAGGGTAGTAGAATGTCACTGCGGCTTTAATTCACATTTCTTATCTAGGGTTCCCAAAAGTTGGCCATCTCTTCCATGGCATCCTAAAGTTTCTACTTTACCTGACACATAGACAGTCACTCTGATCTCATGAGCTACCCCTGGCACTTAGAAACACAGTTAGCTCAGGACAGAGGCAGATAAGGAATGTGATAAACAGATCTTACCATAGAACCTTAAGGAAACTGATGGCCACTGGACTCTGACACATCACTGACTTCAGCAGACAGAGACTCTCTGTCCCAGAGTCTCTCCCGCTGAGGTGAAACTTCTAGATGCTTCTCCAGATCAAACTCCTACCAAGTGTTCATCTCACCCAGCAGAGCTGAGGAAGCCAAACTGCCAAGTGAGCTTGAAGAAGGGAGACTGTGAAGATGGCATGACACAGAAAACAATGCCCAGAGCATAGAGTATGCAGATCTATGTAAATCAAATACAAAAGCCAGAATGCAAGGCTTCAAGTGATAACGCTCTCCAGCTGTCCTAAAGGCTGTCTCCATTCTGGAGAACACCAGGGTGCGCTGGGGAACCAGCAGGCAGCATAGTTCAGCAAGAAGGGTATGGTTTTCCTCTTTCCTTTAATCTGGGAGCATGAGTTCACTAAGTCCCTAAGGATCCATAAAATATGAACGTCTGTTTTTTTTTTTAACTGGTTGTCCATTTGTGTTCAAGTAAATGAAGCACAGCTTCTTCCAGTTAGTCTGCAGCTTGAGTCAGATGGCAGGAGAATGTCACCATCTGAGACACCTGCTGCAGGCCTAGGAAGGGGCGCAGTGGCTCTCCTGAGAATCTGGGATGGTGACCCAAGTATTTAACTCAGAATCAGTAGCCTGACTTGTGTCCCTAAGTGCCACTTATGACCTTGGGCAAGTAACTTCCTCTCTGTGAGCCTCATTTTTCTCATCTGTAGCATGAGCAGATTAGACTAGGATCAACTTTCTAAGGTCTCTAGATTTCTCTGAGCCTGTGATTCCAGGTAAGACCCCTTCAATCTAAATGCTGATCAGAGTGAGTCACTCTGCCAAAGCACCAGTGAATCCATTCCCACGTAGAGCAGTTAGAGCTGCGCAAGTTCCTGCCACACGTTCAAGATGATAGAAAGCCCAACCCAGATTCTGTGCTGTATCATTGAGCATTAAGACACAACAAGGGCTCTGTTGCGGCCTAATAATGCATGCCTGGCTGATTTATGAAGCATCCGACTTAGAAGCGCATTCTTCGGTAACGCCTTGTAATTTAGGCAGCACTCCATGAAAAACACAGGTAGTGCAGGCGGTTGTGCTCAGATCCGGTTACCTCCCACAACTTCCAACTTCCCTGCCCCTGTGCTGCCATCCTTCATCTCCCCTTCCACCGTGTTCAGAAGCTTGGCTGCCCCTGCCTTGATCACACCTTTTTGCACAGCCAGTTCTCCCCAGTCTGTGGCGCCCCCTATTGGCTCTGGGATTTTGTCAGATGCTCCAGCTCTGCATCACCAACTTCTAAGCTGAGCAATGGGAGCTAATGTCACTGTTGCTGTAACTCGTGAAATCTTAGCAATGAGGCCAGGCAGAAGACAAACACTACCAGAGAAACAGAGACATGATCCTCCACCACAACCCGTCTCCCACCCAGCCTAATTTTCTCCGTAGCACTTATCTCTACCGATGTTTATATTTATTTTTACTAATTTTGTTGTCTGTCTTCCCCTTTGGACTTAAAGTCCAATGATAGCAAGGCCTTTGTTTTGTTCTTTATGGGATTCCAGCACCTAGAGAGTTGACTGCCATTAAGGAGGCACTCGGTAATAATTGCCGAAGGAATCATTTATTCATTCAATAAATAAAGATGTCAGGTGGTAGCAATGGCTATCGAGCAAACTATAGCAGAGTAAAGGGGATGGGGTGCTAAGAAAATGAGAAGGTTGCTATTTCTGATAAGGTGGTCAGGGTGGGCTCTCTGCTAATGATACTTAAGCAGAAACCTGAAGAAGTAAGAAAATGAGCCACTCAGAGATAAAGGGAGAAAATGTTTGAGATTGAACAGCTGATACAAAGGCCAAGCAAAGCCTTGTCATGTTTACAGAGGCCAGTGGGCTGAAGCAGAGGGCAAAAGCAGAAGGCAATAAGGCCATGTGGTGTCAGGGCCACATCACCTAGAGAGGAGGTCAGCAAATCACGGCCTGTGGGCCAAATCTAACCTATCACCCACTTTTATAAGTACAGTTTTGTTGGGACACAGCCATGCTTATTTGTTCACATGTTGTGGCTGCTTTCCTGCTGCAGCCGAGCTGAGTAGTTGCCACAGACGCCAATGGTCCACAAAGCCAAAAGTATTTACCATCTGCCCCTTTGCCAAAAAAAAAAAAATGCCAGCCCCTCCCTTGATCACTGTAGGCCACTGTGAGGACTTCAGCTTTTTCTCTAAAGAGCATGAGACACCATTAGAGGAGTGACATGAGCAGACTCACAATTTAGGAGGATTGGGATGGCTGCTGAGCAAAGAATAAATTGGAGGGGTGGAAGCAGGGAAATCAATTAGGAGGTAAAAAATGAAGGTGGTTGGGACTGGAAATGTAATCAGATTAGAAGATGCACAAATTCTAGCCATTCTCACAGCCTGGGGTGAGCAGGGTGTGTTTTGCCCTAATAGATTTTGGCCCTAAGCATCTGGGTTTATGGGAGGGAGTTGGGGAGTCATCAAACTGAAAGTAGGATGACTTTCATCCAAAACTGAAAGTAGGCAGTTTTTTCCAAGGCAGGAAAGAAGCCACAGCAATGGTGCTAAAGGTCACAACGAGCTAACACCCTTTTCCAGTGATCTCCTTCTGCCTGCATAGTCTGGGCTTGGGCTGGGGTCCAGACAAGACTCTGGTTCACTTCCTCGTACCTTTGGTGCCTCATGGCTTCCCTTACTAAGGCAGACACTCAAATGATTTGAGGGGACTTGGGTACAGGCCCAGACAGAGGCGTGGGCCAGTGCATGGAGTGACAACACTGATGAAAGATTCTAGAAGTCAAAAGGAGGTGACAACACAGACCAAAGATCATAGAAGTCAAAAGGAAGAGAAAAGGAGGTGGTGCCAACAGGAGATGCTCAAAAAGAAAGTGTAAGAGGTTCTCACATTCTGACAATCAGCCCATGAACTACCAAGACCAGGGATGGGGTTTCACTTCCCACCATTGCCCTCTGCACACCACACACTCAGGCTGCCCTGTAGATGAGACACGTTTTCCCTGTCAGCTCTGTTCTTGATGTTCTTTTAGCCAGACTTCCAACACACACAGTTATTTGAGAAGGGCTCGGTGAGATCATGAGGAAGTCTAAGAAGTCTCAAGAGAAAGGGAATACAAGAGGAGTTTGCGAGTCTCAGAGCCCTACACTTAAACTTCATAACTATAACTTATTAGCTGTGTGACCCAGGGCAAGTTATTCAACCTCTTTGTCCCTCAATTCCATCACTTGGTAAACAAAGGGGATGAGACAGTAGAGTTGTTATGAGGATTGCAAATAATGGATAAGAAGCCCCTGGCCCATATCAGCAGCTATTATTGATGAGACAAAATTATAGAAGGAGTAAGCTTCATTTATCAGATGTGTAATCCTGAGAAAAGTAAATAGCCTTTCCCAGCTTCATAGTTTCCCTGTCTTTAAAATGAAGACGATATCACCTTTACCCTAGAGTCTGGGGATTCAATTCACTCAGAGAAAACTGCAGATTTAAAACACTTAGTGGAGTGTTAGCACAGAACAGACACTCCAGGCAGCCCAGACACCTTTGTTATTTGTGAAAGGTCCTCTGAAGTCAAGACCTTCATCAAGAGGGTAGGAGGGAGACTGACAGAGCAAGCAAGAGACCTCAGGTCCACAACAGGCCAAGGCCAGAAATGATCAAAGGCCAAGGGACAAGGACTGGTAGAGGTGTAAGGGTGCCCACCCAACACAGAGCAGCCATGCCCAGTTGAATCCACGTCAACCCAGGACATGAATGGGCTTCGGTTCTGAATGGGTCTTTCCTTCCCCTGCAAGATCCAGGGTTGTGGGGTGGTAGAGAACAAAGGAGCTGTGGTAGATGACCAGGAATCCCTGGGAGGAAGAGGGAGAAATTCTCCTTCCTTGTTTGCTCCTACTTCAGGCTTCCTCACACCACTGACAGGTAAGGGTTGGCAAGCCCTGGGCATTGCAAGGACAACACACAGCAGGTGTCTGTGAATTCAAAAGTATTAAGGAATCTGAAGACTAGGAAGGATATGTAAGGTCACCTGGGATTGCAGCAGCACAGTGAACAAATCTTTTACTCTCTCTGAGCCTGTTTCTTCGTCTGTAAAATGGGAATAAATGGTCCCTGTCTGTTTCATAAGTTTAAATAGTTATGACATTTAGCTATGGTTTGAGAAAAAGGAACTAAGTAATCAAGACCATCTCCATTCAATCCATTACAAGTTCCATCTCAGAGACAGGAAGATGGAAAAGGAAAGAGAAGGGAATGTGTTTAGATGCCTCCCAAACTCCCGACCAGCCACAGAGTCAGTGCAACAGCCCAGATTGCCGACCCCAACTCTAGGCAGCAGACCTGGCTTCCCCATCGTCAAAGGGTGCCTATTAGAGTAGGAGGCTGTGTTGGGACCCTGAACTGCCCTGACGCATCCTAAAAGAGCAGTTTAGTTGGACCTAGTGGGTGCTCTAAGGAGATGTGAGAGGAGACAGCATATAGCTGATGAAGGACACACAGCAATGAGCAAGGCAGGAGTTACGAGAAGGTTCAGTCTTCCTGCCTCTGGCCCTCACTGCCAATACCTTGCCAATATCTGAACCCCAAATGGGCCTGAAATTGCCAGAGTCTGCTGAGCCCCTAACGCCTTAGAGGACTTATCTAATCGTCCACCATAACATGCTTACGGACCACATAACGAGAGCTCCAAAAGGGCCTGCTGTGTTAAAGGAGTGAAGGAATGAATGACAAAATGAACACTAAATTTTCAAATGCTTATGTTTGATTTCTACTAATCTCAACTAATACCCGTGTCATGAAAATGACACTCTGGGGCTGGGCGCTGTGGCTCATGCCTGTAATCCCAGCACTTTGGGAAGTTGAAGCAGGCAGACCACTTGAGCCCAGGAGTTTGAGACCAGCCTTTGTTTTTGGTAGAAACCCCATCTCTACCAAAAGCAAACAAACAAAAAGTTACCCCGGTGTGGTGGCAAGCACCTGTAGTCCCAGCTACTCAGGAGGCTGAGGTGGGAGGATCACTTGATCCTGGGAGGCAGAGGTTGCATTGAGTAAAGATTGTGCCACTGCACTCCTGCCTGGGTGACAGAGCAAGACCTTGTCTCAAAAAAAAATTAAATTAAAATTAAAAATAGAAATGAGAATGATACTTTGTGCCATCTGAATTGTAGACTAGAAAGTCCCAAAGGACAGATGTCACCTGGGATCAACCCAACCTCTTCTCTTCTCCATAGAATGACAGTGGCAACGGCTTCTGAGTTTACTTCACAAGTAATTGAGAGAGTCAAATAAGCAGGGGCATGAACATGCTTTAAATGTAATAGGATGTACAAGGACCTGAAGTTTTCAGAAGCTTCCATGGACCCATTTGAGGTCAAAGGTAAGAACATCACATGTTGGGGTAAAAGGAGGGAGCTTTGATTCTCCAAGCCAGCAAGGCCTTGAATGGTACACAGCCTGCTCACATGCATTCCTCTCCAGAACTTCATCTCTTAGGCTAAGGATGGGAGTGTCACAGGAATAGATACAGCAGCAACAGCAGCAGCAGCAGAAAAAAAAGAAAGTTATATTTAATGAGAGCTTACTATATGTAGGGCTCCATGCTAAATGCCCCTCATCATTATCTCATTAAGTCTCCAAAACATCAGTTTCCAATGCGAGTGGTAATTAGATTATGATTTAGTAAATATTCATTCCCACCTCCCTCCATAGTAGGAATGCATTTCCTGCTCTGTAGGAAATGGAACTTGTAGATGTAGAACTTGGCTATGTATCTTGCTTTGGCCAATGGAATGGCAGAAGTGACAGTATATGAATTCTAAGCTGAAGAAGCATTGCAGGTTCCCTCTCACCCATCTGGAAGCTTCAGAACTCCACCTGAAAAGCCAGCTCCAGCAGCCACTGCTCCAGCTGGGGCCCCAGAGCAACCCACATAGAGCAGACCCAAAACTTGGGTTCAAGATTCATGCTTCTGTGATCTGAGAAAGTTTGCCTCAGTTGACCAACAGCCCTGTCAGTGAGAAATAAATGCTTCCTGTTGGACACCACTGAGATTTTGTGTTTGTTTATTATGTAGCAATAGTAGATACTATTAATTAATAAGTTTATAGGTGGGGAAACCAAGGCTCAGAGAGTCTGGGTAACTTACCTAAGGTCAGCTAGCATATCAATGGAAGAACTAGGGCAGAACCCAGTTCTTCTAGATCCTAAAGACTGGGTTCTGCCTCCTACTTGTTGTCCAAGGAGGTGTGTTTTGTGTCAAGCTGTGTGCAGAGAATAGCCAGAGCAATTAAAAGTAAACAAGATAGCCCAGGGCCTAGCCAGCAAGATACTGAGAGTGAAGCCAGAGCAGCTCTCTCCTTGCTCTCCTTGTACAGACGTTTGTCCCTCTGCACCCTGGAGCCCTGCCCATACCAACTGTCCTTCTCTAAGTCTAGGTCCAAGGCCATGAGGGTGATCCACAGAAACCCCCCAAAGCCAGGAGCAAGCTCAGAGCTCCCTACCATGTGGTGGGAACCCCTGCTGATACTCTACCCCCCACCCACCAAACCTCACCCCAGCAGAACTATTTCATGAGACCCCAGTAGACTCCTAATTTTCAGACTGAGGTGGTAAATAATTACTTGAACATTCTCAAACCAAATTTTTAAAGTGTAGGGGGAAAGAGATGATCTAATCCAGCCACATTTCTGCTTTCAGGGAATATATTTGTCCTTAATCAGAATGACTTCTTGTGTACAAAGTGACATTTTTAATTCCCCAATATGTATCCTGCTCCTCCCCAGTTCACTCAGAGGTACACAGTTCTTTCCTAAGGCATACTAAGATATCCTCATCTCAGTCAGAGCTTTTTCTCTCAAGCAATGTAAAATTAGTGAGGAAACGAACAAAGCGGTTGTTCACTAAATGAAATTCCTCAAAGGGCACAGAAACCCAAGGAATTCATAGGACAAGTTATTCAGAACACTAATAAAACTCTGAACCATAAGGTGAACTGCAATTATGAAAAAAGGCCCAGCCTGACACACACATGGGGAACACCAGGGCTTCCTACTCTGCTGGGCTTCTCCTCCCTGCCCGACTCATAATTCCTTACGGCTCCTGATAACTCTTTAACCCAAGACATCAGCAACACACTAGACTCTTGGAAACCCCCCATATCACCCAGTTATCAAGTTTGGCTGCATGTAATGGAAAACCCACTTAACAGTGATATGGATAGAATGGAGATTATTTTTCCTCATGACACTAGAAGTCCAGAGACAGATGGTTTCCTGGCATTGGTTTGGTAGCTGAGTGCCTCAGGGCAAGGTCTCTGCAGTTCTGTTGGCCTTTCCTGCATGGTCACAAGATGACTGCTCCAGTTCCAGAAATTTCACAGGCATTCCAAGCAGGAGGGAAGAGAATTGGGCCAGAAAGAGGAAGGAAATATGTCTATATTCAAAGAGCAAAATTTTCCCAGACATCCTCAGCAGACTTCTCATTACATGCCATTGGCCAGAACTGTTGTCATGTCCCACCAAGCTGCAGGGAAGCTGGGAAATGGAATTTTGCAGGTGAGCACTGTATTAGTCTGTTCTCACGCTGCTAATACAGACATACCCGAGACTGGGTAATTTATAAAGAAAAGAATTTTAATGGACTCACAGTTCCACGTGGCTGGGGAGGCCTCACAATCATGTTGGAGGCGAGGAGGAGCCAAGTCATGTCTTACATAGCAGCAGACAAGAGAGAGCTCATGCAGGGGAACTCCCCTTTATAAAACCATCAGATCTCATGAGACTTATTCACTATCATGAGAACAGCACAGGAAAGATCTGTCTACATGATTCAATGACCTCCCACCGGTCCCTCACATGACATATGGGGATTGTGGGAGCTACAATTCAAGATAAGATTTGGATGGGGACACAGCCAAACCATATCAAGCACATTGGTGATTCCAATAACTTCACACTTAAGAAAAAAGCTGTGACAGGTTATTCTGAGGGGGCTAGAAGTCACTGAGAAACTAACCTACCAAATTTTCCAAGTTGGCATGAGCCTTGGTTTTGTCATCCAGATCCAGTTTGAGGGACAGTTTCAAATTCATCCCATTCTCTGTGTTAATCATGGCCTCATTTTCTTCTTCACTGTAGGGCATTATTTCCCAGATACTAAAGAGGTGTAGGTGGATAGAAGACAATTAATGCAAAGCAGCACTTTTGAGCATCCAGACTTTGCTGTTGACGTGAAGTTCAGAAGGAAAGGAGGCCCCGGGATTTTCCTTTTAAGATGACAACAGTTGTTTCTAATAGCAAATGACTTTCATGTCTGGAATAAGCCACTGATAGAATTAACCAAATGAGACTGACAAATATGAAAGTCTAAGGATATGACCCTAGCATCTGTTGGAAAAAGGTAATCAGACAAATTAGGGTCCCCATAGTAAAGGATTTTTTCTGGATTATCTGGAGGAGGTTTTTAGAAACCAAGCAAATTGCCTTGGTACAGCTGCCCTACAAACCCTGCCCCGCTGCCTCATTAATGCTTAGATGCAGCAGGATAAGGATTTCAAAATGCAAAGGACTGTAAATAGATTATGACTAACGCAACCAAGAAAAGGAGGTGCAGCTGACTGCACAAAGTGCAGAGGTGGTAATTCACAGTGAGCGCCAACATCGCTTACTGCTGAATAGGAAGACCAGCATTAGGATAGCAATGCCACTAGGAGGAAGAAAAGAGGTCATGTCAATTCTGTGCATACCTGTCTTCTCTCCTAGAAGACAGTTTCGCTGACAGAAGATATAGATGTTTGTTACACCCCCAATAAAATGAATTTACAGAGAATTCTTTAGTGAATGTTAATTCCCCTACGAAGACCGAATTTCTACATTTTTTATGAACTCTGGAAAGGATAATGCCTGATAGACTCGCTCTGTTCCACAAGGGCTGAGACAGAGTTGCCCAAAGGTAATGCAATGGGCCTTCTTCTTTGTTGATGGAAAGGAATCTAAGATAAGGCTGCACTTGTGTCTGTGCACACACTCAACTCAGCCACACAGGCATTTTCTATTTGGTGGCTTATTTCTAGGGGAGGGACAGGGTTGGTTTTTGGTTTTGAGGTCCTAACTTTCCTATTTTGTCTGTCAGTTTCTCTACTGCCCATATTAGTTAGTGTGCAATTTAGATAGAACATGATTCCAAACAAAGGTAAACAAGCAGGATACATTCATTTCCTGGGGCTGCTCTAACAAAGTACCACAAACCAGGTGGCTTCAAACAACAGAAATTTATTCTCTCACAGTTCCAAAGGCTAGAAGTCCGAAACCAAGGCACAGCCACATTCTCTTTGCAGGATCTAGGGAAGAATTCTTTCTAGCCTGTACGTCGTTTCTGATGATTTTCAACAATCCTTGGCATTTTGTAGCAGAATAATTCCAGTCTCTGCCTCTGTCTTCATATGGCTGTGTCTGAATACAGACACAGAGACACACTGGATTTAGAGCTCACCCTAATTCCGCATGACCTCATCTTAACTTGATTATATGTACAAAGATCCTATTTCTAAATTAGGTGAATTTGCAAATACTGGTGGTTAGGACTTCGGTATATCTTTGGGGGAGAGGGATACAATTCAATCCACAATACAGGATAATCCAAAACTTTACAAAAAAATTTTTTAATTCTATGAGTTAACTTTATTTCCTGCTCCCTTCAGGAGAGGATAAAGATATCGTAAGCTGACACAGTAACTCCCTAAAATCCTACTCGTCACTTTAATATGATCAAACACACCAATCCTAAAGGCAGCAAAATGCTCTGGAAATAAACTCAGGTTGGACACATAAGACCTGATGTGTAAGTATCATCTTTGTTACTAGCTAAGTATGAAGTCTGAGTAAGTCACTTCACCTCTATGAGACTTTAATTGTTAAACCTAAAAGGTGGGGCTTGGACTAGATCAGTGTTTCTTCAAGTATGAGATATATACCATTCATTGTAGACCAGGTGGTTGTACTCAAAATCAGCACTAAAGAAATTGTACTGATAAATTTTATGCTGTGAAATGCCTGGAACAAATCTTAGTCTAGGGTCTAAGTTAACTCTGAATGAATAACAAACCACCCTGACCAGGTGCAGTAACACATGCCTGTAGTCGCAGCTACTTGGGAGGCTGAGGCAAGAGGATCACTTGCACCCCAGGAGTTTGAGACCAGCCTGGGCAACATAGCAAGACCCTGTCTCAAACAAACAAATTTTAAAAACAAAACAAAACAAAAACTCACTCAAGCAAAGAAAATACAAACCACCCTGAAATGTTTTAGTGGCACAACAATAATTTATTAGTGCTCTCATGTCTATGGGATTATTGGTTCCACTGACATGAGCCAGGATCAGCTGTTCTTGGCTGAGCTCACTTTTGCAGCTGGAGGATTCACAAGGGGTAACTAGCTAGTCACATGTCTGGTCACTGGTTGCCTGTTGGCTGGAGTGATGGGGTGATTGGATCATGTGTCTCTCATCATCCAGCAGGCTAGCCTGGGCTTGTTCATGTGCTGGTCAAAGGTTCCAAGAACAGCAGGAGAAGAAAAGTCCCAGTGTGCAAGCACTTTTCAAGTCACTGCTAACATGACATTTGCTATTGCCCATTGGTCAAAGCTAGTCACATGGCCAAGAATGAACTCAGTGTGGAAAGAGACTGCCCAACGTTGTGGATAAACAGCAACATAAACAGATTCAGAGACAATGATTCACCACTGGCTTACTATGTCTTTTACATCTTTCCAGCACTTACTAATCTCCCTTGTTAGCAAACAAAAAACAAAACTCAGGTTCAGAAAATCAGAATCTAGTATGAATTTAATAGCATTATTTTATTTCAGAATATTTATTTTATGGTTTTCTTATATTCATATCAATTGTTTTATTCATTTATAGCAGTAATACAAAATTTCCTTAATAAATACATGATTTTTTTCAAGTGAGTTATTTTCAAGAAGATAATATCACTGGCATATATATTGCAAAATTGTGATACAAAATGATGGAAATTTGGAAAAGACTGGGCCAGATGGATGCCCAAGGTCCCCACACCTCCCCCTGTAATCCTGAAAGTGGAAAACAGGCCATGTCTCCACGTAAGTTGCAAGTGTTGGTCTAACATGACCAACATGTCACTGGTCATTAAAATAGTTTCACTGCTATTAAAGAAGCTGGCTTTTCACAGAGCTCAAAGCAATAAATTGAATAGTAAAAATCAACTGGCTGAGACCCATTCTAATCAAATTGTGCAGGTGACCATGAAGCACCTACTTATTTGCCCACCATCCCACACAGACCCATGGTGATACTGACGTGCCGGCATAATTCAGTCATGCAGCTAAGTGTAATAGGTTGAACACATTCATTGGTCCCTTCATAGCTGACACTGAAAAGCCATACACTGAGTGACTGCCGTCACCCAAAGCAGCAGTCCCCAACCTTTTTAGCACTAGGGACTGGTTTCATGGAAGACTATTTTTCCATGGACAGGGTGGGTGTGGCTTCAGGATGAAACTGTCCCACCTCAGATCATCAAGCATTATAGTTTTATTCTCATAAGGAGCACACAACCTAGATCCTGTGCATGTGCAGTTCACAATAGGGTTTGTGCCCCTGTGAGAATATAATGCCACCACTGACAGGAGGCGGAACTCAGGTAGTAATGCTAGTTGGCCTGCCGCTCACCTCCTGCTGTGCAGCCCAGTTCCTAACAGGCCACGGACTGGTACCAGTCCATGGCCTGGGGTTTGGGGCCCCTAATCTAAAGAGTTTCCAGAAGTTTGCTTGGCAGTAGCCTTTGGGCTCTGTTTGCAAACCACTCAAGAAAATCAATTTTACTACTTTGTGTGTCTTTTTTTTTTTTTTTTTTAATACTCCTTTTGATCTCACACTTTACTCATAGAATTGGCTGTACATGATTTTTGGTAAACTTCTAAAAAGCACAAAGTTTGATCACCACTGGATCTTAGACTCTGAATGCACTCCCATAAAAGGAGTAATAGGGAAGTTTGAGCCATGATATTGGAAATAACTTGGGAATAACACATAGATTTCTGAGGTGATAATTTAAAGGAAACAACATCCCTTTGGAAATTTCTGTATGCTCACTTAGAACAAATCCAGCTCATTGCCATGCCCATTCGCAAATATATGCATCAAATCAGATCTACAAATCACCCATACGTACACCACACATATATTCTACCTTAAGAATAGTATCTATTGCTTCCCAGATGTTTTGGTAGAAGAGAAACCTACTTAAGAGATTAAGTACCTGACCCAGGCTAGGGAAAGCAAAAGAGAAACCTCTTCTTAGAGATAGAATTCTAATCCTCAGAACACAAAGTACCATCTCATGTGGTCCAAGTAGATACATCCTAGTAAGATGCACTTCATATGCAGCACAGCAGCATTTTAAAGATATCTTTAAAATGCACATCTTATATATGTAGTCAGTTCATAAATCCTACATACAGGCTCAGTCCCATTTTTCTTTCTTCAATGTTTAGATTCATTGATAGTCATCAGTTTCTCCCTTCTGTGTATAATCAAGAGTTATACTTGGAGAATATGACATTAATTCAATATTATCAGTGATTGATTGTCCCTTCCTATATATAAAAGAAAACAACCACAAAAATCTAAGCTAAACACCAGCTGCTCTAGCTTAGCCCTAAGACAATAAAATTACTACTATTGTTTCATGCTGGCTGGGCAAGGTGGCTCACACCTGTAATCCCAGCACTTTGAGGGGTCAAGGCAGAACATTGCTTGAGTCCAGGAGTTTAAAACCAGCTAAACATTGGGTACTCATGAACATAAAGATGGCAAAAATAGCTGTGCATGGTGGCTTACACTTACAATTGCAGCACTTTGGGAGGCCAAGGCAGGTGGATCACTTGAGGCCAGGAGCTTGAGACCAGCCTAAGCAACATGACAAAACCCTATCTCTACAAAAAATTAAAACATAGCAAGACTCTAGCTCTACAAAAAAAGTTTTATAAAAAATTAGCCAGGTGTAGTGGCACATGCCTCTAGTTCTATCCAGTCAGGAAACTGAGACAGGAGGATCTCTTAAGCCCAGGAGTTAGAGGCTGCAGTGAACTATAATCATGCCACTGCACTCCAGTCTGGGTGACACAGCAGGACCCTGTCTCTAGAAAAATTAAAATTAAAAAACTAAATTAAAAGGTAAATATAATATAGCATGCAGTCCTAAGAAATTAAAAGTTGAGAAAACAAAGTAGTAAGTGCCTTTATGTTAAGTCAACAAAGTACTCAGATAACCCCAAATCGACAGATCTAACCCAGGACAGTCAAACTGAAAAGTGTCAGGACTGAGATCTGGTTTTACCCTTGTATACAAGTTAATAATTTAGCTGGTTACTGTTTCATGGGTGCTAGCAGAAGGCAAGAGATTCCTGGGTCAGAGACAAAAGGCGTTATTACTCGTAGCACAACAAGAAGCATGAGCATCAGCGTGTGTATCAGTTCTCCTTGCCCCCAAATCTTATTGGAGCAATATTGTGGGCCCAGATGGATGCTCTGCACACAGTAGGCTCGCAGCACAGATGAGGAGCACTGAGCTTAGGGAACATGTTGTTTTATAGTAAGCAGTAAACAACCCTGTTTCCTGTCCCAAATAGAGACATTACAATATTTCTCAATCTGCTCATAGTAAACACAATCCTAGCAAATGGCCAGGTAAAGAATGGTCAAAGCTTTGCATTGTTAGCATAGCCAGCAAAAACTACAGGGATGCTCAGAGCCCATGGCAGATTGCCTCTTGCAACAATAAGTAGTCTCTGATTGTTAAGAGAGCTGGCTGTTTGTAGTAAGGACAAGCCTATAGCAGTTATAGCTATCCTGAGACATAACATGCCATCTGTCTATCTTTATGAAGAATCTAAACTCAGAGCATGCGTATGTGTGTGCTCTTACTTTTCCCAGATGTATTTCTGTAAAACATATTTGTAAATCAAGTCATAGTTTAAATATTCTAAGAGAGAATCCTGTAAGCGAATTCTTTTATAATGGAGATACTCATCCCCTAATTCATAATTCACAATTTATATATTTGTGGGGTTATAAATATTGGGTTTTCTTAAAGCAATCTATACCCATACTAGTGCAACCCTGCCATTTATAATGAGTTGTGGTAAATTATTAAAAGGAAACATTTCAAGCATGTTTCATTTGACCACACCTGTAAAATAGTCATAGACCAAATGGATCCCATTCCAACTTTAAAACTATTCCAGTTTTCTTTAAAACTTCCCCATAACTATTTTTATATTCCTCAATTCCTGGGTTAAGCCAGATGCTTTGGATGGATGATCTTATCTGCTGCAATTCAAACCCAGTATAGTAAAGTAATCTCCCTATACACAATCTTCTAGGCACAAATTAGAAGGGCTGTCATTAAAAAGCTTTAGAATTTGTATTCTTTTTCTGTCTCATTTTCCTACATAATTCTTGACCTAGATTTCCTCTCTGCAAAGACTCACTCCCCACACCAAAAATATGCTGTTTTCTTACTGATAGGAATTTGGAAATTCCATCATTATTGCTCAACATGGCAAAACTACAGGGCATATCAGGAATAAAAATGTCTGCTTTTCTCTTGAGTAGCTTATATTTCATAAACATGTGAACCATAGTAGCAGTGAAATCAGGTCAAAGTGACATAAAATATCATTTCCCTGCCATACAAGAAAAACAAAACACTAATAATAAGAAAGAGAATTTGTAGCACCTGCCAATGCTTTTTAATAGTCCTCCAGGAATCCACAGAACAGAGTGAAGAACATAGAAGGTGCAAAACAAAATTTGTTGAAAATAAGAAGGTAGCTAGGCATGGTGGTTCACGTCTATAAACAGCATTTTGGGAGGCTGAGGCAGGAGGATCACTTGAGCCCAGGAGTTGGAGATTAGCCTGAGCAACATAGAGAGACCCCATCCCTATACAAAATTAAAATATAAAAATAAAATAAATTTAAATACATATATATATATATATCCCACTCAGTATAATCTAATACCAAGTCTTATATTGGTATAACACTTTCTGACTTATACGGTATTTTCACACGTACACTTTCATCAGATGCTCACCACAACCCAAGAAGGAAGGGTAGGCAAAATACTTGGGTCAAAAATAGAGAACATACTGCATGTTCTCACTTATAAGTGACAGCTAAATATTGAGTACTCATGAACATAAAGATAGCAACAACGATAGCCGGGTGCAGTGGCTCACACCTGGAATCCCAGCACTTTTTGAAGCTGAGGTGGGCAGATCACTTGAGGCCAAGACTTTGAGACCAGCCTGGCCAACATGGCAAAATCCCGTTTCTACTAAAAATACAAAAGTTAGCTGAGCGTAGTGGCGCACGCCTGTAATCCCAACTACTCAGGTGTCTGAGGCGTGACAATTGCTTGAACCCTGGAGGAGGAGGTTGCAGTGAGTCAAAATTCCACCACTGCGATCCAGCCTAGGCAACAGAGTGAGACTGTCTAAAAAAAAATTAAAAAATTTTAAAAGGAATGGCAACAATAGATACTGGGGATTAATAGAGTGGGAATAGGAAGAGGGGAAAGGGCTGAGAAACTAACTACTGGGTACTATGCTCACCACCTGGGTGATGGGATCGATCATATCAGCATCACGCAGTATACCCATGTGACAAAACTGTACCCCTTGAATCTAAAAAAAAAATTTTTTTTTTTTATTAAGACTGAGTCTCACTCTGTCGCCCAGGCTGGAGTGCAGTGGCACAGTCTCAGCTCACTGCAACCTCTGCCTCCCAGGTTCAAGTGATTCTCCTGCCTCAGCCTCCCAAGTAGCTGGGATTACAGGCGCCCACCACCACACCTGGCTAATTTTTTTGTATTTTTAGTAGAGACAGGGTTTCATCATGTTGGCCAGGCTGGTCTCGAACTCCTGACCTTGTGACCTGCCCTCCTCGGCCTCCCAAAGTGCTGGGATTACGGGCGTGAGCCACCGCGCCTGGCCAGCATTTTAAAAAATAGGTACAAAAACTGATTTTCTTTCAAAGGACATAAACCAACAAACTGATCCCCCTGAGTCCTTTGTTCTTTCCAACGCCTTGACTCCATGCTTGGTCACTGGAAAGTGGCAGGCAATTGTTATTACCATCTACATCCAGAGATGGGACCAAATGACAATACACAGTTCACTCTCTTCTCTACAGGGAGCATAAAGATGACCACTGAGTTGGCTAACATCAAAGGAGAAATAAGAGAGTCAAATTTGTAGCCGCACATCTTTCTTGAGCAGGACTCAAGAAGCTTTAATCTGCCCCATTGCTCATTGCTTCTTCTGTAAGGTTTTAGAACCACCAAGCTAATGGCTTTGCTTCAAGGTTTGATCTGATATTTTCTCTCAACAACCTAATTTGTTGTCTCTTGTGATGACATTTTGATTCCATGTTTAGTGCTTAGAACTGTCTAATTTTCTTACCTATCTAGATTTCCAGGAAAATTGTTGCAACCTTGGGTCTGAGTTTATGGTAAGTAACATGCTCTTTAAACAGCCTCTGGTTATTGTGCCTGGTTTTCTCTACTTTGCCACCTTATTTTTTTCTCTTCTTGAGCCCACTTCCTCATTCTTAAAAACTCCTATTTTAGTGGTATTGTGGTTGTCTTTAGAAAAACTTGGAGATACATATTGAAGGCTCTGTGGATGTAACAATGTGACATCTAGGATTCAATTTAAAGTAATCTGATAGTAGTCTCAGTTTGGGGGTGGATGAAGCAAGATGGTACACGATAGGCCATTTGCTGTGGCAGATTGCTACACAATTATGTAAAAGCAGCCATAGACTACATGTATAAGAATGAGTGTGACTGTGTTCCAATAAAACTTGTTTTATGGATATCAATTTTTTTAATTGAGATACAGTCTCACTCTGTCGCCCAGGTGGAGTGCAGTGGCACCATCTCAGCTCACAGCAACCTCTGCCTCCTGGGTTCAAGCAATTCTCCCGCCTCAGCCTCCCAAGTAGCTGGGATTACAGGCATGCACCACCAGGCCCAGATAATTTTTTGTATTTTTAGTAGAGATGGGGTTTCACCATGTTGGCCAGGCTGGTCTCGAACTCCTGACCTCAGGTGATCCACCCGCCTTGGCCTCCCAAACTGCTGGGATTACAGGCGTGAGCCACCAGGCCAGGCCCTCTTTCTTTTTTTTTTTTTTTTTAAAGACAGGGTCTTGCTCTGTCACACAGGCTAGAGTGCAGTGGCATGAACACAGCTCACTGCAGCTGCAAACTCCTGGGCTCAAGCCATCCTCCTACCTCAGCCTTCAGAATAGCTGAGACCACGGGTGTGCGCCACCACACCTGGCTAATTTTATTTTTTAATTTTTGTAGAAACGGAGTCTCACCACGTTGCCCAGGCTGGTCTTGAACTCCCGGGGCTCAAGCGATCCTCCTGCTTCAGCCTCCCAAAGTGCTGCGATTACAGATGTGAGCCACTGCGCCTGGCTAAAAACAATTCTTAGCTCACAGGCTGTACAAAAATAGGTGGCAATGGCCAGGCACGGTGGCTCACGCTTGTAATCCCAGCACTTTAGGAGGCCGAGGCGGGCGGATCACGAGGTCAGGAGATCGAGACCACGGTGAAACCCCGTCTCTACTAAAAATACAAAAAATTAGCCGGGCGTGGTGGCGGGCACCTGTAGTCCCTGCTACTCGGAGAGGCTGAGGCAGGAGAAAGGCATGAACCCGGGAGGCGGAGCTTGCAGTGAGCCGAGATTGCGCCACTGCACTCCAGCCTGGGAGACAGAGCAAGACTTTGTCTCAAAAAAAAAAAAAAAAAAATAGATGGCAAGCTGGATTTGACCCTGGAGCCATAGTATGCTGACTCCTGATCTAGCTATATATTCTCCACCCTCACCCTCCCTAGCTATTTCCTCAAGAAGGCCCCACACCCTTGTTCCCTGTAATAGTTCTCTATTTCTTCTGTACAAATTACCCAGAATTTGGTGGATTAAAACAACATAAGTTTAATCTCTTACAATCCTAGTGGTCAGAAGTCAAATAGGAGTTTTATAGGGCTAAAAATCAAGGTGCCTGTAGATAATGATTCTTCCCGGAAACTCCTGGGAAAAATCTGTTCCTTGCTTCTTCCAACTTCCAGAGGCTACAGGTATTTATGGCTGCGTTACTCCAACTTCTGCTTCTGTCCTCACATCTCCTATGACTGACTCTCCTGCTTCCCTCTCTTTTACTTATAAAGACCCTTGTGATTACATTGGGCCCACTGGATAACGCAAAATAATCTGTGCATGTAAAAATCCATAATTTAATCACATCTGCAAAATCTCATTTGCCATGTAAAGTAATACATTCACAAGTTCCTGGGATTGGGACGTCTTAGACATCTACGGAAGGCAGGGTATTGTTCAGCCAACTACACTCCTATTTCGATTTTCACAGTGTCAGTGCACACAAAAGAAGGTGGCCCCACTTAGCATGCAGAGACCTTATGTTCACACAGAAGGTGATTTCCCTTCTCTCCTTACCGCCTCCAATAAGAGGCCCCTTCTCCCCACAGAGCAAGGGGAAAGCTGAAATCAATATTTCCTCTAATCTCATCCTGTGAATTATGACCATTAAACAAGACACTGCTCCAGTAAGTGTAGTAGCTCCTAAATCTTTGAAAACTCTCTCAATTCTAATACAAAAATTAGCCAGCTGTGGTGGCATGCACCTGTGGTCCCAGCTACTCAGGAGGCTGAGGCGGGAGGATCACTTGAGCTCCAGTTAGGGCTGCAGTAAGCCATGATCATGCCACTGCACTCCAGCCTAGGCAACAGAGCAAGACACCGCCTGAAAAAATTAAACAAAAAAATACTAGAAAATTCTCTCAATTCTGGCCTTGTTTTCCTCTGAGTTATTTTTAAAGCTACACAAATTCTTCTCAAGGGCACGCCAGAAATTTGCTTTCAGCTTCTTATCTATGCACAGCGCAGACAATTGCATTGTACCTAAGAGAATTAATGTGATTTAATTATATTATATTTGGGGGTAGTTTAATACCAAACTTCTTTTGTATGAGGAATTATTTCTGGGTGAAGTTAAACTCATTTATTATACTCATTCTTTATTCATTAAACTCATTAAGATCAGTGGGATTTGCTTATAAATAACTATGCTACTGATTTGAAACATAGCAGATAAGTGAGGATATTCTAAGAGTACGAGAGCATGATGCCTCTTAGTCATTTTCTTGGGAATTCATGTATTGGGATTCTATGTGTAGCACTCTTGCAAGACTAAATATATAACATTTAAAGGTTCTGTCTTGTCTTACAAGGGGAAGATGGACAATAAATAGACTATTGTCTTTCTCAGGAATCTGTTAAAAGGTGCTAAAGCCAGGGCCAACACGTGATTATATACGATATTCGCTGCACAGAGTTATCCCCCAAAAAGGAAAGTGAGGCTGAAATCTGACCCATGCTCTGCTACCAAACCGTCCATCCTGGGACAGCACTATCAA
Organism: Symphalangus syndactylus; assembly: GCF_028878055.3. Lineage (NCBI taxonomy): Eukaryota > Metazoa > Chordata > Mammalia > Primates > Hylobatidae > Symphalangus > Symphalangus syndactylus. Next base: position 124,581,565 of record NC_072430.2, on the reverse strand, counting down.
AAGGAAGGGAACCTTTCTTAAATCATACGAAGTTACTGTGTCATTGTATGCCTACAAGCCTAGGCAGCCCCACTCATAAGGTGTGCCCTTTTCTACTTTGCAAAGTCACCCCATGGACTAGCACAGGCCTTGGCTAAAATCCACTTGGGCTACCTTAAGCAAAAAAGGGAAAATTATTGCAAGATTATAAGTATTTTCTTGAAACCCAAGAGCAAGAGGTATAGTAGATATCACGTAAGATTAGAACAAAAAAACCAGCGTTAGTAGAGGGAGGCAATAACCAAACAAATCAATATTTACTGGTATATGTAGTCCTTACAACAACCTTGTGATATGAGAATAATCTCATTCCATAGATGCAGTCCCAGCTGGTAAGTGACAGAACGTTCCAATCTAGGTGCACCTATTGACAATGTCCTTGGCTGTCCACTATTTGACACAGCCTCTCTTGCCCTGGACATGCAGTTGGTGTTTCTTAGTCCGTTTGTGTTGCCATGACAAAGTATCTGAGACTGGGTAATTTATAAAGAATGGAAATTTATTTCTTATAATTCTGGAGGCTGGGAAGTCTAAGATGAGGGCATTTGGGGGCTGGTGAAGGCCTGGTCTCAACTTTCAAGATGGTGAGCCTTGTTGCTGTGTCTGTAGGGCACAAATGCTGTGTCCTCACATGGCAGAAGAGGGGAAAAGGAAGAAGCCTAAGCTAGTTCCTTCCAGCCCTTTCACAAAGCACTAATCCTTTCACGACAGCAAAGCCCTCTCTCATGACTTAATCATTTCCCAAAAGGCTCCATCTCTTAAAACTACCACATTGGGGATTGTTTTAACACAGGAACTTGTGGGGACCCATGCAGACCACTGCAGTGCTCTAAGAGATACCCTACGGTATTTCCTGTACTTTTTCTTGCAGGAACAAAGGAGAAATCCACTTCCCCCTTGACATTAAGCATATACATGTGATTTGCTTTAGCCATGGACCTAAGAAGCTGCATGTGTCATATCCAGTTAGAAGCCTGTAAGAGCCAGTGTGTGATCTTCCCTTCTCTCCTTCCACCATGGTGACCAGAGGCATTCCAGGGAGTGGTGACTCTCTCAGCCTGCATCCCTGAGAGAGGACAATGCAGAGTCCTCAGCCGACCTAAATTTGTAACTCGAATCAAAAAGAAACTCTAACTGATTTAAGCTAAGATTTGGGCTTGTTTGTTTCTCAAGCATAACTTAGACTATCCTGGCTGATACAGCTGTTAAGGGCCTTCTCTCTATGTCTAGCAGCTGGTAAATCTTCTCACCCAGTGAGCCACACAGTGAGCCCTTTTACTACTTGCCCGTATCCTGCCCATCTTTTACAGGGCAGCTAAAATCTCTGCTGCTCAAAAGGCTTTCCTTAACCCCCACAGCTGGCATTATTCCTTACTATTAGTAATTATAATCATACTCATTATCAACATCATATAAATTAGAACTCAACCCCATCACACATAACATATATTTCATCATGTGCTGTTTTAACTTGTTTCTTTCTTTGGGAGATGTCTTAACTCTCCAACTAAATGAAACAATGAAACAGCCTTTTGTGGGCAGCAGTCGTATTATATATTTCTGCAGCCTCCAGCAGAGTGGCCAGAACGTTGGCAGGTAGAGAATAGAGACCCAATAAATAGCTATGTCATCAAACTGTCCCAGAAAAGTAACACAGGACAAAAGGAACAGCAATTCTAATCATTCTGTGCCCTGCATAGCTAGGCAGATTTGAACAGCGGAGCACTCTTCCACGTGGAGCGAAAGAGTTAAAATTTAGTACACTATATTCTGAGACAGCTAACATCTTTGGAGGTTATATTTCTCATTAATATAAAAGAGTTAATTATATATCTTGGAAATTCTATTCACACCAAATCTTCCTTTAGGGTTAAGTCATGCATGATCCATTTATATTCAGGCATTAGCCTTGACAGTGTCTTGTTCTGTAGGGCTGTCTTATGCGCCTGCCCCAAAGATCCATGGGGGCTTTAGGAAGCTGTTCTCAGAGTAGAACATTTTGCTGAGAAGATGACCTACACTGCAAAATACTGTATATAACCAAAGGCAGGGCATAAATATTTTATAGCATAGAGTCCATGAAAACACATCTTCATTTCTGTAATGTGCTATCTCAGGACATATCACTGGGGGAACAGGACTTGCCTGAAAGATTCAACAGCTCCAATTTGCCATAGCTCATTAGAATGCCCTAGAGAACAAGCACAGCAAATAATTCTAGATCCCTGCTGCTCGTGGGGTAGTTAATGTGGACTGACCGCACAAAAACCACCTCGTGCTTGCAAAGCACATTCAACAATGAATCAGACAATGTAGGCTGGGAGGAGCCTCCAAGACATCCTTTTCCTGTACTTGCAGAAAGGAGGCCCAGAGAGATTATATGAATTCTCTAAAGTAACACAGTGAATTGGGGTTAGACTCACTGTTAGTTCTTCCTTTTTTCTGACATAACCACAAAGTAAAAACCTGTGGGTAAAGCAAGAATAGTAAACTCATCCACTGATTTAGACACATTCTGGACTTTGAAGTCAAGTATCACGTTACCATTGTGGCTTTCAGTAAGTGGTGCTGTGTGTGAATATCTGCAAATAACTTCAAATTTCTCATTAATAAAATGTTTCCATAAATACCATGCCTCATGGAATCCCTCTTTTGGCATTTGTACATCAACATCTATCATTAATGTGTCAGTGAGAGAATTACTTCCTAGTAAGTGCTCTGTAGTGATGAAGTAAATTCCATTAAATTCCATTTCACATCATTTTTTTTCCAGTGATTTCCCACTTTGTTCAAAATTAGGTATACCCACCCAGGTCTCTTGAGCCAAGATGTCACTACACTGTGTAATTAAATTCTAAAATAAATAGCAAATCCTCAATACAAAACTGACCTTTTTGACTCGGAAAGTTCTTCAAAACTTCAACAGAACAACTAGAAAATTCTTGTTGTGAGTTGCCAGTGAGACTAACAATAGCTTTGTTATCCCTTTGTCAAGCCAAGGCAGACAAGGAAAGAAGGATTCACTTTTTCACTTGCTATTTGAGGTTTCTTTTACACTTCCCTAAATTTGAAGAAATCACTCTATAACCCTGTTTTCAAATGGTCCTTTCAAATGTGGTTTGAATTGTACAGAGATGAGAGAAAAGGGTGGCCCCATTAAAGGCAAACCTAGGCAGAAGCCCATTAAAAGCAAAGCTGAAATCACGGAGCTTCTCAGCAATGCCATTGCTGGCTTTGGAAGGAAGAGTGATCAAATGATAAACAACACAGTTGTCTGAGAAATCCTAATTTAGAAAAAATAAGTCAAGCATTCAGCTGAAAATATTATTGAGCTAGCAATCACCCACCTGACACAGCCTTTCCTAACTTCCCACTAAAAGACTATCATGGCACTGGGAAATGCCAAAATTCCCAACAACAAAAACCAGCAGGGAGGTCAATCTAATTCCAGAATCCAGAAAGAGTCTCTAGTGTGCATTAAACTAAACTGGACACCCAAATTCCCCATTGTACCATATGAAGGATCCACCTTTGTATTAGTCTTTACTCATGCTGCTAATAAAGACGTACCTAAGACTAGGTAATTTATAAAGGAAAGAGGTTTAATTGACTCAAAGTTCCATGTGACTGGGGAGGCCTCACAATCATGGCGAAAGGTGAATGAGGAGCAAATGTCTTACATGGAGGCAGACAAGAGAGCAGGTACAGGGAAACTCCCATTTATAAAACCGTTTATAAACTCCCATTTATAAAAACTCATGAGACTTATACACTACCACAAGAACAGTAAGGGGAAACTGCCCCCGTGATTCAATTATCACCACCTGGTCCTGCTGTTGACAGGTGGGGATTATTACAATTCAAGGTGAGATTTGGGTGGGGACACAGCCAAACCGTATCAATCTCTATGAAATAAAAGATGACAGATTAGAAGAGAAGGGGCTGAAAGACAGGGCACTATGCTGTAGATCCTATCTTCCTTCCTATTAGGAAATTAAGTGTGTATTAAGTGTGTGTGTGAACCAGAAAACTGTGTAGGTGCTGCTCCTCCACGGGGCTACAATGTGGCCTTCTTATAACTGTACATATTCCTTCAGAAACAGTGACTTTCTATAATCACTTCAGAAGCCGGTTTTCTGTCTCCCCTCAAAATAATACGGGCTACCTGTGGCGCACTGCATACTGGGAAGTGTGGTCTCCATAGCTAAAGTAGTGCTTTAGGGTCAGGGAGGGCGAGACAAGAGCATTCTGGGAATTGTGGTTTTCTTTGTGCATGCACTGTTTCAAAGAATCAATGAAATGGGCAGTGGACTCCCAGGAGCTGAGTTGCCTGTTCTATATGGGGATTTTCACTCATAGAGCTGTACCTTCAGCACATCTCCACTCAAGAAATGAGGAGCATTAACCATCAGCTAGATGGATGGAGAAAAGGGTGAAGGGCAAGTGAATAGACTAACATGGTTATTTGGCAAACTCTGGTACTATATAGATCTTGCCTTATTCAAGGAAGGAAAACAATAAACATCATAGGGTCTATGGGGAAATGCAGCGAGACAAGAGAAAGGGGACAGTGTCTTGAAGACTAAGAGATAGGATATACTTCTGAAAACATATTACCTAGGGATAAAGAAGAAAAGCTGAAATTTAAAAGCATACAAGGCAAGGCTTCTATTAAAAAGTCAACATACAAAAGAAAACAACAGAATGATATAAAGAGAAAAATCAGGTCAGATAAGTGATATGGTTTGGCTGTGTCCCTACCCAAATCTCATCTTAAATTGTAGTTCCCATAATCCCCACGTGTCGTGCGAGTGGCCAGGTGGGAGGTAATTGAATCATGGGGGTGGTTACCCCCATGCTGCTGTTCTCATGGTAGTGAGTGAGTTCTCACGAGGTCTGATGGTTTAATGAGGGGCTTTTTCCCCTTTGCTTGGCACTTCTCCCTGCTGCCGCCATGTGAAAAAGGTCATGTTTGCTTCCCCTTCCACCATGATCGTAAGTTTCCTGAGGCCTCCCTAGCCCTCCAGAACTGTGAGTCAATTAAACCTCTTTCCTTTATAAATTACCCAGTCTCAGCTATGTCATTATTAGCAGCGTGAGAACGGACTAATACAGTAAGAAAAGACTGCCCCAAACCGAAAACAGTAATACATTCACAGTGACAGTGACAAAGGTAATAAAATACAATAAAAAAGTCAAATCAATGAATCACAGAACCAACTTGAGATGCTATCTGAAAATGCAATGGGCAGAGATGAAAACAATGAGAGTAAATACGAAGGAAAATGGAAGAGGAAAAATAAAGAATAAAAAGTAAAAAATAGGGATAATTGGTGTTTCTGAAGAAAAAACCAGAATAAATAAAACTAAGGCAACAATAAAAGATGAAGGGAAACTATCTTTGGTGAAAGAAATATGGATATGCTGTATTCTGTTTGAAAGGATTTATCATAAACCGGAAAAAAAATCAGTGAAAAGGGGCATTTCACCTAGATTAAATTTTGCCATTTCTAAAAAGTATACAAATAAAGAAAATATCCTTCAAACATCCAAATAAGGAACAATAGGTTATCTATGAAAGAAAAAATAATTGAGTCAGCATCAGACTTCTCTTCCATAACACTAATTGCCAAAAAATAATTAGATAGTATCTAATGAGTTTGAAGGGCAGAAGTCCATTTGTCTTTTATGTGTAAATACACTATAAAATTATTCTCAGATATACAAAGGCTAAAAATATATATTACTCATCTAGCTTTTCTTTTTTTAAAAAAATCACTTGATGTAATTCAATCAACCAAGAGATTAAACAAAATTAAGATTTTAAGAATGAAGAAATCAAGATATGAAAGAACTGATGAGACACACTAAACCCAGCTAACTATAAAGATAAGTCTAAATAATTGTGGCAAATGTGACTATAACACCAAATACCAAGGCCAAAATTTATTCTTGAATGTAAAATCATATAATGTAAAAAAAACGCATTAAGTTACAGTTATCAGGATTTGAAACCCAGATTATATAAACAAAGTTGGGGAAGAAAAGGAGAACACTGTGACAGTATGCTAAATTTCAAATATTAGCTAGAAGTGACTCAAAGATACTGGTTTGGCTGGATTTTTACAATCAGAGAAATACAGGTTAAAAAATCTTTTTGAAGACCTTAAAATTACTCATTAATAGAATGTGAAAGAGAATGCCTACTTGGGAAAGACAAAACAATACAAACTTAGCATTTAGCAATAACTATAAACAGTCCAAATATCTATCCATAGGATATTGATGAAATAAATTACTATTACTCCAGAACCATAAGGGAATAAAATACAGCCATTAAAAAAATCACATCATAAAATACTTTGTCTTGGGAAAGAAAATGTAGTCAGTATAGGAAGTAGGAGTGAGAGTTTCAAAAAGTTTGTGCCCTGTGATCTCAATTTTGAAAAACATAATATTTTATATATCATGTATTTTATATTTTAAAAAATACAACCATGGTGTGGGGTGGGGAGAAGACTAAAAGGATATCTGCGAAAAGGTTAACAGTGGTTATTTCTATTTTATTCCATTTGCTTTTCAGTATATAGGTAGAGTTTTTGACAACACACACTTAAAATAAATATTAATACCATAAATACCAATCAGTTTCATGCTATGTATCAAGGATCAGCAAGTTTTTTTTTTCTGTAAAGGGCTAAATAATAAATATTTTAGGATTTTCCATTCATATGATCTCTGTTGCAACTACTCAGCTCTGCCATAGCACTGCAAAAGAAGCCAGACACTATGTAATCTAATCAGCATGACTGTGTACCAATAAAATTTTATTTACAAAAACTGCATTTAGGGCCACAGTTTGCCTACTGTATATCAATATCTGATATTGAAGTTTTAGAAATGATTTAAGTGTACTATTTTTCTGTTTTCTGTAATTGTTTAGTGCAAATAGTGTGTTTCTAGATCAGTACTGTCCAGTGGAAGTTTCTCTGATGTTGGAGATGTTCTATATTCGTGCCATCTCATACAGTAGTCACATGTGGTGTTGGGCACTTGGAATGTGGCTAGCGCAACTGAGGAGTTCAATTTTAATTTATTTTAACGAATTTAAATTTAAATAGCCACATGTGAATCATATTGAACAATGCAGGTCTAGATCACATGCTATCTGTCTATACTTTCCATTGTGCACACATAGAAGGGTACAACTACTGATTTATCACTCTACTTTCCCATCAGACAACATCGTCTCAGACTCATTGCTTCTTAGTTCTTATCAAAACTCCCTTGTGAGGAATGAACATGGTGAAGATTGTCTGAAGGACACTTTTTCATCAGTGTACTTATGCATGTGTCTCACAGTATTCACTCAGCTCCCATTATGTGCAAACACTATGCCAGGCTCTGAGAAAAAAAAAAATATATGAGCGGCCCTACCCTCACATTTTGTTCCTCAAATGATTTAAAGATGCTAAAAAATAAAAATGAATAAAAATGAGCACATGTTCCAAATATACACTGCTTCCAGGGGAAACAACTTAAATGTAAGAATAATGGCTGGGCACAGTGGCTCACGCCTGTATCCCAGCACTTTGGGAGGCCGAGGTGGGAGGATCATGAGGTCAGGAGTTCAAGACCAGCCTGGCCAATATGGTGAAACTCCGTCTCTACTAAAAATACATAAATTAGCTGGGCTAATTTATGGCAGTGTGCACCTGTAGTCCCAGTGTGCACCTGTAGTCCCAGCTACTCGGGAGGCCGAGGCAGGAGAATTGCTTGAACCTGGAAGGTGGAGGTTGCGGTGAGCCGAGATCGCGCCACTGCACTCCAGCCTGGGCAACAGCGTGAGACTCCATCTTAAAAAAAAAAAAAAAAAATAGCAAGGCCAGGCATAGTGGCTAATGCCTATAATCCCAACTCTTTGACAGGCCAAGGTGGGAGGACTGCTTGAGCCCAGGAGTTCAAGACCAGCCTGGGCAACATGCCAAGACCCTGTCTCTGCAAAAAAAAAAAAAAAAAAGTTAGCCAGACGTGGCATGTGTCTGTGGTCACAGCTACTCAGGAGGCCAATGCAGGAGGATCCCTTGAGCCCAGGAGGTCAGAGCTATAGTGAGCCACATTCACGCCACTACACTCTAGACTGGGAGACAGAGTGAGACCCCATCTCAATAAGTAATAAAATATCATAATAATATATAATAAGTTTTTAAAAAAAAAATAGTGAGAGGTTGATTGTAAGAGGGTGAAAAGGAGCCCATAATCATTAAGTTATCAGGGAATGATGGGGTCTGCAGAACTAACAAGGGTTGCCCGAAGGGCTAGTCCAATTCAAATCATGTATTCTTAACACTCTGTAGGCCAAGTAAAACCTACCTGCAGTCAAGAACCAGCCCACCAGTGGCCAAACAGTAACCACCTAATTTCTACCTTGTTTAAACCCAGAGGAGAAATTTCTATCCTGAAAATCTGGGTTTCAGCTGATTGATAAATACACATTCTTTATCTTACATGTAAACCATAAATCTTTTTTTAAATATAATTTACATTATGCTTAAAATTAAGTACAAAATAAACACAAAAATTTAGACAGTAGTTTGATGAGTTTTACAGACGGATATACCCAGGTAACGACCACCTTAGTTGAAATTTAGAATGGGAGCTGCAAACTCTGACCTGCCACCTATTTTTGTATAGCCAGAAAATAGTGGATTTTATATTTTCAAATAGTTGAAAAAAATTAATAACATTTCATTGCATGTGAACTATATATGAAATTCAAATTTCAATGTACAAATAAAATTTTATTGGGACACAGCTATGTTCATTCGTTTACATGTCTATGGCCACTTTTTGGCTATAATGGCAGAGCTAAGTGGTTGTAACACAGACCATATGATATGAAAAGCCTAATATGTTTACTGTCTTACCCTTTGCAGAAGAAGTTGGCTGACTCCGACTTACAACAGTGCCATCGTACCAGCAAATTGTCTCATGCCTCTTTACAGTAAATTTTTCACATATTATACCCATCCCCGGTGACCACTGATCTGATTTCTCTCCTTGTCGATTAAATTTACCTATTCTAGAACTTCATATAAATTATATAATATATGTATCTTATTTCTCTGGCTTCTGTCTCTCAAATAATGTCTGCGAAATATATCCATGTTGCATATATCAGCAACTTGTTCATTTTCATTGTTGAGTACTATTTCATTGTATGACTATACCACAATTCAATTGTCTATTCACCCTGGGACAACTAAGTTGTTTCCAGTTCTTAGCTATTATGAATAAATCTGCTGTTGTCATTCACGTACAAGTCTTTTGCATACAAGTCATGAATGAGTCTCTCAGTTACTTAGTGGAATGGCTGGGTCACAAGATAGGTATGTGTTTAACTTCATAAAACACTGCCAGACTTTTATTCTCTTACCAGCATTGTGTCAGAGTCCCAGTTGCATTATATTCCAATAGCACTTAATATTGTCAGTCTTTTTCATTTAAGCCAATATAGTAAGTATAATGTGGGAACTCATGATTTTAACTTAAATTTCCTTCATGACTAATCATGTTGAGCATCTTTCAATGTGCTTATTGGCCTTATATACATCTTCTTTTGTGAAGTATCTAAACTGTGAACGTTATAACCATTCCTGTTTTTTCTCCTTTGCTTTGGCTACTTAGAAGCTTAGAGCTTAATTAGAGGCCTAAATATAATAATTATACAGGATTTCCTGGCATGTTGGGACTCCAACTTGAATTTTTATTTCATCATCTCTTTATCCCCTTATTTCCTTTCTCTCCTAAATTTTCATCTACTTAATTGTTATCCTGTGTTTTCAATTCTTATTTTTTTAGCATGACTTAATCTTATTTTGGAATGAAGCAGATTACAACCAAAGGAAAAAGGGCTGAAACTGGTTGGCTTACCACTTACACACAAGGAACTGTGTTGGGCCCTGGGAATATGGAGAAGAATATATCCCTGCCCTTCAGGAACTCATAGGAAAAGAAGCCAGAAATTAAAAAACAAGGCAACAAGTGCAGCAACAGAAGGTGGTCCCAAAGGACCCTGGGGTGAGTGGGAGGTGAGGGGGCAGAAGCTTTTGGGAGAAGATGATTCTTGACTGAAGAATGAGTCAGTGGTGCCCTGAAAGAGTGTGGTGCCCTCAGGGTATGGTGGATGTGGGGATGCATGAGAGAATATTGTAGAACTATTAATAGGAAATACGTGATGCAAAGGTGTGTGATGTATTCTAGGAACGCACACAATTTAGCACAAGTGGAACACCAGGTGGGGAAAGTCAGGAAGTGAAGAATAAGTCATGTGACATCTAAAAGCCCAAAGCAAGTCACATGGCCAAACCCAAAGTCAAAGGGCAGGGAGACATCACTCCTCTTTACTTTAGTGGCAGGAACTACAATGTTACATTGTAAAGGATGTAACCAGGGTGAGGATGAAGGATTGGGGTCATTCATATACTCTATACCAGCAGCTTTCCATGGGACAAGTGTTAAGTGCCTACAACAAAAATCTGGACAACAGCTCAGACAAAGTGGATTTCTGAACCACATTTGGGTGTAAACTGTAGGCTGGATGACGTGGTTTCATACCTCCGGGATAGTACAGGGAAATATGAGAACAGCACAGAAGATTTCGACTGTTCCAGAAATCCATCTCTAAATAGCTACAACTCAGGTACCAACCACAGAGGACAAAGAGAACCAGAGCCTCTTCCAACAAACTGAAATCTACCAAATGCTTGTAGATCTGTTCTCTGGATTGGATTTTTGTATTTAAAGCTAAAAACAGAGATTCTGCCTCAAAAATTCATGTCAGCATTCTATTGCTCAATTATCATTATGCATGTGATTATAACCATCCAATAGTTAAACTATAGCTGGCACTAATGCAATTGGATTGTTAAAAAATATTCCTGAGCACCACTCTCATCCCAGTACTAGTTAACTGCTATGCTAATGTCTTGGCACATGTGACTAATAATGTAATGAGTTATAACTGTGTGTTTGGATCACATTACATTGCTTCAAGTGTATCATAATATTTTATAGCTTAATGGAGAATCTGGCTTATAGCAATACAGGAAAAATAAATCTCAGCCAATCATCATCCATTAAAAAAAAAATCTACAGTCAGCAGCCGACAAGGTTTTAACCATCAATAACAATTACCCTGAAACATTTTTGACACAATAGGTAGATATTTAATATCAATAACATAAAATACACCCTTGCTAATGGAGATATATTAAGATATTGATTAGTTATGCAAGAAAGTTTATGCTTATTCCATTCTCACTAGTAATTATGAGCAGGCTGTTGACTACTCCTTGAACCACATCTTTTAGTCCATTTCCCTTTTTCTACCCAAGAGTATACTTGGCTGGCAGATAATCAGAACAAACAGACATTCCTAGAAAATGTGAACCATATGTGCAACCTAACGCAGCAAGCATTTGCTGAATGCCTACTAGGTGCACCCTAACTGTGCTGGAGGTGCCAGGACTACACAGTGGAAAGGGACAACCCCTTTGCTCAAGAAGCTTATGGTCTAGTGGAGGACAGAGAGAGGACCAGAGCACACAGAAAGATGGGAATGGAGCATGCAGAGAGGCAGCTAAGCCAGCCGAGTGGGGAATTGGAGGAGCAACTAATGACTGTACCATAAGGCAGAGGAAGCAGAGGAAGGGCTGGGAGGAAGCAGGGGAGCTGGAGCACAGGCTGTAAGAGCGGTGCCTTTTCAACATTTTTCTCAGGTTAATATGTAGACATGACAGTTGCTAAGACACTAAGGGGAAAAATGTGAAAGGAAGTAATGGGAAAGCAAGATGTGTGGAGATGTGTACAAAGGCAGTGGAGGACTGGGGGCTGCCTAACACCTTCACTAACCCAACCAGAGGGCCTAGCTCAGTTCCCCACAGGGACCCTGGGGCCCAGCTGCTCCTCCCAAGCTGGAGGTCAGGCCCTCAAAGGAAGCACAAGTGTAACCACCTATGGGTTCTTCCTGCCCATCTCACAGACAAAAACAATTCACTGAGGCCATGACATTGCAATAAAGGAAAAGTTTAACTGACACAAGGTCAGCCATGCCACTTGGGAGACAGAGTCATTACTCAAATCAATCTCCCTAAAAATTCAGAGGCCAGTGTTTTTCAAGGATAGTTTGGCAGACCAGGGAATTGACTTCGGCTGGGAACAAAGGACTGGTTGGCGGTTCCGGGTTAGAGCCACTGGTCGCCAGAAATGCAAAAACCTGAAAAGACATCTCAAAAGACCAATCTTAGGTTCTACAATAGTCATGTTATCTTCAGGAGTAATTGGGGATGTTACAAATCTTGTGACCTTTGGAATAATGGCTGGTAAGACTCATTCTCCTAACCTGGTGGTCTTTCATTAGCTTTACAAAGGTGGTTTAGCTTTGGGGAAGGGCTATTATCATTCAAATTAGAAACTAAATAGCTCCCAAAGTTAGCCTGGCCTAAGCCCAGGAATGATTAAGAACAGTTTGGAGGTTAAAAGTAAGATGGAAATTGGTTGTATTAGATCTCTTTTACCGTGGTAATTTTCTCACTGTTAAAATTTTTACAAAAGCAGTTTCACAAGGGTTCTAGGGCTTGGAAGGGGAAAGTTCAAGAACAAAGGTGAGGAGGAACAGACAACAGGAATTCAGAAGAAGATCCATGGAGGAGTGGCATTTGGGAACTAAATAACTTGAAAATGATTCAAAAAACCAATGTGCTTTTTTTGTATTTCAATCACTATGGATGATTTCAAAGTAAGTTTCATAGTCTGTCTCTCTTTCTCAGAAACTTGCCTGCCTTGTAGTTTCCATGCCTACATTTAGAAGGGATGGTGCCAGCCCCCATGCTGATCCTGGATCCTTACTTCCTGCATGTGTGATGAGCACAGAGGTCTAGAAGAGTCTCAGAATTGACCAAGGGGCCAGAGCTACCGTAACTTTCTGGCAGCCAGTATCTTATCCACCAGCCAGGCTGGACTTCATGAATCCCCATATCGCTCTGGGCATCAGGAAACCAAATGGTGAAGGTGCCACCCCTGCTATGTCGGGTCTTCCAAGAATGAAGCTCATTTGCAATGCAAAGCAACATGAAAAGTACATTCTTTTAGCATTGAAGACATGTGCCAATTCCCCAGGCACTGGAAAATGGCAAAGACTGACGTTTTGATGTTATTTTTTAAGACTTTTTTTAAAAATAAAGATTCCCATTTTTTCACATTCTCCTGAATGGAACAGAGGTAAATGGAGTGAGAGAAAAAAGACTCTTTTAAAATATTATCTGTTGTCTTGTGTGCAGGCTGCTTAGAATGCCAATGCCTGCAGGCTATAGGGGAATTCAGATGAGAGCATTTCCTTCATTCCAGATTAAAAAACAAGGGAACTAGACCTCAAGGCTATTTCTGCCTTGAAACTCTTCCTCAAACATGATGTTTCACAATTACAATACAACGATTAACAAAGAATGATTTTCTTTCAACTAGGAGTTGAAGTAAAACACAGACACCCTGCTGGTCACTCTTGGTGGCAAAGTTGCTGCAAAGCAAATAACAAAGCACCGGGAGCTTACTATGGCCTTCTTATCAGAGCCAGTCAACAAGTTTATATATAATGGTTTATACAAAACCTAATTTTCTGCTTTGATGCTCAGGGAGGGGGTCTCTGCCTCACTACAGGGGTTAGTAAAGTACTCCCTGCACACAGAAGGTAATTCCAATTAGATCATGGTAACCAAGAACTCTAAAGCTCACCAGAGCCCTGTAATTGCCTCTACCTAAAACTGTTGTAACTCAAGGCAAATGTTAATGCACCTTTGTACTGCTGAGTCCCTGATGCTCTAACTAAAGTTTCATCCAGCCCTTCTAACGCCTAAACACCACCTTGGAGTATCTGTCTTCAACTAACTGGTGAGCTCCTTAGAGCTGGCCACATCCCATTCATCTTCATATTCTCAAGTCCTATGGCAAGATCTGCCTACTGGTAGGCAACTACTATGTTCTTGTTAAATAAATGATGCAGACCTTGACCCCCCAGCAAGTTTGTCCCTTGCCCAAGATCACAGCTAATTAGGAACAGAAACAACCCAAGTCTCCCAATTCCCAGCCCCGTGTGTTTCTTTCTCAACACGTAGAAATGAAGTAGGATATTTCCCTGACCCCTTCACAAGTGGGAACTGGAGTGAACAGGCACTAGAACTAGCCACTGCTTTGGTGCCTGCAGGAGTGGACTCTACTTGCTCAGTCCCACTGTGTTCCACCCCTCGTGGGAGGAGGGGAAGCACACGTGAACGGGTGCAGGAGCCAGGGCAAGTGTTTTTGGGTGCCAGCAGGAGCAAAACTATGTGGGCCCCACAGCAGTGTCTAGTGGGGTGCCTGTGACCCCTAAGGCCCCAGAAAGAGTGTTACAGTGCCCTTTTAGCTTTGCCATCTGCAAACAGCTTAAGTGTTAACACCTCAGTGGAGGGTCAGTGTTACAGCCTTTTGCACCCATGCTTGTGGCACCCGAGTTCTTATCCAGCATCCAGGAGGAATGAGGTCGTACAAATGAATTGGAGATGGGGAATGCAGGGAATTTTATTGCCGACGAAGGTGGCTCTCAGCTGGAAGGTGAGCTGAAAAAGGGACAGAGTGGGAAAGGTAATCTCTGAAGTTACGACATCAAGCTGTCCCTCTGAAGTCAAGCCGCTTCTATCTGACATCCAACCGTAGTCTCTGACAGTCTCCAACAGTCTCCAACATCCAGCTGCTTCTCCTCTCTATTGGCTGAGCCTGGGGTTTTTATGGGCATAGGATGGAGGGCGGGGTGGGCCATGGGTAGCTTTGGAAAAGGCAACATTTGAGCAGGAAAACAGGGATGTAAGTTCTCACTTTGGGCTGCAGTATCAGGCTTTTCAGCTTGAGGGTGGGGCCCCTGCCAGGGACTCACCCTTTTCTGCCCAGAATTTCCCTGCACCTTGTCCCTATCTGAAAGGGGTCGGAGATTATTAATAATGGCTTCCACTTATTGAATACTTACATGCCACATCCCTCCCCCGGTACTACGTATACATTATTAATCTTTGTTACAACCCTAGATGATAGATAGTCCCTATTTTACAAATGCCCAACCAAAGGAGGCATTTGTCCAAAGTCACAGACCAAGTAAATGGCAGAGCTAGTGAGCGGGCCAGACCGGCCTGCTCCCACATCCCATGCTTTCTCACCCCAGCATCATCTCCTCCCTAATGAACAGAAACCAAAAACGTTTGTTGAAATGAATCACAAAAGGCATGAAACCTTTGTTACCAAACCACACTGAGGCCTGCTCACCCAGCGCCAAACATTTACACCTGATATTTTGCAGAAAAGGAAAGAGAAAGGGGGGAGTTTGTTTATGGGGCACTAGGTAAGAGAACTAGGCAGTTCATGCTTAAGACCCAACCTCCACAATGGCTTATAACAGGGGTGCCCAATATTTTGGCTTCCCTGGGCCACATTGGAAGAATTATCTTGGGCCACACATAAAATACACTAACCCTAATGATAGCTGATGAGTTAAAAACAATAAATAAATAAATAAATCACAAAAATATCTCATCATGTTTTAGGAAAGCTTACAAATTTGTGTTGGTCCACATTCAAAGCCGTCCTGGGCCACATGTGACCCACAGGCTGTGGGTTGGACAAGCTTGTCTTGTAAGCAAGGGTTTTCAAAGTCAGGGGTAAATTTCAGGAAAGCAGAAGTTACAGGCAAAATTATAAATCAATACATGAGGTTAAACATGGGTTTGTCCTAAAAGGGTGTGTGATATCTTGAAGCAGGGGCTTGCAGGTCATAAGTAGATTCAAAGATTTTCTCATTGGCTAAGGAAAGGAAGCTTTCTTTAGATGCTTGGGGTCAGCAGAAAAGAATGTTAGATCTGGCCCATGGATGTGACTTCCTCCAGGCTCCTCTGGAAGAAATTTGGGACAAAGAATGGTTCTCAGAACTCAGTCCTCAGTTCTCCCTTATCCGAGGTCTGTGTGCCAGTGGATTCATTAGGTGGGGGTCTGGGTTTCTGAAAAACCACCCAAGGACTAACTAAGGTGTTATCTTTAGTTTCTAAAGGGCATCAAACATCTCCTGACTCTAACTTCTTTGGCTATTGTTTTGAGCTATTATTACTTTCTTTCTTATCAAGTCACTCACTAACTTCTCAGGGCTAGCTAGATGCCTGGAATTTCCCTTAAAGGAACTCCAGGCACTTCTTTATTTTCATGCCTGGGGAGGAACCAGCAGACCCCTAAGAGGGGTCCATGCTCCATCTCACCCTGACATGACTCAGTAAATAGATGATGAATTTTTTTCAAAGGTATGAAAAGCATTGGTTTCCTTTCAGTGAGTATGTTATGAAAAAAATCAGAGTCAAATTAAAAATAAGAAAGGAGAGAAAAAAGTGTTTGAAGAAGCTGTTATACCTGTTTAAATAGTAATAAAACACAAACTAAAGTCCCTTCGGTACAAAAACATGAAGAGGTAAAATCTGCCTGAGAGTTGGGAAGACCCACAGGATTCTGGGAGCAGCTGTCTGCTATGTGCTTTGGTCCTGAGAGGTTAGTAATTTAAGGGGCTCATAAAAATAAGCAAACAAACTTTCAAAAGTCTGGACCTACATCTTCCTCTAAAAAGCCAACAAAGAGCTCCCGCTAAGAGATTGTCACAAACATACAAAGAATCATATTACAACCTCAGCAGTCTTACCTACAGCTTGGAAATGTGATCTTTTCTGCTCAAATGTGGTTGAAGTTTGTTGGGACTGGAAAATAGATTATTCTTTCCTTAAAAGGGCATGCTGACTGCTCTGTGGCTAGCACAAGCAGGTTATATCTTGGCTGATTTAGACTTTACTTGTGTCAGATCAGACCCAAACATGTGTCTGGTCTGATTCCCCCTATCTTATCCAGATAGCTGGGGTCATGTGGGCTTTGGAGATTTGAGCCCCAGGATACTGAATGCTGGTCTTAAGACTCAAGCTCCACACGCAAGAATAAGAACTGCAATCAATTTAGAATACTGACTCCAACATCTTGGACTGTTTGAACAAAACAGAAGCAGGAAAGATATAGTCCAGCCTCCTCATTATATAGATGAGGAAACTGAGACCCAGACAGAAAGAACCTATGGACTTATGGACTGTTCTGGAAAATGCCAGTCTGGAGATCACAAGGCCAGTCTAGCAGAATGGCTATGTTTGTTGTTGTTGTTGCTACTTCAATTGGAATTAATTACAAACATTTAAAAATTAGAAAGCTCAATATGGTGGTTCCTAAACATAGAATTACCATGTGCTCCAGCAATTCTACTTCTAGGTGTGTACCCAAAAGAATTGAAAGCAGGTCAGTCAAACAGATATTTGTACACCCATTTCCATAGCAGCATCATTTACAATAGCCAAAAGGTGGAAGCAACCCCTGTGTTCATCAACAGATAAATGGATAAACAAAATGTAGTGTGTACATTCATAAGTGAAATATTATTCAGTTTTAAAAAGGAAGGAAATTCTGACAATGCTACGACATGAATGAACCTCGTAAACATGATGCTAAGCGAAACAAGCCAGTCACAAAAGGGCAAATACTATATGATTCCACCTACACAAGGGACCTAGAGTAGTCAAATTCATAAAGACATAAAATAGAACATTGGTTACCAGGAGTGGGGAGTTATTGTTTAACAGTTTGGGTTTTTCTTTTGGGAAGATGAAAAAGTTCTGGAGATGGATGGTAGTGATGGGTCCACAGCAATGTGAATGTATTTAAGGTACACTTAAAAACGGTTTAAATGGTAAATTGTATGTTATGTATATTTTATCACAATTTAAAAATTAGATGTTTCTACGTAAATACCCAGACTTCCAGTGTCATTTGAAAAATAGAAGGACTGGTGACAGTGGGCCTGCATCCCCACAGAAATCCGCACAGCAGCTGCCCCCTTAGAGAAGATGCTCTCTCATTTTGTGTGGCCACCCCCATGCCCTCTTCATCCGTCTCCTTTATAAGCTGGGCACCTGAAGCCACCAGTTCCCAGACTTGGCTATGTGAAAGGAAAATATCCTGGGCCCCCAAAATCACTAAGCTAAAGGGAAAATTCAAGCTGGGAACTGCAGAGGGCAAACCTGCCTCCCATTCTATTCAAAGCCATCCATCTGCTGAAATAAATGCATACGTGATTGCCTCCTTTGGAAAGGCTAATCAGAAACTCAAAAGAACACAACCGCAAACGTTTATCTCTCATCTACCTGTGACCTGGAAGCCCCCCTTCCTACTTTGAGTTGCTTCAAGTTGCTTTGAATTCTCCTGCTTTTGCTTGGAATTGTCCTGCCTTTCTGGACTGAATCAATGTTCATTTTATATATGTTGACTGATGTCTCATATATCCCTAAAATATATAAAACCAAGCTATGTCGTCAGAACCTCCTGAGGCTGTGTCATGGGTGCACGTCCTCAACCTTGACAAAATAAACTTTCTAAATTAACTGAGACCTGTCTCAAATTTTGGGGGTTCACAGCTACACACTGGAATCAGCTGGAGAACTTTCAAAAAATATCCCAAACCATACCCCAGGCTCCACCCCAGATAAGTGAATCAGAATCTCTGAAGGGTGGGGCCCAGGCAGTTTTGAGAGCTGTCGAGGTGATTCTAAGAGGCATCTGGAACTGAAGGCCGCCTGGGTTCCTGCTCTGGGACTTGGCTGCACATTGGTATTACTTGGCGAGCTTTAAAAATGACTGACGTTTCCTCCTACAGGTTCTGTATTAATTGGCATAGGGTGTGGCAGGAAATCAGGATTTTAAAAAGTTTACTGGGCCATTGAATATATGGCAAAGATTGAGATCCACTGCTCTGGGCATTTGAGTTTATATCCCGTGCTGAAGACACACAGCACTTATTTCACCTCCACCCCACCACTCTGCCAAATTAAATACATAAATAATACATACAATTATGTTATATGTTTTATATACATATTTATACTTACATACACACGGTTGGCTAAAGGAACAAAATGTCAAGCTTTTAAAGAATTGAAGTTAGTTTCATTCAAAAGTCTTATGGAGGACAATGAGACTGTATATCAAGGCCTCCAGCCACGGAGCAGTCCTGCCAGACCACCGAGGCAGTGTTTCAGCCCATTGCTTACATACAGGTGGTGGAGGTTCTGAATGTGCAAATTCATCTCCAACTTGTTCAGAAGTTACATCTAAGTAAGGATCATATCAAGGCTTCAGTGTGAGAGTATATCTGGTCATAGATTACAGAAGCGTAGTCACCAATCCCGTTGGACATTATCTTCTGTGTAGGAAAAGGCAAAGCTAAGTAGTGACTCAGGCAAGAGACATGGGAAGCACGTGCTTACCCCATTTTGTCTTCAAAGCATCTTTCCAGAGAGCTGCAGGTTGTCACCAAGTCAGGGGGTTTGGGAAATTATGCTGGCAAGCAGAAATGAACAAACATGGCTTCTTACATTTGTTACTTTGTCTACAAGACACACACACACACACACACACACACACACACATCCTATAAGATCAGTAATTTAAGAGAGCTCATAAAAATTAGAAAACAAATTGCGGCATGCACACACCCACAACACACACACACACACACACACACACACACACACAGAGTCCATTAGTCCACCACCTTACTCTCCATGGTTGACTCCAAATTCATCCCACAGACCAGTGAGAGATAAAGCTTCATTGGAACACACAGAATAGTTTTCACATTTGAGTTCTAGTGATGAATGAGTAATTGTAGTTTCCTTGGAATTGAAGACAAAACCTACTCTTTTCTTGAGCATTTACTGCACCCATGCATTTTCTTAGTTATCTCGTGTAAACCTCTAGGGCAACACAGTGAGGGAGACACTGTCATCCTCATTTTCGATGAGGTAAGTGTAAAGACCCACATGGTGATTACTTTGAAGGGAACACCACTCCTTTGAATGTATAAGTCCTGGAATTTTTCTTCAAATCAGCCATAATCTTTTACAATCACACCTTGTATGTTCCCAGAATGTTCTGTTAAATAGGATTTTTGTAATGTGATTCTCACTTTAAAGGCACCAAGGGAATTTGATATTTTTAGGGAACACTTCAGAGAACCATTTTATAAAAACAAATAACCCTTTAGTGCTGTGAACACTAAACTCTTAATGTAGCTGTTTTGTGAGTTAGGTGTTTTTTCAGAGCTGATTTTTTTCCAGTATACTGAATCTGTTTTAAATGCATATCCCAAAGAATGTATGAGTAAGTAAGAGAAGATTTAAGAAACTAAGTGTTCTGAGTAGAAGTCGTAAGCTTTCAAAGTCTGCCCTCTAACACAATAATGATAAAGAAATTTTAAGCTCCCTCCCTCTCTCAATTTTCCAGCTGCAAAATTTGAGTCATTTCTTCCTAGAAGAACGTCTAATAGAATTTAAGACCACATCTCTCCATTCTACCTAAGTGGCCTTTCTATCATCAATTTTCTGTCATTGTGGCAGACGGGCCGACTGTCTGCTGAAAGGCTGGGGTGACTTGGTGGGCTAAAACAACAGCATGGACCATCCCTAACCCAACTGTTCTGTACTCCACTGTTAGTAACATGAGAAAAACCTAACTCAGCTGCAATGGTCTACTTGGTTGTACCATAGGCAGAGAAATAAACAGAGGCATAAGACTTTACAACAGACCTTTTAAAAAGAGAACTGAAAAGTCAAGTGTTTTACGAGTTAGCAACCAAGTACAGCAGTTATATCCTAGGGGCCTAGCAGAGATAACCTCTCAGGAGCTACTGGTAAAAGAAGGGGATGGAACACAGAACAAACCCCTGGCACTGGACTGAAACTTAGAAGAAGTTGTATGTTGAAGTATGGGCACTTTATTCAGAGGCTGGCTTCTAAATGTTCAGAACCCAAATTCACAGGTAGTGGTTACATTCCCTAAGTAGCCTAGAAATGCTTATTTAGTCCTTAGCATTCTTGGAGAATAGCCCAGACACTAGCTTTGCTAAGGTCTGGGCCCTAAAATGAGGTAGGTGACATGATACCGGGGAAAGAGGAGGAAGTAAAAAAGATAGACATAGAGAAAAAGTAGAAGGTAGAGGTAGTGAAATATGTTGGCCTGAAACAAACTTCTGAAGTAATAAACATTTAGGTTTGACATTTCTCTATCTCACTTTTTGAACTACATTCCCAGTACTTCATCAAATTAACACTCAGGCCTATACTCTCTCCACCCAGTGCTTAAAACTCATCTTTATCTGATTAAATCAGAGCTCCACTGAGAGAATAGAGGAGATGTTCCCACCAGACTCACCCTCTCATAGAAAACAGCTATAAACTCTTTTAAAAATATAAAAATTAACCCTAAGGCCCTAAAACATCACCAAAGCAGTGAGAAAATGGAGGAGAGTAGAGGGATTCTTGTTTAGGAGAATGCTGAGTGCTTTTATAGTTCTTTGTCTCTGGACTCAGTCAACACTAGGCCAGACAGCTAAAACTGGGATCGAAAATCAGCAGTCTTTTAGCTTGGATAATGAGTAGACAGTGGTGTGACCACCACAGCTGGAAAGCCAGAGCGGAAACCCTGGAAAGGGGGTGACCAAGGAGAGTGCTAAATTTTTCACATAAACTAAGCCCAAATCTCTGGCTCATTCCCTAAACTATGCATAGTACAGGGCACACCCCAAGAAGCCCAGCCGGGGCTAAAAGATCTGAATAGATATTTCATCTCCTGCCTACCTCAAAGGAAAAAGAGTTTGAGTCCAAGCCCAGCTAATGCTGCTGAAACAAACAAGCAAAAAATCAGTACTCTTCAGAGGAACATAACAGAATTCAGAGCCTAAACAACATATTTCTTACAATATACATACAGAACACAATCCAAAATTGCTAATCATATGTTGATACAGGAAAATGTGACCTATACTCAAAAGGCAATCAATAGTGACTAACCCCACGATGGCCCAAATGTTAGAATTAGCAGGTAAGGATTTTCAAGCAGTTTCTATAACTTAAGAATGAAAAGAAAAACTGGTTCATAATGAAGAAACAAATAGATAATTTCATTAAATAGAAAATATTAAATGATGGAAATTCTAGTACTAAAAAAAAACTTGAAATTTAAAAATTGGCTAGATAAATTTAACAGAAAACAAGATAACAAAATAGAGCACCTGTGAACTTGAAAAAAAAATCAATACAAATTATTGAATCTGAAAAATGGGGAAGAATTGTTTTTTAAAAAGGAGAGTATTGGCCAGGCATGGCAGCTCACGCCTGTAATCCCAGCACTTTGAGAGGCCAAGGTGAGTGGATCACGAGGTCAGGAGATCAAGACTATCCTGGCTAACACGGTGAAACCCGTCTCTACTAAAAATACCAGACTTAGCCAGGCATGGTGACGGGCACCTGTAGTTCCAGCTACTCGGGAGGCTGGGGCAGAAGAATGGCATGAATCTAGGAGGCAGAGCTTGCAGTGAGCCGAGATTGCGCCACTGTACTCCAGTCTGAGCAACAGAGCGAGACTCCATCTCAAAAGAAAAAAGGAGAGTATCAGCATTCGCTCAGACCTGCAATCTCAGCACTTTGGGAGGCTAAGGCAGACAGAATGCTTGAGCCTAAGAGTTCAAGACCAGCCCAAGCAACACGGCAAAACCCAGTCTCTACAAAAAAATACAAAAATTATCCAGGTGTGGTGGTACACACCTGTAGCCCCAGCTACTCAGAAGCCTAAGGTGGGAGGATCACTTGAGCCCAGGAGGTCAATTCTGCAGTGAGCTGTGAACATGCCACTATACTCTAGCCTGGACAACAGAGCAAGACCCTGCCTCAAAAACAAAAAAGGACAATATCAAAAGATATAACATATGTATAATTGGAATTCTAGAAGGAAAGTAGAGAGAAAATGGGGTAGAAAAAATATCTGAAACAAAGCAAGGCACAGTGGCTCACACCTGTAATCCCAGCACTTTGGGAGGCCGAGGCAGGTGGATCACCTGAGGTCAGGGGATGGGGACCAGCCTGGCCAACATGGCAAAACCCCATCTCTGCCAAAAATACAAAAATTAGCCGGGCATGGTGGTGGGTGCCTGCAATCTCAACTACTCTGGAGGCTGAGGCAGGAGAATCACTCAGGAGGTGGAGGTTGCTGTGAGCCAAATCACGCCACTGTATGCCAGTCTGGACAACAGAGTGAGACTCCATCTCAAAAAAAATATATATATTTGAAACAATAATGACCAAAAATTTCCCAAATTAGTGGAAAGAAATTAAATTTGCAGATTCAAGAAACCTAGTAAGGGCTGGGCGCTGTGGGTCACGCCTGTAATCCCAGCACTTTGGGAGGCCAAGGCAGGCGGATCACAAGGTCAGGAGATCGAGACCACGGTGAAACCCTGTCTCTACTAAAAAATACAAAAAATTAGCCGGGCGTGGTGGCGGGCGCCTGTAGTCCCAGCTACTCGGAGAGGCTGAGGCAGGAGAATGGAGTGAACCCGGGACGCGGAGCTTGCAGTGAGCCGAGATTGCGCCACTGCACTCCAGCCTGGGCGAAAGAGCAAGACTCCGTCTCAAAAAAAAAAAAAAAAAAAAAAAAAAAAAAAAAGAAAAATACAGCTAGGCACATTATAATCAAACTGCTAAAATCAAACAAAGAAAAAATCTTGAGTGCAGCCAGAGAAAAACAACATATTATATACAGGAGAATAATAATATGAATGATCATTGACTTCTGATCAGAAAAAAGAATGAATATCAAAGGACAGTGAAACAACATCTTTATGATGCAGGAAGAAAAATCTGTCTACTTGAAATCGTATGTAAGAAAAATATCCTTCAAGAATAAAGGAAAAAAAACATTTTCAGATATGCGAAAACTTAGAGAACCCATTGCTATCATACCTACACTACAAGAAATGTTAAAGAAAATTATTCAGACTGGAAGGAAATGACCAGTTCAAACTTGAATCTTTAGGAAAGAATTAATAGTATGAGAAGTGGTAAAATATGGGTTAAAAAATTTATATTTTCTATTTATTTAGAAGACATATGAGCGCTTAAAGCAAAAATTTAACATCCTATTTATTGTGTGGTTTATGACACGTAGATGTAATACATATGACAACTACAGAATAAAGGATGGAAGGTGAGGGTAAAAGGGACAAAGAATCTGAATAGTTCTTATATTTTTTATAAAATAGTACAATTTTAACTCTATATGAATACACTATGAAAAATTAAGGAATTAAGGTTATATATCATAATCTCTAGAACAGCCAGTTTTTAAAAAACTGTCAGGAAGTATTCATTCCTATTTAAAAAAAAAAAAAAAAAAAGGCTTAAGTTTACAGAAAGAATTCCAAGAAAATGTTCACAGCAGCTTTATTCATGAGTCAAAAATTGGCGTGCATTAACAGGACAATAGCTAAGCATCCTGTACTATATTAATACAGTTGACACATACAACACTAAATAACAGAAGGGAAGAACTACTGATACGTGCAACAACAGGGATGAATTTCAACAACATTAAACTTAGTAACAACGTTCTAGAAGAGATTCAATTGACCTATAGTGAAAAAATACCAAACTTGGAATAGGACAAGATTTGCTTAAGAAAAAATGAGGGAACTTTCCAGGGACAGAGAAATGTTCTTTTTTTTTTTTTTTTTTTTTTTTTTGAGACAGAGTCTCGCACCATCGCCCCAGGCTGGAGTGCAGTGGCGTGATCTTGGCTCACTGCAAGCTCTGCCTCCCAGTTTCACTCCATTCTCCTGCCTCAGCCTCCCAAGTAGCTGGGACTACAGGTGCCTGCCACCACACCCATCTAATTTTTTTGTATTTTTAGTAGAGACGGGGTTTCATCATGTTAGCCAGGATGGTCTCAATCTCCTGACCTCATGATCCGCCCTCCTCAGCCTCCAAAGTGCTGGGATTACAGGTGTGAGTCACGGCACCCGGCTGTAATGTTCCGTATCTCAATAAGAGTTTGTATTACACAAGTGTATGCATTTGTCAAAACTCATTGAAGGGCATGAGTAAGATTTGTGCAATTCATGATATGTAAATTTACCTCAAAAAAATGGGGTCAGATGCAATGGCTCATGCCTGTAAGTCCAGCACTTTGGGAGGATGGGGCAGGAGGAGTGCTTGAGACCAGGAGTTTGAGACCAGCCTGGGCAACATAGTAAGAGCCCATCTCTATAAAAGTTTAAAAATTAGCTGGGCATGGTGACACACACCTGTAGTCCCAGCTGCTTGGAAGGCTGAGGCAGAAGAATTATTTGAGCCCAGGAGACTGTACAGTGAGCTATGCTGCCACCACTGCACTCCAGCCTGGGTGACAGTGCAAGACCCTGTCTCTAAAATTAAAAAAGTAAAAATTGAATGATAAACAAATATCAAACTCTAGTTAATGACATATGTGTTAAGATATATAGGGAAAAGTGTTCTGGTGTTTTCAATTTATTTTGAAATGCATCCAAAAAATGAATTAATGGATGGTGTATTAGTCCATTTTCATGCTGCTGATAAAGACATACCAGAGACTGAGCAATTTACAAAAGAAAGAAGTTTATTGGACTTACAGTTCCATGTGGCTGGGAAGGCCTCACAGTCATGGCTGAAGGCAAAGGGGAGCAAGTCACATCTTACGTGGATGGCAGCAGGCAAAGAGAGAGCTTGTGCAGGGAGACTCCCATTTCTAAAAAACCATCAGATCTCTTGAGACTTACTCACTATCACGAGAACAGCATGGGAAAGACCTGTCCCCATGATTCAATTATCTCCCCCCAGGTTCCTCCCACAACACGTGTGAATTCAAGATGAGATTTGGGTGGGGATACAGCCAAACACAGGAAAGAAGAGATAGCTATGTAATAAAGAAAAATGCCAATGTTAAAATATAGGAGGTAGCTTATAGTAAGCTGAATAATGATCCCCAAATATGTGCACACCCTAATCCCTAAAACCTGTGAATATGTTACCTTACAAAACAAGACATATTTTACCAATGGGATTAAGAATCTTAAAATGCAAAGATTATCCTAGAGTATCAGAATGGGCCCAAGGTAATCCCAGGGTCCTTAAAGAGGGAGGATCCTGGCAGAAGGCCAGAGGCAGAAAAAGTAGTATGACTGCAGAAGCATAGAATGGTGTGACCACAAGCCAAGTAATATGCACATCTTCTAAAAGCTGAAAAAGGCAAGGAATAGATCCCCCCTAGAATTTCCAGAAGTAACACATCCTGTTAGTACCTTGATTTTTTATAAGCCTCATTTTAGACCTTTGACCATCAGCATTGTAAGATAATACATTTATGTCCTTTTAAGCCACTAAATTCATGGTAATTCGTATAGGAGCAACAGGAAACTCATACATAACTATAACATATATATGGCTGTTCACTGCATAGTTCTTTGGATTTTTCTGTATATTTGAAAATTTTCATGTTAAAATGTTGAAATTTTTAAAAAGCTTCCATTGGCCAAAGGTAGGAATAGGTCAAATAAAAGCTAACAGAACTATTTTACTCCAATATCTGCTCAGCTAACAATTTCTCAACCCCCTCAAAGCTACTTAAAGGTTTTAAGTAGAACCCTTGTGAGTCATTAGAATTTTAATTGTCCTGATTAATAAAATCTATAAAATTCTATTAATTTTATTTATCTCCTACTGATTGATAAAATTACAATCAGTAGGAGAGAAAGTGAAATAAAACTTTCTGGAGAATGTAGAAGAAATCATTGTTTTTATTTAAGGAATCCATCACACAGAGAGGTGGGCTTGGCCTGGAAATTCTCCTGGATCCCATTCCCTTAGACGTTACCACTGTTTATTTCTTCTTCTACTTCTGAACCCACAGGTCCAAATACCCAAGATGTATTGTTATATCAGGTTGGTGAAAAGGTAATTGAGGTTTTTGTCATGACTTTCAATGGCAAAAACCACAACTTCTTTTGCACCAACCTCATAGTTTATTGTTTCTCTTCTTCCCAGGAATCCAGGAATAGAAGGAAGAAATTAGGATGTGGGTAGGGGCCAGCAGCAACTCTTTGATTGGGTCAATGACTTATATGTAAAGACCATTTCTAAGTTAAGTGCTTATGAATCAGAAATCAGCTTTATTAGAGAAAACTAGTCTCCTTTTTACCCAAATAATAATTGATTTTGGTCTTTTCCCTTTTTCTTTTTTTTTTTTTCTTTTAGATTTTAGTCACCCAAATCTAGAAGTTAGCCTTCATTATATTATTCTAAAAGTATAACTGCCTTTAAAAAGAACAGTAAAAATTCATACTAATGAGAAAACAAAAAGCAGGCAAACCTTAAACTTGATCTTATAATTTCTGGTTCCAAATGGCAAACAAAAACTTAAAAATTTTACACCAAGTTGATAGGCTAAGCCATGAATAAAAATAGTTATCATAGTCATGCATGAAAGAACTTGTACACACCCTCTACACAGTTGTGTTCTCAGAAAGGGGGAGATCTGACTTCTCAAAATCTGTTTTTCAAGCAAAATGAATAAATATCTCAAATATTTTATAAGTGCCAAATATGGCAGATGGCATTTGCATGGGGATTATATAATCACACTGAAAACCAACCATAAAGTTCTAAGAATATACACAGAGTGAAAATACCTCTAACTCATCCTCTCACTAACCAGAAGAGCTGTCCTTCAGGGAGGGCCCACAGTCTTTGAAGGCTACATGGAGAATTGCAATCAGGGGAGAATTCCATTTCTCTGGCTCAAGAATGAAACTGAAATCAACAGTTCAGTCAGTGCCGGTGTTTTCTCATCATCACAAACAGCCCAGTGATTTGAACCTAACATAGCCAGTGAATTCAAGGAGGATCTACTTTGTAAACCTTTGAATTATTTTCATGAAACATCCAAATTTTTCAATTTTGTAGTTTTTTGAGCAACAGATATATCTTCAGCAATCACTTACATCCTGTTTAGTGCTAGGCCTTAATAATGTCTCAATATACATTTTGGATAGATGAATTTATGAATACGTGAAGTTATGTTTTAATACATGGTCTTGTTCTGTAATGAAACATGAGGGAAAATCTTTCTCCCCCTTAATCAGACCATAACCTCTTTCTTTTTAGAAAGGGACACAACATTTATCCCATTGCACCTAGCAAAGGTGGCACATTTAGCCTCTCTACAAATACACGTTGACTGGTTAATATGGCTATGGATAGGCAAGTACAAATCTTTGTATGGTCATATGTTTTATGTTTTTTTGAGTAAATTCTTCAAAGTGGAATTGCTAAGTCATGTGGTAAGTACATGTTTGACTTTATAAGAAATTGCCAAGCTCAAGATTTACAAGTAGCTATGTTTACAAGTGGCTATATTGTTAAACTAGCTTTATTGAGCTACAATTTTACATAAAATTCACCAATTTTAAGGGTACAATTAGATGAATTTTAACAAAGTTTACAATCATGTAACTACCGCTATAATCAAGACATAGAAAGTTGCCATCACCCCAAAAAGTATTTTCCTGCTCTTCCATCTCCCTACTCCCTAACCCCAGGAAACTACTGTCTATCACTATTGTTTTATGTTTTCTAGAATTTTATATAAGTTGAATCATACGTGTCTGGCTTCTTTCACTTACCATAATGCATTCGATATTTATCCACACTGTTCTATCAATAATTCTTTTTTTAACTTTTTTTGAGATAAGATTTTTCTCTGTTACCCAGGCTGGAGTGCAGTGGCACAATCACAGCTCACTGAAGCCTCAACCTCCTAGACAGAAGAAATCCTCCCACCTCAGCCCCCCAAGTGGCTGGGACTACAGACGCCAGTCACCACGCCCAGCTTTTTTTTTTTTTTTTTTTTTTTTTTTTGTAAAGATGGGATCTAATGATGTTGCCCAGGCTGGTCGCAAACTCCTGGGCTCAAGTGATCCTCTTGCCTCATCTTCCCAAGGTGCTGGGATTACAGGCATGAGCCACGGTGCTTGACCCATTCTTATTCCTGGATAAGTATATTGTATGGATATACCAAAGTTGATGGGTATCTGGATTGCTTTCAGTTTTGAGCAGTATGAATAAAATGGCCATGGACAGGCAAATATAAGTCTTTGTGTGCTCATATGTTTTATGTTTTCTTGGGTAAATTCTTAGGAGTGGAATTGCTAAGTCATGAAGTAAGTATATATTTGAATTTATAAGAAACTGCATTCCCACCAGAAGTATATAAGCATTCTGGTTGTTCCACATCCTCATCAATACTGATGGCTCATAGTGGTATCTCATTGTACAGTTTTAATTTTAATTCCTCTAATGACTAAAGTCATGAAATACCTCTTCATGTGCTTAACAGATTAATTCCAATCACTAGGTTTTGTGTATATTATTAAGAACCACATCAGAAGGGTCAAACATTTCCTTCTAGAACATAGCCACTTGTAAACCCAGAGCTGGGCAGAGTCTTGAATGACTGTCTTGAGATAAACCACACCTAGAAAAAGATACACGCCTAAAAGGGATCCATACTTTAGAACAATATTTCAAAACTAAAGTTGGATAGTTAAGGCCAGATTAATTATCCATTTCTTCTTCTTTAGGAGAGAGAGGGGGGGAAAATCTCTCATCTCACAAATAGATCTGGAAATGGTGCAGCAGTTCCTTCTCTAACAGTCTTAACTAGACACCCCCACACAGCACATCACTAGCTATCAGATGGCCATATGAGATGTGAAGCCTTCAGAACGCTAAATTTGCCTCTCAAAAGAACCAAATGTTAAGCTGTACCACACATGTCGTTAGTCTCTTGTAGTATTCAATTTTCTCTTCATCTTATTATTTTTAGGTGGAATTCAAAACACCCACCAGGGATTTTTTTTTTCTTATGAGAGAGAACGTTGTTTTGGTAGAAAATGTGTTTAACTCCTAATCATTTGTCAGGGTTTTTTTTGTTTTTTTTTTTTTTTATATGAGATGTAGCTTTCCATCTACTTAAAGTACAGTAAATTACTCATATTCAGGACATCAAAAAAATGTTACCTCTTTACTTAGGAAAAGAATAAAATCAGTCTATACAATTATCCTCTCCATCACTAACAATCTTGAAAAAAAGTTCTAGGGAACTACTTCTCTCTATAATCCTTCCAAATTCTCCACTAGAAATTAGTATAGGCCCTGGGTCTCTCCTCCCAATTTTTGTCTCCACTCCAACTGTATATTGTAAAGCTTGCTCACCAACCATTAAGTTGGAGAATCAAGCTCAATAAACTGGATTTTTTTCCAAAACAAGAAGTCTCTTCAGAAGTAATTTATATAATAACCTTATTGCTTTTCTTCAGAAAAGAAGAAAAAAAAAAGATTTGAGGCGACAATCCATTTACAGCTGAGATCCATTAATTTGCATCATCTCCTTCTGTAACCTTAATTTGTACTTATATCTGCTTGGTGATTACAAATGTAGTTGGCCAGCCCACACTTTGACTCTGTGGGTACAAAAGTATGGCCAGGATGAAATGAATAAATCTTTCTTTCAGGGACTCTGGATGAATCTATTCTTTTTCAAAAACCGTAGGTGATGGTAACTACATCTGTATCAATCTAGATTTCAGTTTCCACCTTTAGGATAAAGGGATTATTCCATTTTTATAAATATTAAATGCTTGATTTATTTCTTTAACAAGAATATTTTCCAATGTGACACATGCCATTTTAAATAAATATACGTTTAAATTAAACATAAGTTTAAATGCCTAAGATTTAGCTAAAGAAACAGACCGGGTACCAGATGAGAACAGTGTGTTTCATTCACTTACGTGTTAATTACTCCAACAAGGAATAAGTCCCCAGCGACATTTTTCTTGACATCCATCCATCAGCTCTTTTGTGGAAATTGAAGTTTCAAAATTCAAAAGGATTGATAAACACAAATACAGCTTGCCTCCTTTTCTCTTTTCTCATAGTAGTCCTTTGCCACAATCCATCTGTATATCCAGCCCCAGGACCTTTTAACTCCCAAACAGTTGCCCCTGCTGCCACCCCCAGTATACTCCAAAACCCCAGCCCCATACCATTCATGAGCTAACCTTCATTCCCTTCATCTCTGCAGTCACAGGAAGAAGAAAAACATGGTCTAACCCATTTTTGTAGTTGTGCCCTCTTGTGACTAAAAGACTTGGTCTGCTTGAAGCCAAATTCACAACGCAATGTGCAGCAGAGTCATGAGGGAATCTGAAAATAGCATTCTTACAGCTCAAAGCACCATCTTAATAAGAAGAAGCACTGATTTTGCTTTTTAAAAAATTTGCTACACATGGTAATTATTTAAACCATGCATTAGTAATGCTTTCCCAATATCATATATATGTCCAAACATGGTTATTCCCTTTAACAATAAGTCCACCTGTGGGTGTAGGATAAGGGGAGAAACTCAGCTCATGCTGCCCTAGTGAGCTGCAGATGCAGAGCCCAAGAAGGGTTACAGGCTGGGGCACAACAAGGGTGGGCCAGTGCCCTAGAATTCTCAAGCCACCTGTGCCAATGGCTGTCTTCCCCCTTGTCTCCTCCCCCAACTAGAACAGGGCTGTAACTATGCCACTTTGGAAGAGTTCTTCCATGAGATTGCTGCAATAAACACTTGCTGGTGGGCCAGTTGATTGAACCTGCAAAGCCTTCCAAACCCTGGAGGCTCACAGACCTCAGGCCTTGGCTAGAATTTGCTCACCACAGGAGCCCAGGGGAGTTTCCGGGGTCCCCCGCTTTCATTCTCATGCCTGCCAAGTGGGACTCTCACGTAGAAGGAATTTAAAGGAAAGGAAGAAAACCAGCTTAGAACATGATATTTCCAATAAAACCGGTCCTTTACAGATCTTCACAGCATTTACTGCTGCACCATACATAAGGCTTTCCCTCCACTTGTGCCCTAAGGATGCATGGTTTCCATAAGCTGAGAAATGAAGTGAGAAGGCCAAAGGAGGTTAGAGAATGTGTAACCTGGAATCATCAATTCTTAGAGTCAGAGTGACCTAAAAGGTCCTCTAATCCATTCATTTTGTTTTACAGATCAAAGTACTATGATCAAGAGAGGGTAGGTATGGCTTACCCAGGATTATAATCTGGTGATCAATAAATTGATCTAATGCACCCTCTTCCGCTTACAGTGCTCACTCCTGCCACCCACTGTGCTGAGTGCCTCACTTCAGAAATTATTTCATTTAAACCTCACAACAATCTATAAGGAAGGTACCCTATTCTCATGTTACAGATGAAACTGAAACCCATTTAAGACACTGACCAGAGGTCACATAGCAGGTGGATGGAAGAGCCCATGCCTTTAACGATACATTTTATACTCTGACATTCAATATTCCTGCTGTGACCTTGGGCATTTCCTGAATCATCACTACCTACATTATTTTCAGGATCCTTGTAGAATCATACGTAGTCATAGAGAGCCAGGATAACCCATTTCTCCAAAATGTCAAAAAACAGATTGATTGTAGCTGCTTCCCATGAGTAGGATCTGGTAACTGTTTCAATCTTCTCCATACTCCAGGCAAGCTGGAAGATTTACAAAAAGGCCAAGTCCACTTGACAAATCTTGAGAAAACAAATCTTTGTTTAGTTTTTAAAGGGCTTCTCAATATTTTCTACATTTCTCACAAGCCAAACACTTTTTACCCCAGCACCTCCAGCAGTCACAGGCGTCCAACTCTGCCTCTGAACACCTAACATCAACACATTCACCCTAGCTGGCAGCATGCCAGAACCTGGGAGCAGGTACCACAACTCCCAGGGTGTGTAGGCATTTAGTGAGGACTTTCCACTCATTCGAAAAAAAAAAAAAAAAAAGCATGAAGACCTTCTATTGAAGAAGTCTGGTCTGGGATATTCTTTTTTTTTTTTTTCCTTTTCTTCTTTTTCTAGAGAAGGGCTTCACTCTGCCACTCAGCCTGGAGTGCAGTGGCACGATCATAGAACTCCTGGGCTGAGATATTCTGAAATGTACAAAGTGGTACCAGAGACATTTGAGATGAGTTTCCCTCACCAGCAGTATTTCCCAACTGAGAGCACAGTGGTTGGGCAGAAAGATGTTCTCAGAGAAGCAGTATAGGGTCGTAATTAAAGAGAATAGGTTCTGCAGTGAAACCTTGGTTTGAATCTTGTATCTTCCATTTCCCAGTTTAGAGATCTTAGGCAACTTAGCAACCTCCCTCAGCCTCTAGTTTCCCCATCTATAAAAGACAAAGACTAGCAGCTACCTCACTGGGCTAGTGTGAAGATTAAATGAGATAATGTAAGTATCTAGCACTATGCCTGGCACATAGTAACTCAAGTTAACTGTCGTCTTTTTATATTTTGGTTGTATTAACTCTGCCTCATTTCAGTGGAGGATGTTTCTTCATCTTCATTCCAGGAGAGAAAAAAGGATGAGATGGGGGTCAAATTTGGGGCAGAAAATTCTAACACTGGTGAATTCCAAGGCCAGGAAAATCTAAAGGAAAGACTCTAAGTCTGGGCACGAACAGAGAATGCAGCCAATTATACCTACTTTCCAGTACTTCAAGTATATATTTATAGCATATGTTTAGGTGTTTATGCTGTATATATAATTAGCCATTTTTCTTCAGCATATCCAGTAATTATTTTATCAAATGCACATCTGTTTTAATTAGGCATGTACACGCTTTACTATACTGTAAAATGTCAAATGCACTGTAAAATAGCTCAGAGTACATTAACACATAAAAACGAAAATTCATGTGACATATCACAAACAGCTGCAAGAAGCTCATAGACCCAACCAGCTGCTACTCGACAACTTCTAGCCAACGGCTGTTCTGTCAGGTCCTTCAGAGATTACTCCCATGCTGGAGCTGCAATTTCTGTTTTCAGTTCTCTGGCTTTGACATGATTGTCAGAAATGATGTGTGGTGACACCTGTGTAACTTCGCTGGTACCACGCATGCCAACCCATCTTCCATTTGCCAAGCCAGAGAATCTTAATGCAGATGATAAGACCAAAAACCTCAAACCCAGGAGGGCTTCAGCTGCCAACTGGTACAACTCCCTTATTATACAGATGGGGACACTGAGAACCAGATGGAGGAACTGAGCTGGTGAATGAAGTAGGATCACTCTGTGTCATTCAATGCCCGATCCAGTGTTCCTTCTACCCCACTGGTTTCTAATCGTGACTGTGTCAGAATCATCAAGGGTACTTGTATAAAATGCCAATTCCCAGAGCTCACCTTGACTAAGAATCTCATGCGTAACATCTGAGGTAGAGCCAAGGAATAGATATTCTAACAAAGGTAATCCCAAAGCAGCCAGTTCAGGGTCCTGCAGTGAGGGATTGCAGTGGCCACATCTCACTGTGTTTCTCCCTGACATTTCTTCATACTCTGTTTCTGAGGTTCTCTCCACTTCTAATTGGCAGTCACTGACAGGACTTTAATGGCCTGTGACTGTTGACTTGCAGGAATGTTGGAATTAACTAGCCCGGAAGCACACAAAATCTTTTCTGAAGGGAATATTTAGTGGTAGATTATCAATGTCACCCCTTAGCTAAGCCATTTCTAATGGCATTGCACTCTGGCAAATGCTGTGTGCAGAAGCACATAGTTCCCATCTTCAGTTACTTTCCACAGAGAAGAACTCACCAGAAATCCCTCAGCACTGCTGCTAAGCGATAATCTCTGACAGGTTTTCTGACTTGTTGATCAGCCATAGACCAGCCAATAAGTAACAAGTCAGAATAAAGAAAAATATCACCCGATTATCTAAATAAATACAAATTTGGCAGTTATGACACTCATAATTTATATTTTAAAAAAAAACTGCTCAGTAAACTTTGAGTAGAAGAAAAGCCATGTAGTTGTATAAAGGGCATCTAGAAAATATAAACACAAACCTATAGCTAGCATCACACATAATGGTAGAAGAGTAAATACTTTCTTCCTAAGATGGAAACAAATATGTCTGCTTTCATCAACTCTATCAAACATTTAATACCTGGGTCTTAACCCAAGCAATAAAAACAGAAAATATGAGGCATAAATATTAGAAAGAAATAGGTAGAAGTACCTTTATTTGCAGAAAACATGATTGTCTATGTAGAAAATTCTAAGGAATCTACCAAAGTTAAAACCTACTAGAACTAATAAGTGAATTTAACAGGGTTGTTCTATATAAAGTCAATGTTTAAAAAACTCAATTGTATTTCTACATACTTGCAACAAGTATTTGAAAAATTGAAAATTTTTGAATAACATAATATCATCAAAAACATAAAATACTTCAGAATGGGTTTAACAAAAGATATGTAAGACCACTACACTGGAAACCATAAACATTGCAGAGAAAAATTAAAGAAGACTTAAATGAAGAAAGATACTATGTTCATGCATTGGAAAACTCAATATTGCTAAGACACCAGTTCTCTAAAATTGATCTATAGCTTTAATGCAATCCCAATCAAAATCCCAGAAGAGTATTTTTTTTTTTACACAACTTGTCTTCAAGACTTACCATAAAGCCACAGTAATTAAAACAGTATGATATTGGTATAAGAATAAACAAATAGGAAGGTAACATTCTTTTCAAATGCTCTTGGAATATTCTGTAGGATTGATCCTATGTTAGGCCACAAGTCTTAATAAATTTAAGATGAAAATCACGTCAAGTGCATTTCATTGTGCATTTCATCCAACACAATGATACAACACAAGTGCATTTCATCCAACACAATGATACAAAACCAGGGGGAAAAAAAAGAGAAAAATTGGAAATTTCACAAATACATGGAAATTAAACAACAAACTCCTGAACAACCAATAACTCAGAGATCAAAAGGGAAATTAAAATATATATATATATATATATCTTGAGACAAACAAAATGTAAATAAAACATACTGAGATTTACAAAATGCAACAAAAGCTATTCTAAGATAGAAATTTATATGGATGAATGCCTGCATTAAGAACAAAGAGATCTCAGATAAACAACCTAACTACAAACCTCAAGGAACCAGAAACAGAACAAACTTCAGCCCAAAGTTAGCAGTAAGAAGAACATAATAAAAATCAGAGCAGAAATAGTGATTTGAAAAACAACAGAAAACATCAATGAAACTAAGAGTTGCTATTTTGAAAAGATAAACAAAATCGACATTTAGCTAGAATAAAGTGAGAAGATTCAAATAAAATAAAAAAGAGGAAACATAATTAATACCACAGAAATACAAAAGACCATAAGAAACAACTATGAACAATTATTTACCAGGAAACTACATAACCTACAAGAAATAGATAAATTTCTAGAAATACAATCTACCAAGATTGAATCTCGAGAAAGTAGAAAATCTGAATAAACCAATAACAAGGAAGGGAATTGAATCAGTAGTCAAAACCTCTCAACAAAGAAAAGTGCAGGAGCTGATGGTTTCACTGGTGAATTCTACCAAACATTTAAAGAAGTCATGCCAATGCTTCTCAAATTCTGCCCAAAAATTAAAGAGGAGGAAATGTGTCCATATGCATTTTATGAGTGTAGTATTACCTGCATACCAAAGCCAGTAGCCACATTACAAGAAAAGAAAATTATAGGGCCACTATCCACAATAAAGATAGATGTAAATAATCCTTTAAAAATACTAGCAAACCAAATTCAACAGCACGTTAAAAGGATCACACACAATGATGAAGTGGGATTTATCCCTAGGATGGAAGAATGGTTCAATGTACACGAAGCAATGAATGTGATACTTCATGTTAACAGAATGAAGAATAAAAATTGTATGATTATCTCAATCAATGTGGAAAAAGAATTTGAAAAGTCAAAGTTCTTTCATAATAAAAACTCTTAACAAACTAGTTATAAAAAGAATGTGCCTACACACCATGGAATACTATGCAGCCATAAAAAATGATGAGTTCGTGTCCTTTGTAGGGACATGGATGAAACTGGAAAACATCATTCTCAGTAAACTATCGCAAGGACAAAAAACCAAACACCGCATGTTCTCACTCACAGGTGGGAATTGAACAATGAGAACTCATGGACACAGGAAGGGGAACATCACACTCCGGGGACTGTTGTGGGGTGGGGGGAGGGGGGAGGGACAACATTAGGAGATATACCTAATGCTAAATGACGAGTTAATGGGTGCAGGAAATCAACATGGCACATGGATACATATGTAACAAACCTGCACATTGTGCACATGTACCCTAAAACCTAAAGTATAATAAAAATAAAATAAAATAAAATAAATAAAAATAAATAAAAAAAAAGAAAGTGATTTATGATATTTCCAGTTTCTTTCACATAAAATGGAACAACTATAAATGGAGATATAATCAAATAAAAAAGCATGGAACTGAAAAAAAAAAAAAAAAGAATGTGCCTCTGCATATACCTATGTAACAAAACTGCACGTTCTGCACATGTACCCCAGAACTCAAAGTATAATAAAGAAATACAGGTAGCATATGAAAAATTAATATATAACTAGAAAATATAATTTTGAAGATAACATTTCAAATGGCAATTACAAAAATATAAACCACCTAAAACTAATCTAAAAAGTACATACCCTTTGGAGAAAATTACAAACTGTATTGAAAGACATTAAATAAGAACTAAATTTTTAAAAATGTGCCTCAACACAATAAATGCCATATATGAAAAGCCCACAGCTAACATCATACTCAATGGTAAAATGCTGAAAATTTTTTCTATAAGATCAGGAATAAGACAAGGATGCCCACACTCACTTCTTTTATTCAGTATAGTAATGTCCTAGCAAAAGCGATTAAGCAAGAAAAAGAAATAAAAGGCATGTAAGTTGGAAAGGAAGAAGTAAAATTGTCTGTTTGCAGATGATAGAACCTTATGTCTAGAAATCCCTGAAGACTCCACCAAAAATCTCTTAGAATAAACAAATTTAATAAAATTTCAGGGTACAAAAATCAACATACAAAAATTATTTGTGTGTCTATATACTAACACTAACAAATGATCTGAAAAAGAAATTAATAAAACAATCCCATTTACAATAGCATCAAAAAGAAAATGAAATACTTAGGAATAAATTTAACATAGGAGGTGAAGATCTATATGCTGCAAGAGGAAGAAACTAGTAACCATAAAGGATAAATTGATACATTGGATTGCATCCAAATTAGAACCTTCTTATCATTAAAAGATACTTTTAAGAAAATAAATGGGCAAGCCACAGACTGGGAGAAAATATGCTCAACACACATATCTGACAAAAAAAATTGTATGCAGAATAATGAATTCCTACAACTATAAAATAAGAAAGATACAACCCAAAACTTAAGCATTCCAAAAAGAAAACATAAAACTGGTCAATTAGCACATGAAATCATGTTCAACTCCATTAATCAATAGGAAAATGCACATTAAAAATCACAATGACATATTATGCAAACAGCTGAAATTAAAAACACTACCACCACCAAAAGTAGGTGAGAAAGTGTAGCATCTGGAATGTTCATCCACTGCTGGTAGGAGCATAACATGGCACAGCCATTTTCAAAAGCTATTTAACAGTTTCTTATGAAGTTAAACATACATCTACCTATGGCCCTTCAATTTAATCCCTAGATATTTCCCCATCTTCATCTATTTTGCACTGGTATAACAGAATACCTGGAACCAGGTAATTTGCAAATAACAGAAATAGACTGCTCACAGTTCTGAAGGCTAGGAAGTCCAAGAACAAGGCACTGGCAAGTTCAGTCGTCTGGTAAGGGCTGCATCCACAACAGTAGAGGAACATGGTGTCCTGCCTAGGAGAAAGAGGAAGGGCAAGCAAACGAAATGCTGCTTGAAGCCTCTTCGATAAGGGCCTTAATCCCATTCATGATAAAGGAAGCTTCATGGCCTAATTACCTTTTAAAGGCCCCGCCTGTTAACATTACCACATTGGCAACACCTGAATTTTAGTGGGAACATATTTAAACCATAGCATTCTGCCCCTGGCCCTCCAAAATTCATGTCATTCTCACAGGCAAATTACATGCATTTTATCCCAATAGCCCCCCAAAAGTTTTAGCTTGTGCCAGAATCAACTCAAACGTCTAAAGTTTAGCATCTCATCTAGATATCACCTAAATCAGATGTGGATGAGATTCAAAGGTGTGTTTCATCCTGAGGCAAATTGCCCTCCAGCTGCAACTTGTGAAATCAAATAAATTACATGCTTCCAAAATACAATGGTGGAACAGGTACAGGACAGAACTCTCTGTTCCAAAAGGGAGAAATGGGCAAGAAGAAAGAGGCAATCAGTATCAAATTTAAGTCCAAAACCCAACAAGCCAAACAAAATTAAATCTTACAGTTTGAGAATAATCTTTGACTCCATGTCCCATCTTCCAGACACACTGAGGTGGAAGTTGGGTCCCTAAGATTCCAGGGGACCCTGCCCCCTGGCTTTGCTGGGAGCAGCTCATGCCTCACCTCTTACGAGATGTAGTACAGTTTCTGCAGATCTCTCAGGCTGGTGTTACACACCGGTGGCTCTGCATGTCTGGGATCTCAGGAGTGGCCCCATTTCCACAGCTCCACTAGGCGTTGCCCTAATAAATACTCTCTATGGTGGCACCAGCCCCTTGGCTATGCTGGGTATTGCCCTAGTGAGGACTCTATAGTGACTCTGCCCCTGCACCAGGTGTTTGCATAGGTCCTAAAGCTCTCTGGGGCATCCTTTGAAATGTAAGTGGGGGAAGCCATACCTCCACAGTTCTTGCACTCGGTGTACCTGCAGAATTAGCACCACAGGGACACCACCAAGGCTCATTGCTTGTGCCCTCTGAAGTGGCAGCTGGAGCTGAGTCTTGGTGTGCCTGAGCCACAGCTGGGGCAGCCACAGAGCATTGCACTGGAATGCAGGGAGCAGAGACATAAGATGGCCAAGCAACAAGATTCAAGGTTCCACAGGTGCCCTGTACTCCTCTCTTGAAACCATTATGCCCTCAAGGCCCTGGCACTCTGAGCCTGTGATGGGCATGGCAGCCTCGAAGTTCTCTGAAAAGCTTTGGGGTCATTGTCCTGATGAAGAGCATCTGGCTTCCTTCTATCCATACTAACCCCCTTATCGAATGGTCACCTGGTCATACCATTGGTTTTCTCTCCTAGACATGCCTTTTTACTCTTTACATGGCCAGGCTGAGAATTTTTCAAATTTTTATGTTCTACTTCCCTTTTGATTATCAATTCCGCCTTTAAGTCATTTCTGTTTTCTCACATCTTGCTATAAGCAGTTAATAGAAGCCATGCAGCCCCCTGAACACTTTGCTGCTTAGAGATTTCTTCTGCCAAATATCCTAGTTCATTGCTTATATCCAAATATCCTAGTTCACTGCTTTTTAAAAGTCCTAGGATTTGGATATACTTCAGCCAAGTTCTCTGCCATCATAACAAGAGTGGCCTTTCCTCCAGTTTCCAATATTTGTTCCTCACTTCCACCTGAGGCTTCATCAGGATAGTCATTACTGCCCATGTTTCTATGATCATTCTGGTCACAACCATTTAGGTGATCACTAAGAAGACAGAGGCTATTCCTTCACCTCTCTTCTTCAAGCCCTCACTAGAATTACCCTTAATGCTCTGTTCGCAACCATACAGGCTTTTTCCAGCATTCGCTTGAAAACAGTCTCAGCCTCTACCCACTACCCAGTTCCAAAGCCACTTCCATAATTTTAGGTTTTTGTTGTAGCAACACCCCCACTTCTCTGGTACTAATTTCTGTCCTCATTCATTTTGTTGCCCCTACAACAGAATACCTGAGCCTGGTTAATTTAGAAAGAATAGAAATTTCTTTCCTGCATTGTTGGAGTCTGAGAAGTCTGTGATCAAAGCACCAGCAGGTGCAGCTGTCTGGCAAGGGTGGCATCCTGCAGAAGGAGGAATGCTGTGTCCTCACCTGGCAGAAGGTGAAAGGGCGGGTGAGCCAAGGACTGCGTGAAGCTTCTTCTATTTAATCCCATGCAACAGGGACGAGCCCTTGTGATCTAATTACCTCTAATTACCTCTTTAAAGCCCTACCTCTTAATACTATCACATTGGCAACACCTAAATTTTAGAGAGAATACATTCAAACCACAGCATACCTCAAAATAAATAAAGACAATTTCCCCTCCCCCCAAAAAAGGGTACAAGAATGTTCACAGCAGCTTTATTCATATTCTTCAGAAAACAGTGCAAATGGTTATCAACAAAACAATAGAAAAATAAATTATAACATATTAATACAATGGAATACTACTCAGCGATAAAAAGTAACCACTGAAACATGCAAAGACATAATGAATCTCACTGACGTGCTGAGTGAAAGAAGTGAAGCTGGATACAAAAGAATGCACACTATAATATTCCATTTATGTACAGCTGTAGAGTGCGTGAAACCAATTTATGGGATTGAAGTCAGGATAATGATTGCCTCTAGAGGATGACAGAATTGATTGGGAAGGAGTTTTCTGGGGTGATAGAAATGTTCTATACCTTAATGGGGTATAAGTTACACGGATGTTTATATTTAAAAAATTCATCAAACTGTACAACTAAGATCTATGGTTTTCACAGCAAATAAATTAAACCTCAACTTTCAAAGAATAAATATCAAGCAACACAGATACCCATTTTACTGAAATAGCGCCCCCTCCTCTTCTCTGATTCATTTCTTAACTTCCTTACCAGTGTTCCTGTCACCTATCAAACAATTGACTTGTACTCAAATCCTTGTCTCAGGTACTGCTTTTGGGAGATTCTTTGCTACTAAGAGATGGAGCTGAGATCTGAAAACAGGTTTTTCTAATTCCAAAGTATTAATTCATCACACTGCTTTTGGCACTCATTTACAAATAAAGACTTTATTATATCATTATCAATCTATGACAGGTCAAGTAATCAGAAAACAAGAGAAAAAAATGATGTTTTGAATCTATAAGGCTGCGCAGGTGTGTGTGTGTGTTTGTGTGTGTGTGTGTGTGTGGATGAGTGGGTGTGGGTGTGTTCTCTCTAACTTACGGAGAAACACGTGCTCTGCTTTTTAAGTATTGTACAAAAAATCCTCAATGCATTCTAAAAATTAGAGGTGATTAGGCCACATTCTGTGAATGCAACACAATAAAACTGGAAATTAATAACAAATGTGATATGTTTGCATATTTGTCCCTTCCAAATATCATGTTGAAATGCGATTCCCAGTGTTGGAGGTGGGGCCTGGTGGGAGGTATTTGGGTCATGGGGGCGGATCCTTCATGAATGGCTTGGTGCCCTCCCCATGGTAATGAGTGAGTTCTCTGAGTTCACACAAGAGCTGGTTGTTTAAAAGAGCCTGGCGTCACTCTCGCCGCCTCTCTTGCCACGTGATATGCCTGTTCCCACCTCACCTTCTGCCGTGAATGGAAGCTCCCTGAGCTTCCTGAGGCCTCACCAGGCCTCACCAGCAGATATCTGCAATATTGTATAGTATTTTTGTTTTTAATTTTATTTTTATTCATACACATATATATATACACACACACATATTTATAGGATATGGTTAAAACTGTGCTTTCATATAATACATAACCACATATATTTGCTACTATTTTAATAGAAGGTAAGATAATAAAGTTTTCAACTCAAGAAACTAAAAAAATGGCAAAATGAAACTCAAGCAGGGGAAGACGATAATAAAGATAAATAAATACATAAATGAATTAAAAATAGAAAAGCGAAGTTGATAAATGATACCAAGAATTGATTCCTTGAAAATTCAGTAAAATAGATAAATCTCTGAATAAGCTAATCAATAAACATAAAAAGCAAAATCATAAATAAATGCATTTAGGAATGAAAGATGATAGTGGAATACGGAGAAGATTTTTAAATTATAAGTAAAAAATGTACCCGGTATGTAAACATATTAGTAAATTTCAATGAAATGGATAACTTTTGGCAATGGCAGATGAGGGTGAAGAATAACAAATTGAATCAAGAAGAAGTTATTTTTAATTCCTTCAATAAAAAATCAAGGGATCCTCTAGGTAAGTTATTATAAATTTTCAAGTATCCATTTTTTTCAGACTTTTTGAAACCAGTTATGTGGTGTTCAATCCAAGATTCTTTTTTTTTTTTTTTTTTTTTTGAGATAGAGTCTCACTGTCGCCCAGGCTGGAGTGCAGTGGCGCGATCTCGGCTCACTGCAGGCTCCGCCCCCCCGGGGTTCACGCCATTCTCCTGCCTCAGCCTCCCTAGTAGCTGGGACTACAGGTGCCCGCCACCTCGCCCGGCTAATTTTTTGTATTTTTAGTAGAGACGGGGTTTCACTGTGTTAGCCAGGATGGTCTCAATCTCCTGACCTCGTGATCCGCCCACCTCGGCCTCCCAAAGTGCTGGGATTACAGGCATGAGCCACCGTGCCCGGCCCTATCCAAGATTCTTAACCGTGAAGGCCTTTTAAACTCCCTGATTTTGCCCACATGCTGTGGACACCAGCGTGA
The DNA here is from genome assembly GCF_028878055.3 of Symphalangus syndactylus. NCBI lineage: Eukaryota > Metazoa > Chordata > Mammalia > Primates > Hylobatidae > Symphalangus > Symphalangus syndactylus. The sequence goes on along the minus strand of NC_072430.2, from coordinate 124,537,977 downwards.
AAGTGATTTTCTGTAACGTAATTGCACCAGGGAGAAAGCCCAAGTGATGCCACACGATTTAGAACAACAGAGGTTTCCAATCCATAACCTTGGCATCTTCCTAAATCTTTTTATAATTGTCCTTGTCTTGCCTTGGAATACATATTCGGCTCCTCATGCATAGGGAGGCAGGCAGCATGTTTCATCATAGTGTAACTGGTCAGAACTGCTTTGTAAATGTAAGTGTGAATCCCATTGTCTCTTCTTCTAATCAATCATCCACATCTCCACAGCCCTTATTAGCAGGGAGTCTAATGTCTCCCTTTTAAGACTCCTCTCACCCTTTGATAACCCACACTGGCTGTGAACATTTCTCCAGGGCCGGTGGTTACACCTCTTTCTAGGAACATCAGCCATTCCCTCAGTACTCAGCTCCTCTGAGGGAGTCTCCTAACTGGGTCCCCCAAATCTAGCTCTAAGTGCTTTGGTTTACATCCAGCTGTAAACCACGTGTAGTGACCACATCCAGCTGCCACATGAGCTTAGAGAGCTCGGTGAAGGAGGAACCAGGATCTACCAACACAGAGTCTGGGGGCTCCTTTCCTCCCCTAGGATCCATTGCCCAGACTTTCCCTTCTGAGCCCCAAAAATACAAGGAGCCTAACTAGATAACATCTCCCCCAGAAAAAGGGGCTACTCTTCTAAACTGGTCCCCCGGCACCTTCTTCCTAACTAATGCTCTGAGACTCTCCAGGTGATTCCAGAGCCCAGGTGGTCACCTGCTCTTGTGAGGGCCACCTTCATGGGTTTTTTGGCATAGGAAAAGACGCAACCCGCAACTGTACCTATGCCCCATTAAAAGTCACTCCACATCCCTATCCAGTCACACCTGCCATCTTATCCCCAAGTATAGGTTAGTAATTTGAAGCTCAAAGACTTTAAGGTCACTTAGCTAAGCTTCCTTTCCTAGCTTTCTCTCTTCTTCACTAAGCCCTTGTCCTCTTATTTCCCTCCATCTCTTCTTTCCCCCAGTCAACTTCCTCTTCTCTATCTTTGCCTTCGTCAACGAATTTATTGAGAACAAATACTAATCCAATATTGCAGCAGGACACAGATGGTAAAGGAATAAGACATTTATCCACGATCTCCCAAAGTTTGTAATCTAGTTATAAAAACAAGATTAGCAAATGACATGAAGCAGTCTTAAATAATTGGATACTAATTTTATTTCTATGTCTCATTCTTTCTCCACCACAAACTCCACTTTCCCTTGTCTCTTGTGTTAAAAAAAGTTGACTCTGTTTTATATTTCATTATATATACATACATATATATATATAGTGTGTGTGTGTGTGTGTGTATAATCATAAAGGCTAAAATATACACTGCAGTTTATAGAACAATAATAAAATGACATCTGTGTACTTTCCATTATACTTAAGCAGCAAAAACATTACCAGTCAATGATTGCCTCTTAGTAGGTAAGATAATTTATTTCTGTGGGTGTTTCAGACAGGATTTGGAAGACTGAGCATTGTTCCAATTAGAAGAGGTATACACACACACACACAAAGAAAAGAAACAGTGCAGTCAAATCTATGTATAGCCCTTTGGTTCAGAGACAGGGTATGGAGCTGATGGCGAAGAGTAACAGGACCTTGATCATAATATACTGTGAGGGTTCAAAGAATTTGAGGGCTAATAAAGAAAAAAATAACACCCAGTGAGTTTTACTGGGAGACATTTGGACAAGGTTGCATTAGAGGAGAAGCCCTTCACATCATGGGACTGTCCAGAAGGAACTATTGCTCTGAAAAGGAAGAGAACCAGGGAACTCTTGGGAGAGAGGGGGACCAGAGAGGGGAGCAAAGAGGAGGGTTATGGCCAGGAGATGTTCCTCAGCAGGATGGTGGAGCCTGTCTAGGTCAGAGAACATGGAAGGATGGGAGCTGCTTGGGTCTTGTAAGCATAAGGCCCTGCCTTTCAAAGGCCAGCAGATGGGAGGTGAGGTTTTGCAGGATATACAAAGCAAGCAGGCCCTAAGTGGCTAAAACTCTGCTTGTTTGGGCTATTTTGAAAATAATTGGATGTGTAAAAAACTGAGTTTGGCACCAATAGGCTTTCGAGCTAATAAGTCTCAGCTGAAGTGAAGAAACAAACAACCCAGGGGCCAATATCCAGAGACCATCTTTGGCCCATTTATATAACACCTGCTGAGTATGTGCCCATCACCCCCCTTGGAAGAGGCCCCCATCATTTGCCCTTGGTTGCTGCCTCCATACTAACCCCTCTCCCACCCACAGAGCCCAGTCTATCAGCCACCAGATGATGCTGGGGAGAGAGGGGAACTCTTATTGAAGGGGGTAACAGCAGCAGACCTGCCCAACAGCTCCAAGGATGCCCTATGTATCCAGGGCAGGACAGGACTCTCTCCCTGTCTCAGACCATCAGGGTTTGCTGACCATAGGTAAACTAATAGTCCTTCCAAGTATCTCTAAGAATCAAAAATAGACTCTTCTATTTACACACACACACACACACACACACACACACACACACGTCTACAGACTCTTTTTGCAAACTGTAGACAAAGAGGCTAAACATCCAAAAACTAACAGTTTACAATAAGATTCTCCTCATATCATTCAAGGTTGAAATGTAGAGATAATGGTGAATTTTTCCAAACTTTCTTTTGAAATAGGGCATTTATAAGCTGATGCTATCTGATGCTAATTGGTAAGGAAAAAAAATTCAGCCATAAAGCATTTAAAAGAATGCTTGGTAATCAGCATATTTCTTAAAAGAATGTGTCTTTTGACAGAATCAGATACAAGGAAATTTTTTAAATGAGAAGTATCAGTTCAGTCAGTAGCTCCGATGAGACAAGATTATTCCTCTAATGTACTTACTAGGAGTTAGCTGTCTAATGGAACTTCTGTGGCATCCCTTCGAAGAAAATTGCATGATTTTACAGGGGATACTCTCAAATAGCTTATCCTGATAACGGTTTAAAAAGAGCCAACACCACAGAAAGGCTAGACCTCCAAGGATGAGACCACCTCCCTGCAGAAAGTGAGCTAGAGAAGTGAAGCAATTATCTGAATAATTTCATCTCACCTTTCCTCCCTCATCTTATCTCAGGAAAAAATTCAGAGAGCCCAGACAAGATATGCATTTTGTTTGTTTGGTTTTCCTTCTGTTTTTCACATTTGCTTAATTATCCAGATAAATACATTATTTGCCACTTTACCCAGAGAAAGGCACAGGATCAAATAACATCATTACATCTTTGCCAACTACAGAAGAAAAAAAAAATCTTTTGTAGCCCTACACCTAGGCAATGTGACACATTTTTGTCAGTTTTCTTTTTCCCAGTGGGTGAAATTTAACCAATACTTTGTTAGCGAAGGTCTAGTCGTTCCCCAGAGGAAAATTACAGGAGTGAAGATATAACCTCTGCCATACCACATGTGAGCTTAAAAGGATAGATTTCTAGGTCTAGCCACCGTTTTGAAATTAGGTTTTAAAAGGAATAGGTTTGTTGCTATGGATTTAAGGGGCAGAAGGGCTAACATTCACTTACTGTTCTCAAAAATAACAGTGAGTGAGAATATTTCCATCCTATTACAGCTCTGAAGGAGGATAATAATAATAAAAAAAAAATCCCTGTTGGACAAAAGTGAAGCAATGATGGTGGCCAATGCTAATATCATTAACTTTGCATTATTGAGATTCACGCAGTCGCTTCATTACCGAAACATCCTCCAGATTAAAACAGACATAACTGGTAGCTTGAAACTAATCGTAAAGGGCTGCCTGGCCATCACTCTGTCAACTTCATCTCCATGACTATTTCCCCTGACAGTTTCTTCCAGCATATTTCAACCAGCTGTAAAAGCTGCCTTCTCCTTCTTTTCTCCCTTTAAAGGAAAAGGCTGCCAGAGAAGTATGGTGCATTAGGGTAGACTTTATTAAACAGCTTAATCCGTCTCTGCCTGCCTAGCATGGCCTAGGGAGTCCTAATTAATCAATAAGCATCTATTGAGCATCCTAATGTGCATAATAGTCCTGACTCAGGTGCTTCGGAGCCTTCAAGGATCTAGTTAGGAAAATGGAGCACACTGCCCCATAGAGAGTTTCCTGACAGTATGAGTTAGTGCATGGGGAACAGGAAGTCACATTTGTTGAGGGTTCCTAGCTACAAACACTGAGCTAGATGCCTACTATACATGATTATTTCATTTACTCCGTAGTAGTCTGCTAGGACTGCCATAACAAAGTCCTATAGACTGGGTGGCTTTAAACAACAGAAATTTATTTCTTCATAGTTGTAGAGGCCAAAATTCCAAGATGAAGCTTTTAGTAGAGCTGGTTTTATCCCAAGGCCTCTCTCCTTGGCTTGCATATGGCCGCCTTCTCACTCTTCCCTTTCCTCTGTTTAGCACAGATGTCTTATGTCCAAATTTCTTCTTCTTACAAGGATCCTAGTTGTATTGGATTAGGGCCCACACTAAAGACCTAATTTTAATATAATTACCTCTTTAAATACCCTGTCTCCAAATATAATCACATTTGGGGACTAGGGATTAGAACTTCATATGAAACTGGGGGTGATATAGTTGAACCTATAACATAATCCTACCATGGGGGTGGGAGACTATGTCAGATAGGGCCCTTTCTGTTTAAAAATAAACAAGCAAAGAAAACAAAAGCTGACTTGGACTATGGGTTAAGATGAGGTTCAGCTGTGAATAACAGAAAACAGTGACAGTCACTTAAATGTAATAGACATTTACTTCTCACTTTCAAATGATAAAAAATAGTCCAAAACTGGAATAGCGTTCATGGTGGCAGAAACCTAGGCATCTTCTATGGTTTCCATTCCCAAAGTCACCTCATGGTCCAAGATGGCCACTGAATCTCCAGCCATGAAGCCTATATTCTACTGTGTTGATTCTATTACCAGAAAGGCTCTCCCCTCGCAGTTGTAAGATGGTTGCAGCATCCTCAGCCTTTATCTTCCCTAAGTTTCAAATCCAGTAGAAAAAAGCAAGAGCCTCTTTTTCAGAAATATTAGCAAAGTAATACTGTGTTTCATTGATCCTGATTGTGTCCAAGGCCCATTGCTATGGCCAGGGGAATGTGATAAAGTGGTTCCTTGGGCCTGGGCACCTACCCGCATGTTGGCTCAGAGCATGGCTGGGATGGGCCCCAGAGGGAAATTTCACCTAATGTTGTACTAGAAGGACAAGTAGGCCAGGTGCAGTGGCTCACGCCTATAATCCCAGCACTTTGGGAGACTGAGGCAGGCCAATCATGAGGTCAGGAGTTCAAGACCAGACTGGCCAGCATCGTGAAACTCCATCTCTACTAAAAATATAAAAAATTAGCCAGGCATGATGGGGAGCACCTGTAATCTGAGCTACTTGGGAGGCTGAGGCAGGAGAATTGCTTGAATTCAGGAGACGGAGGTTGCAGTGAGCCAAGATCACACCACTTCACTCTAGCCTGGGGCGACAGAGTGAGATTCCGTCTCCAAAGAAAAAAAAAAAAAAAAGAAGGACACGTAAATACTGCATGGTACAAACCCCAAATGCCCACGGAGTATTACCCACAAAGTATAGACAAGCGCAATGAGACTCAGAGAGGCTGTGGCTTGACCAGCTACCCACACGGCTGGTGGAGCTAGGATTCAAATGTTGGCTGTCTGACGGTGAAGTCCTTCCTCTTTTTACTCTGCTGCATTAACTGCTTTCAAGTCAGGGGCTATCACTATGGGATGGAGCAAGGCGGGAAGACTTCCTGAAAGAGGTGAATCAATGAAGGACAGGTAAGACTATATACCAACAAAACTGAGGTAAGAGCATCACAGACAAGGAGATTTTCTTCGTAGTGACCTGATGCCTAGAGGCAACCTGTGAGGTGGTTATCTTAGCAAAATACCAGGGTACACTGAGGATCAGCCCCTGCTGAGTGAGAGTTTACAAATGCCTCCGATTGTTAATAAGCTTTCTGGGGTGGAGGGAGGGTGTTTCAGAGCCAAATGGCTTGCAAGAAACCTTTCCATATCCCCTTGGTGAGTCACAGTAAACATCAAAAAATAAAGTCCCTGAGAAGTCCTAGAAAAAGTTATTTCATTTGGCTTAAGTATAATAGTATATCCGAAACAACTTTTGTTTGTTTCCCAAAGATTTGTTTATTGGTTGCTTTGTCTTGAACGCCTATTAACATCTTTAATATTCTGAAAAATCAGTGTTCTTTTGGCTGCATTTCAGGGCATAAGAATTGCTGATTTAATCCAAAGCTTTATTTCCAGATGTGGAAGTTGAAGTTCAGGGACATTAAGGGATATGGCCAATATTGTCCAACAGGTGAATGGCTGCTCAGAGACTAGAAACCAAGCATCTACAGTCCCAACCTGTTGGTGCCTAACCCATTTGCAATAACTTGCACATGCTGGTACTTTCCAAAATACTTGTATATTAAATTATTTTATTACTGTGAGCATGACTAAACTAGGTCTACCAATGTCCTCATTTGATATTTCAGTTTCTACCAAGTAGTAGCAGAGAGGATCACCTAAGCAGATGGTCAGTTCTTGAATTTCCAAGAACTCCGTATGTATGCGTATGTCAGTGCCTGTGTACGTGTATTTCATGAGCTCTTGCGCGTACCCACACACCAAAGGCAAAGGCACACAGAGTTAAATTACTTCCCTACCATCTTTAGTTAATATAGGGCTAGGTCTGTTTCTGTGCCCATTTTCTCTATATAGGTTTTGAATAGATACATTAATCAATCAATCAGTGTTTATTGAGTGTTTACTATGCTCTCAGTACTGTTCCAGACCCTGCAGGGCACACAAAACAACTGAAAATCAATCCAATGATCATATATTGAATATTTACTATGTGTCAAGCCCTTATACTAAACATTATGGGAGGTACAAAGTTAAACAAGCTGTGGATCCTTTCCCAAGCAGCTTACTGTCTAACGAATGACATAAGTGCTCAAATAAATACAACGAAAGGCAAAACATGATCTGAGAGAAACATGGTTGTTTGTTTGTTTAACGGGCGTTTGAGCTGGGGTTGAAGCATCCAACCCAATCTCATTGGTTGGGTGGATGGCAGGACTATCCCCTCTGCAGATGAGAAAAGCAAAGTTCTAAAAGCTTCTGGGCTCCTGATTTTGCAGCTGAACACAGGAAAGCCTCTAACAGAAGTTCTTAGCCCAGGCTGCAAATTGGAATCACGTGGGGAGACTTTAAAACACAGATGTCTGTGGTTCCATCCCTGACTTGCTGAATCAAAATCTTGGGGCTTGGTGCTTTAGGACTGCATTATCTTGTTAAAACTTCCCCCGGGTGATTTTGGTGTGGCCAGGGTTGAAAGCTGCTGTCCTCGAGCTATTGCAGCAGGCCAGATGCCCTAGGAAGAAGGCCAAGGCAAGATGGGCTAATAGAAACAGCAAAGAAGCATTGGCGTGAAACATGGTAGAGAAAGACTCAAGGTCCTGATGAGAAACTACATACCGGGTGTAAAGAAGAAAGCATAAAGATGGCTTCAAGAAACGAGCAATAAAGCCCTCGCACACCCTTGGAGAGTGTGCTGGGTGAAAAGGGCAAGGGTTAAAAAGAAGGGTCAAGAGTCCAGTTCAAGTGAAACTGTGGGCCAGGTCTACCCTAAATTTTCTCTACCCACGGTTTGTGAGGGAACATAGCCCAGAGATTTGGACTTGGTCCCCCAGCTAGTTTTTAAAGCATCTTGAAGGCCATAGTTGTGCAGGGAATCCACAACCACTACTCTGCAAGCCCTTTCTTAACACAGCTGAACACACCTGGGGATCTTGAAATAACAGGTGCAAGAAGAGCTAAGAGCTAGGGTTTACTGTGTACCAGGTCTGCACTAAAGCTTTGGCTATATTAGCTCATCTAATCCTCACAACAATCCCAGCAAACAAGCCCAGTGGTTGTCCTATTACAGAAGAGGAAACCAAAACACAAAGAAGTCAAGGAACTTGCTGAAGTTTCCAGAACTCATGAGCTAAAGGATTGAAATGTGAATTGATCAAATTAGTGCTTTAGTCTGCTTCATTTTCCTTTGTAAAAAACATATATTGTGTGTATGGCCTTCATGGCCTGATATTTGTTGGCTGAATTTTTGCTGGATTTCTATTAGTGCCAGAGACTGAGCTAAGTAGGATCCCAGATCCAGTCAAGGGTATCTGGAAGTTGATGAGAAGGAAACAGGGAGCCCCAGAGGATTCCTGAATGGAAAAATAGGTATCATTTCATTTATTCTCACAACAAAGCTATGAGAAAACTGAACTACAGAAAGGTTAAGAATCTTGCCCAAGTACCACTGGGAAAAGAGGCAAAGGTGGGATTTGAACCCAGGTTCGTCTGAATCTAAAATTGCATCTTTTTACGTCATAGTCCTGTACTGCTGCCCAGTGTATCTGGGTCTAATCTAGAACTCTGACCTGCTTGATGGGCAATGGTTGGCAAATAATCCCCTTAATGTGTTTCTCTACCACCACCCCCAGACCCATCTTCCCACTCCGTCCTCTCTCACCTGCTCCACCCCACAGAGGCAGAAACCTTGGCTCTGACCCTACCTACAAGACAATCCTCTCCTTAAAAGGCCTTACTGGCTTCAGGTGGCAATTGGGACAAACAGCCAATAGCCTCTACTGGCCTGTGAAAAATGTGGTTGGAAACAAAAGCCTGAGAGAATTTTTTGGCAGCGCTAGCAGCCAGTGGGAGTGCAGGAGACATTTCACTTCAGTGAAATGCAGAAGGATTCAAACTCTGCAGTCTCCACATGCCAGGTTGCCACTAACTAGTTTTGTTTTCTGGGGCAGAAAGCAGGGAGGTGGGACACCTTCCAGCTGCGTCCAGGCTGAGGCCAGCCAGGAAGGGTTCAGCCTGCCACTAGCTGCTCTGTCAAGCCACCTGGCTGCCAGACGAAGGGTCTGGCCAGAGCCCTCCTGGAAGTAGAAAAATAACCATCTCTTCTCACCAGACGCAGGGTTAGGCTACGAGCTGGGACAAGTGCAGGACCCCTCTGCTGAGGCATGCGGTGGGAGAGGGGTGCCTGGGAAAGTGACCGTTATGGTTACAAGAGCATTTGCAGGTTGCTCATCAATTACACGAGCAGAGAGTACCAGCAAGATAATCTGGCCCCTTGCTCCTCCGAGTGCGGTACCCAGTTGTGATGGTTAGTTTTACGGGTCGGCTGGGTTACAGGGTGCCCAAATCGTTGGTCAAACATTATTCTGGATCTTTCTGTGAGTGGTTTTACATGAAGTTAACATTTAAATCAGCTGACTTTGAGTAAAGCAGTTGCCCTCCATATTGGACCTTGTTCAATCAGCTGAGGACCTGAATTGAACAGAAAACTGACCTCTCGCAAGCAAGAGGGAATTCTGCCACAGCCAGCCATTGGACTCGAACAGCAATAAAGGCTCTTTCCTGAGTTTTGAAGCTGATAGTTCACCCAGTATATTTTGGACTTGCCAGCCTCCATTACTGAGTGAGCCAATTCCTTAAATCTCTTTATATATATATATACATCCTATTGGTTCTGTTTCTCTGGAGCACCTTAATGAATACACCAGCCCAGCAGCATCAGCATCTTCTGGGAGCTGGTAAAAAATGCAGAATCTCACCACCCACCCCAGACCTACCAAATCGGAATCTGCATTTTACCAAAATCTCCGGGTGAACATATGGACATTAAAGTCTGGCGAGTGTTAATCTAGAGCACCTCTCTTGTTTTACAGATGAAGAAATAGCTCTAAAGAGGTCAAGAGGCTCTCCCCAAGGTCCCATCGCTAGACCTTGGCAGACCTCGGCAGACCTCACACATGTACAGCACTTTTCTATTTAATCATTAAATCCTCACAGCAGCTGCACGAAGTGGGCAGAGCAGAAATATCCCCATGTTACTTATGAGAAAACTAAGAAAAGGAGATATTAAGTAACTTTCCCAAGGACATACAAAAATTGACAGAGCCAGGACCCCAGCCAGGGATTCTATCTCATTCTGTCCAGTGGTCCAGGACAGGGATCTGCAGGATTTTTCTGTTAAGAGCCAGATGGCAAATATTTTAGGCTCTGTGGACCATACACTCTCTTTGCAAATATCCAGCTCTGCCATCGTCACAGGAAAGCAGCCATGGTCAATACATGAATGGGTATGATTGTGTTCCAATAAAACTTTATTTATAACAACAGAGGGCCAGATTTGGCCCTGAAGCTTTAGTTTGCCAAACTCTCCATCTATCACTCTATTCTTGAGGAGATAATCCTTACACAGCCTTCCTGCCCTATTTGAGAGTCATTGAAAGGAGGAAGGGATTGAATGGGGCTTTGTCCTCCCAAGGAAAAGCCCTTCCAAAATCTCATATCGCACAGGATGTTTGTCCAGCGGACAGGGAGGCTTTTATCCTGGTCCAAAGGGGGTCTGAACAAAGCAAGGTAGACATCACCAGGGATGCTGCGTATGGTTGTGCAGGACTTTCCCTGAGAGGGCTGCAGTAAGGGCTAAATTCTTCCTACTCTGTGCTCACCACGCTAAGACCCTGGCTCACGATGCACCAGCTGGAGAGATACATGCCCTTTGCTAATCGTTCTGCCCAAGGGGGTTGCCTTCTGCAGGCTCCCTCCCAGAGGGGATGCCTTTTCTACTCTGCAGGAAAGAACTGCATGCTAGCAGCAATCCTGGTAAGTCCATGTCCCACTACAGGCTGAGCTGTCCCACCCCAAAGACATCCCTGCAGTGAAGGCCACTGCAGCTGCTGGGTGAGTACACTTGTGTTGCAGAAAGAGCACAAGGGACAAAAAAAAAGGAAAGAAACCCCAGTAAGTGATGTCTGACTCAGGAAACAAAGCTGGGGACCATCCTTTAATGTTTGCATTCATTAATGTTCCCGTCAATTTTAAACACGGGTAGAATTTCCAGACTTTGCAGATCATTTAAAAGCTTAAGGGATTATCAAACCAGTCATTTAAAATGACATTTTCACTGTGCAAATATTATTCTATTAAAGAGCATGCATGGCACAGGCCGAGATCAGCTTTGGCAGGGTTACAGGGCCTTCCTCCATTGCAAACCCCACTGTTTCCTCATAAAGCTGTCAAGCCCCCGCTTAATGAAACATATATAAATGCAATGATGTTAGCCATGTCACAGCAAGCTAATTCATTTTGGCTTTTTCCCGTTGTGCTACCCTATTAAGGCTTTTATTATTGTATCCTCTTAGGATCACCCCCCAGCAGGTCTGCCATTGGCCCAAAGAGATGAAATCCAAGAAAGTGTTTAATTTCCAAACAGGCCAAATATCTTAAATAAATAAATAACCAACAGACCTGGTTTGAGTGTTATGGTAACATGCATAAGGCAGACGATTGGGATTTTATTAGGAAAGAGATACTATAAGATTAATAAACAATCCTGTTCTCTTCCCAAGTTCCTTTGACCTGATATAGCTGCTAACTTCAGTTCTTAGGGGGTAGGTTTCCTTCTTTAATTACTGAAAGAGAATTCACTTGGCATGATCAAGGCTTAGCAAAAACCTTTTTAAGCTCCATTTCCAGATTGTCTTTCAAAAAGTGTATCTTTATGGTTTTTCTGGCTCTGCCATTCCTGGAATGCTCTCCTTTTGCTCGTGAAGTCTGAGAGAGATGGACAGAGTCCTTTTGGTGTGGTTTTTCCCTTGCAGTCCAGCAAATAAAAATGATTTAGATGGAAGATGCGGAAGCCTTCACAGACCCAGAAACCTCGAGTTCAAACCCTTTTAGGGAACAAGAAGGAAGGCTGCCAAAATGATGGACCTCATGAGGATTCATGAAGCTAGGGGGGATTATTCACTAACTGTATTCGAGGTTCCTGGACTACAGCCATCTGAAAGTTCCTGTCTTCTTTTTAAGGGAAATAGGGGGCATGTCTTCTCAGGAAAACAACTGTTTCCATGACTTTCTTCTTGGCATAAAATTACCTCCCCAAGCTCACATCCCTGAGGAAAATCCACAAATTGGCCCAAATGACTGGATGTCACTATTTTCAGCTGCAGAAATCTGCTCACGTCAATGACAAGCTATAAATACTGAGCCACTTGGGAATGACTTTTACAACAATTCCACCTACGACTAGGCTTTGACAATTGGGCCCAGGAAGGAAGATTCTTGGAGGAATCCACAAGTTTGGGTGTTCCTAAGAGGAGGGAGCAAGTTCTCATCTCTTCTTCCAACTTCCTCTTTTGTCCTCATTCCAACCACCAGCCCAAATACATAACACACACACACACACACACACACACACACACACACACCCCTGTGTGGTGTGCTGCCGGATGCTGCATTTGAACCTGACTCCAGCCGCAGCTCCTGACTCACAGCCCGGCATCTTAGCAGAAATGCTATGGACTCTAGGGAAATGCTTGCTCAACCTCCATCTCAACGGGGGCCACTCCTGCAGTTTTAAAGAGAACAGTATTTCCCAGGATGCATCTGTGAAAAAAAAGCCAGATAATTTGGGATTTGGAGCAAACTTTTTTTTTTATTTTGGGGAGTAAAAGTATCACTTAATAGGTGATTCAAAACTAATTTGCACATTGAAGGCTCTGGAAAGTCCTGCAGTAAACATACCTGTTAAAATTTGTGGGATCTAGCATTTGGCAATCTTATCTGACTACAGAAAATTTTATTCAAGTGACATCCATTACCAAGGAACAGTGTCTTGGAAAGCCTAGTAGAACATTGATTAAACACAAACTACCCCCAAAGAAAGAAGCTCTAAGGGCATTAAGTCTGTAATTCGAAAACAGTATATTTTCAAGTCAGCATGGGAGCTTCTAGGAAAGGAAGAAAGATGCCTGTATATAATAATTCTGATTCTTTCAAAAGCCAACAAACTACTCTCCCTCCACTGTACCGCTAACTAAAGCAAATGCCACATGGTGTGTGCAGCTGTATACAACTGACACAAAGGCATTTGTGTACGGACCTTCCAAGCCATCAAGGGAAGAGAAAAATTTGTTGCTGGGAAAAAACCTAACTGTGCACTGCCAACACCAATAGTCTTCCTCGACAACAGACTTGGTGCCCGTGCCAAAAATCACTCTTGGTTCCCTTTTTAATTCTGCCCTCCTTTATCCACTAAGACTTGGGGAAGATTATTTTGATTGGAATTAGACAGCCACCTGCAGCTAGATTTTTAGCTGTTATTAGCGTTCTGTTTAAGCCCTTTCACAACAAGCTCATTGAAAAAGACAGTGGACTTTTGAAGTTGCCCAATACTATCTCTGGTGATTTTCTCAAGTTAACAACCTCCATACCAGCCAATTGTGCTAGCTGGGGGAGGTGATAATCTCCTCCCTGGGGTGGTGGTCAGGAATTAAAGGGTCTGGGATAAATTACAGCAGCAACCTCTGCCAAGAACTCTCTTCTCCTTGATCTCGCCCCATACTCCTTTAATGTATTTTTATTTTGACACAATGTTCAGGTGCTTTTCTACCATCCCTTTCCTAAATTCCTCCAGTAATTCAGGCCTTTGTGTCCTTTCCAAGCATCACCCCCACTCAGAGTGAGCCTTGTAGGTGCTCAATTTCTAATTTGCCTCTAAACATTGCTTACTTAAAATGATTTCTATCCAGTTACCTACTATTTCTTTCCAATGGAGAACACAAACTGTTCCCCTTCCTTTTCAAAACCCAACACTCCAACCTTCAATACCCACTACACTTGTAACAATATGTCTTTGTATTTGCTTATCCATTTAGAGCTTACAAAGAGGCTTCAAATACAAATTTCCCATTGTCATTCACACGGCACTGTCGCCATGGTTCAGGGACAAGCCCTGTGGGTGCTTATTATGCGACTCATTGAACAGGGAGCCAACTTAGGTTCCATTTTTCTGGATCAGTACCTAAAGGAACTCAACCAAGTCTCAGCTGGCCTCCATGATGAATGATGAAGAGAAAGACCAATAACTTATCTCTAGTGGCTCAAGGCAGAGATGACAGAACCAAAGTTCCAAGACTCAGAAGAGCCACTTAATTCCTTGTAATGCTTAAGATGAAACTCACTGGGTGGCCACAGTGTCTCTGATCCCTCAAACTTTGTTCGTCCTTCTCTTGCCACAGCTGAGACCCATTCTACTGATATCCACATTGGGCTGCTTTTCTGAGAATACACAGCGGGATGGTGGGTTTCTGCTTCTTTCTTTTAAGAATTTTTTCTAACCAGTGAGTCCTCATCTTTTCCACTGTTAACACTTTTCTTTCCACAGGTAAAAGTAGAAATTAATATTAAAAGAGTTTTTTAAAAAATGGAAGAACTCAAAGAAAAATCTCCTAAAGCAAGAAGTAAATTCACCATGATTTAAGCCCTGGCTTTACCACTTACAGGCAGGGTTGCCTTGGACAAATTACTTAACTTCTTTGAGCTCTAATTTCCACGTCTGAAAAATGGAGATAATAATCATACCTCCCTCATAGGGTCATTGTGAGGACCAAAGGCATGAATACACAGTTTCTAGCACCCGATACGAACTAAATGGCATTTAATTAGTATTTCTTCTGTCTGAATTACTAGAAAAATAATAATAAAAAACAATAAGTAATCTATTCTTAGTACAGTGAGCACCCACCCAAATCTGAGGGCTGTTGACAGCTATGCCATAGCTATCCTTTGTCACAAAATGTCCCTTCCTTCTCTTACAGAAGCTCCAGTTATTTCCAAACTTGTGCAAGATTAAATAGCCTATAAGTGACAGAGGAGGGGTTTGAACCTAAATCTCACTGACTCCAAAAATCTATCCCCTTCCACTGGACCACCATCAAACATATCAGAAAGAAGAAACTCACCAAAGAACATTATTGTACTTTGGTCGATTGCTGAGAGAAAGCAAATGTCAGGTGACCCCAGAGACAGAGCTTTTAGTAGTATTTTTATGCAAAGTCACTAATCCCCAGCCCCCTCCCCACTTCACTCCCAAAATCATTAAGCTAGAATCAGGACAGCTAACATGAATAAGAGAGGAGGGAAATCAAGCTCACATAGAAGCATTCTGTAAGGCAAATTACACAAGCTAGAAAGATAGACTGTCTCTGCTAAACCTGCACCCCACAATGTTTCAGAAACTTCTAGAATACTGAAAGATCCATGCTGGCTCTCATAAGCCAAGACAGTGGTAGTAATGAAGGCAGAGCTGAGAAACAGCCAGCATGGGGCCTGGGGTTGTTTTTTATTTTGTGGGGTTTTTTTGTTGTTATCCCTGCAAATGACAGGCAAATAAATCTGCTTGCTATGCCTAAGAAAATGCTGAAAATAACTTCCTTTCAACAATCTGCAGATGCCCAAGAGCACATCATCGTGGAATAGTGCAGTCCTAACTGAGGCTCCTCAAAGGCCAAGACAGGGCCTTGAAACTGGGACACTGAGAAGGGAGCCATGAGATCTGTCTGTCTGTCCTCGCTGATGCTGGTTGCTGTCGTGCCCCACACCAGCTACTCACACAAGAGCTGAAATGAAGACAGCCTGGACAAGCCAGCAGGTGGGTGGCTCTGTAGACGGTTTCAGGGGTGTCACCTGTCAGCCCCACTCTGCGCTTCCACAAAGAGCTGCACACTCAGCCCCTTGAAGTTCAGGGCAGTGAGGAGGGCTCAGCCCTCAGAACCAGGCCGATCTGGCATTGGATCTTGGCTTGGCCAAGCTGCAGAGGGTATAAGCTAGTACTTGATTTTGACAGATAAGGCCACTGAGTCAAGCTCAGAGTCAGAGAGTGGGTTTGCCAAGGCTAGTACTGCAGCCCGGGTCTCATGGCTTCACCACACAACAATGCCTCCCCAGGCAATGATGCCCTGAGGCAGGAAGGTAACCCACAGTGGGCAAAGGTAGGGCTGGCAGCCACGTAAAGACACAAATTGAGACCGGCCAGCCACTGCAGACACACTCTCGGAGAAGGAGCCATGAAGCGGCTCTGCTTCCTGCATCCCACTCTCCCACAGCGCATCCTCCCTGGGAACCACGTAAGCCCAGCCAGAGGGCATAACGTGGAGAAAGGATGCCCTCCTCTTCCTGCCTCGGACCGTTCTTCAGTTCCTGGGCCTCTCAGCCTTGAGAATACAGAGTCATTAACAAAAGGGCCAGAATCACCAACTGCAGGGCAGAGTGGAGGCCGGTGCAGGGCTGTGGTGGTGTGGGCTTCATTCTCCCGCCTGGGTCTGCTTAAAGTCAGGGATCGGCAGGAAACTTCTAGGGGACCCTCCAGGAATGGGCAGTCTCACTGGGGAAAAATAAAACTCACAGACAATAGCTGAAGAAAGTTACATGCCAAAATGAAGTACTGTGCCAAACTCGAGCTTGTCAAAGGTTCTGAAACGAGGGGAAGCCCTACCTTGATCACTGGGGAGGGTGTTGTGACCATTCTGATGATTGGGCTGCACTCAGAAGTTCATGATGCAGCACAGAATTTTAAACTGCGCCACCTCTGAACCCCTTTAATATGGTTCGGCTGTGTCCCCACCCAAATCTCATCTTGAATTGTAGCTCCCATAATTCCCATGTGGAAGGGACCCAGTGGGAGGTAATTGAATCATGGGGGCAGTTCCCCCATACTGTTCTCATGGTAGTGAATAAGTCTCAGGAGATCTGATGATTTTATGAGGGAACAACTCTTTTGCTTGGCTCTCATTCTCTCTTTGCTGCCACCACGTAAGGCGTGCCTTTCACGTTCCACCATGATTCTGAGGCCTCCCCAGCCACTTGGAACTGTGAGTCCATTAAACCTCTTTTTCTTTATAAATTACCCAGTCTCAGGTATGTCTTTATCAGCAGCGTGAAAACGGACTAATACACCCTTCAACACCACACCTCATCTTAAAGGGACGAGGCTACTGTCCTCTCTACAAACCTCTCTGCAATGTCTCCCTTCTGAATCTCCTGTCCCAGATAACGTGTCACACACTGTGTGGTTGGAGAACAAGGCATGCCAGTCCAATGCAGCCAGATAACTCCCAGCATCGCCCTGGTTCCCCCCGCCCTGGGAGCCAGCCTCAGGTCTAAGCCCTGGTGTGGGATTTATAGACCAGGTGCCCGGTGTGATCAGACAGACAGGGCCTTGCCACACAAGGGCCTGGCACTGTTTTACTCCTGTTTCAAATTAACATAAGCATTTCTCAAGGCACACCTTGTATTAAATTGGAAAATAAAATCAAAAGGAATCTACCTTCTAGCCAATAAAATGTGAGGCACCTTCTTCCAAAGTCAGCCTCTTTCTGCACCCAGTTTTATTTTGTAAAGGTTCTTCGGGGGCAGACAAAAAAGATGCTATGTCCTCCCTATGAAGTACTGTGAGTAATAAGTGCGAGAGGAAAAGCACATAATTGTTTCTCCCTTGCAAGCACAGTGACCTCATTTAGTGCATTGCTGTTCTCTGGCGGCTGGAATGTGAGCTTGATTTCTGGCTGGGAAAACGGAGCCCAACTCCTAACAACAACCCAGGCCTCGGCAACTCCTTTCCCTTTGTTCACCTGGCAAGCATGCTGGACACAGAGCCCTTGGGTCTTGCCACAAGTCTCATCTACTGCAGTTTGCAGGATGAACATAAAGTGAGAGCTGCCCCAAAGGGCTGAAGGTCACGGTACAGGAGACGAGATTTATAGAGTGTTTGCAACAGCTCCATCGGCTCCAGTACAGGAAAGAATACATGTGTCCCAGTGGCAAGTTCTAGTTGTTTTTTCCTTCCGAAGAGATGTATGAGATGGCGAGCAAACACTGGACACAGAGCCAGCACTGGTAAGAGTGAATAATTCCTGCTTCTATTGCTTACAAGTTCTTAGACTTTAACTGTTCATCGCCCTAAGTCATATTTTTATGCCCGAGACACTCCACCCCTAGCAAGGCAGTTGGGTGGAGAATCATATTTTAAGGAATCTATCTAAATGCTCCCAGGGCTTCCACATATTTCTGGATCACTTTTATCCCTGGTAGATGGGACCAGCGTGTAAGCCATCATCCTGATTTATCAGCAACCTGGAATTCAGACAAGCTGAACAGAGCAAATTAAGTTAAAATATTAGCTGTAAAACAAAGCCGTGTGTTTCATTCCATATCTCCCGGCTGAACTTTGAGAAGGGTACCTTCTGAATCCAGCATCTCTAAAGATATCCTTTCTCATACACATTGAGGATGTCACCACCTCTGAGGGATGTATCTTGGACAAGTGGCTTAATGGAAAGAGCTCTGGATTCGAAGGCATAGGCCAGTGACCACGACCTTGGGCATATCACTTTAAGCATTTGGGCACTAATTTGATCAAATTGAAAGCAACTAAAAATGGTAGACTCAGTCAGAGGTTTCCCAAATTATACCTCACTGATTTGTCTACCATAATGGTTTCTATTAGCTTGGTGCAAAAGTGATTGCGGTTTTTGCCATTATTTTCAATGGCAAAAACCGCAATCACTTTTGCACCAAGCTAATCTAAGGGAGACTGTGCGAAAATCTTAGCAGAAACAGGAGTCAGGAGAACCACATCCTTTTCCCTCAAAGGCCAGCATAGTCTAAAACACATGTGGAGAACAGCCTGCCAGCTGAGCGTGCTGGGCTGCCTCCCTCACTCAAGAGCTATTCATTGCTCTGTTGAAGAAAGAACTCACATTTCTCGAAGGTCAACCAGGCACCTCACACACATCCTCCTACACAGAAATCCTATGAGACCGGCACCATTATCATCCATCTTTATTTTGCAAATGAGGAGCTAGAGGTTTCACTGTGCTAAGCAATTGTGAAGGTCACTCACCTAGAGGTGGTGGGGTCTGAGGTCTGCTTGTTCCTAAAGGAGATGCCATCTCAGATTGTAACACTACCAAGTGCTATTACATTTATTAAAGGGCTTTGTAAACTGAGAGATGCAATGCAAATCTAAGAGATTGTGACCTGAGAGTTATTTCACAACAGCTACAAATTCAGTAAGAGTAGTTCACTCAATTTCAGAAGTTCCCTTTTGACAATCCTCTCTCTAGTTGATGTTAAGTGTTGCTAATATAGTAGATGCTGACTAAACTAAACAAGAAGTCAGATGTGCCTTCAGTAGCAGCTCCATGTTTATAAACTGAAATTTTAAAACACTGGCCCAAGAGCATTGCCCAGTAGACCCTTGATCTTATGGCGGGCTTGGCTTGGTGGGATGAGGACACCCGACCTGAAGTGTAGTCTCTGCCCGATCATTATGTACAAGAGTTCGCACTGGACCAGCACTCTGTGACCTTCTTGGGATAGGGACCCTGCTTTAATTATTCATGTATCTCTAGGGCCTATCAGAGTACCTGTCACATAGTGGACCCTTAATACATGTTTGCTTGTCGAATGAATGAGCACATGGAGAGATTCTGATTATAAACGAGGCATTGTGTGGAATGGAAAACACTGGACTAGCATTCTGAAGACCTGTGTTCAAGTTCCGGCTCCGCTAATTAACCAGCTCAGTGTCTCTGCAAGTCAGTGAACTTCCTCTGAGTCTATGTCCTCATCTATCAAAATGGGGTAAAAATTTTTCTCTATCCATCTCATAGAGATGCTATATCAAATGAAGGAATATTTGCAGATGAACTTGGTTTAAGTCTATTCAAACATAAGTTACACCATTTTATTATATAGAGTCAAGAAATTGCAGCATGTCACAACCAAAGCCATTGCTTTTTGCAAATGGGAAATCTGATGCCCAAGGAGAAGAAGAGCAGATCCCAGGCCTTTTGCTCACTGATCTGCCTTACTAATGACATATTGGCTAACCTCATGAGTGCCCTTGCCAGAGCTGGTAGGTCTTCTTCAGGCTAAACCCAAGGCACCCACTTCACTGGGTGGCCCATAAGCTTTTACAAGATATCTGGGGATACACTTCAGAAGCAGATTGGGCATAAGGCTCTTCACGTGACTGCCTCTGTCTTCTGAAGGTTTTTGGGGATGTTGAATGGAGTTTTTTCCAGAATATGGGAAATATGGTTGAAGCCCAGCCATTCAGTTTTCCAGTATGCTTGGGTAGCTCCACAATCTGGCCCCAGTTTCTTTCCCCAGTGTCAATCTTCATCACTCCCCAGTTCATTCCTCTGTCCCTGCCAGGCTGGCTCCCTGCCAGTCTTTAATCTGCTTCAGTCAATCTCTGTGACCCCAGCCATATAATTCTTCCCTTTTTCCCCTTCCACCCACCTTGGAGTCCAGCCCACCCCTTCTCCATCCAAATACCACATATCATTGATAAAGAGCTCAAGTCCCATCATGCCAAGATGTCATCCATGACTATCCCAGTTCATAGGGTCCTTCCATCCAGCCAGCCTGCTCATTAACATCTGCTGTGGCTTGAGTTGTGTCTCCCAAGAAGATATGCTGAAGTCCTAACCCCCGTACCTATGAATGTGATCTTAGTTGGAAATAGGGTCTCTGCAGATATAATTAAGATGAAGTCATGCTGGATCAGAGTGGGCCCTAAATCCAAAAACGTGTGTCCCTCTGTGGAGAGAGATTTGAAGACACAGAGAAAATTGGAGTTATGCTGGCACAAGCCAATGAACACCGAGGATTGCTGGAAACTACCAGAAGCCAGAAAAGGCAAGGAAGTATTCTTCCCTAGAGCCTTTAAAGAGAATGTGGCCCTGCTGACACCTTGAATTGGGACTTCCAACCTCCAAAACTATGAGAGAATAAATTTCCATTGCTTAAGCACCCAGTTTGGGGTACTTTGTTACATCAGCCCTGGGAGACCAGAACAACATTTCGGGTCACTGGTTGGGCTTACAGGCACCTGACTCACCATATACTACTGGTCACCTTTTCATGAGAATATTATAGGTCAATGAACTGCCTGAGGATAGAAACTGTCCGCCAAACTTCCTTGCAGCCTCCCTAGAGCCTGGTGCCTAGTGACTTGATTGATTTAACCTCAAGCATGAGGATTCAGCTTCAACATTCCATCAGGAATGGGGCTGCTTTAGAAAAGGCACTTACTTTCTTCTCAGACTCAACAAGTAATGCCAAATTAAAAGTAATGGCAAAAGTCACAATTACTTTTGCACCAACCTAAAAGCAACATGATGAAGTAGAATGTGGGCGACTAATCCTCAGAGAATACATCTCCACTTCTTAGCTGCAATCCAATAGCCCCAATGTATTGAAACAAGCTTACCTGAAACTTTTCCTTATACCCTACTGCCACCAAACGCTACACAAAACGCAGTCCAAACACCAATCCTTCACTCTCTGTCCCCAGCAGGGCTGGCCTGCCCAACATCCTGACCTTCCAGCACTGCCCCCACCTCCACAGACATATTCTCACCCACAGTGACTTGACTCTGTATTTTGGTCCCTATCTCAGTCTTCATAATCAAATTCTATGTGAAGTCAACCTTTGAAGCTCAATGGCACAGCCCCATCATAACTACACAGGGAGATGAGCACACGTGAAACAGTGCTGGCCACTGGGCCAGCCATCCCACTCCATGCACTTGGGCCCCAGAGTGAGCCTGCACTGCCCTCACCAGGCCTTAATTTGATCAGGCCTCTGATGGTGTCAGCATCTCACCGCACTGAATGTGCATCTAGTGTTTAAAGACCTGCATTTTTCATACAGTGTGGCCTTAAAGTCAAGGTATGGACCTCACCTGGTACAAGAGCCATGAAGGGATAATAAGGGAAACTTATATAAGTGATTTTCCCTTGACCTCTGAGTAGCATGAGACTCATAGGGATTGCTTCTTCCTTTTGCTTCCCCTGCCCTCATCTTCTCCTTCACCTGGGTCATGCCTTGTCCTCCCTCTCTGTGAATCTAAATCCTACCCAAACTTCAATGTCCAACTCAAATATGGCCTTCTCCAATAAACTTTCTTTCATTCCCCAAGTAATGACTGCAGACTCTTAACTCCCATTAAAACCTCTCATTTGGCATATAGTTAGAATATCTTATTTCATGGATATTTGAATATGTCTTTTATCTACTATTCAATCACAGAATGGAAGGCTTTTGAGAGCAAAGGTCTTATCTTATAATCTTTCCTTTTCAAGGTTTTTGGAATTAAATGAGAAAATGTAATCCAATGGCCTCTGTGATGTCCGGCATATAGTATATTCTCAATAAATGTCAATTCCTTTCCCTTTTACACGTCTTTGCATCCCCAAGAGCATTTTGCGAAGTCTCTTGAATCGTCTAGCTGCCTAATAAATGTTAAATACATGAATCAATGCACAGAAATGGTAATATTTCAACTGTTTTCCTAAGGTCAATGAGTACAGTTCAGACATTTCCACTTTTCTCCCACAAGTCCTGAATTTGTGGGCTCATAAAGATTATTTCTGTTCCACACCTCTGAAGCTGAAAGCAACATTGTGATGCAGGAGGTAAGCAGTGGAAGGCTGACAGCGTCACCCAGCAGTGAGTCCAGAAGCAATCATCTAGGGCCTCCAGAACTGGCTGGACAAAATCAGGCAGCAGCCCAACCAACCTTTAAGCTGTTTAACTAATTTAGTCTTTGTAAAGAAATAGTGTGCAATTAATCCTTATTTTTGCACTCATCTCATACTTTTTCATTAATTTCTAATATTTTCATGTTCTTATAACAGGTAGGTGCTGCATCGTGTATAGCACCACTTTTCTTAAGCAAATTTAAATCCTCAGAGGTGAAACCCAACCAGCATGCCAATAAGTTCGAATAGAGTTGGCACCTTTTGATGCTGTCAGTTATTAGGAGCTGAACAAATTCTAGATGTTCCTGAGATGGCAGGGGACAGATACAAGAAGACTCCTCCTTCATCCTTACTCCTAACACCATGGGACCTATTTATGCATTCCTCTTGAAAGGGAGAATGAAGAGTCCAGAAACTCCACAGGCTGGCTGGTCACTCCAGCATCTCTCAGCTAAACCTTTGGATGGAGCAGGCCTTGCCCTCAGCATTGGGTTACCTTTGTTTATGTTCACAGAAAGAAAAGCCAGCCCAGAGCCTGAGACCCCCCTGGCAGAGGCCTGATTTCACACACATTTTCCCCAGATTCCTATTGGCTTGGCTGGAAACCACATATTAAAACCCACCAATCTTTCCACTTGAGCCTGATGAAAGCTTCACCAGAAACAGCTGCACTTCACATGTGGTTTAAGTTAATATCTTATCCCGACGGTTTAACTCTAACTGGCTGGGCTGCTTTTTTAATATTCACAATCCTCTTTTGTTTCACATTAAAAATATGTCTTTCATTACTTGCCAGAGCTGGGGGACACAATGAAGCTGGTAGCACTTCATTTTTGAAATGTCTGGAATAATTGTTTGTATTGTGTGTTACTCAAGGACCACTCCAGGTTGGCTATCTGAGATGCATACGAAAGTGTTAAAAACCCTAACGTGAACGTTGCTAGACCTATGTGGAATGTTTTCCTATTAAAAAAGTAAAGCCACATACTAATGGCTCAGATTTAGTTTCTAAATCCCAGAGCTCGTTGAGTCAAGCAACATGATAAGTTCATTGCTTTGTTTCTTCCAACGGCTCTCAAAACCATCCCATCCCTTCAGCATGTAGGAAAGGTTAATCAGTATGTAGCTAATTTCACACACAGGCATGCCACACACATACGCACGCTCTTGCTTTGTATCTGTACTGGACATGATTAACTTGCAAGTTCATAGAAATCGTGCAACTCTGGTTTCCCTGGCAAAATGCACATCAGGTTTTAGAGGTTTTGCCCTAGCGGCTCCTCCTCTCAGGATGTGATGTCACCTAGGGGCATCTTCACTGTGTGACATCATTCGTTATGCAATGGTGAGTTTGAGGTGCTGGGAATATTCTGCAGATTTCCACTTGTCTAGCACTTGTATAAAAATGGTCAAGATTGGAAAGATTTCAACAAGCCCCTTTTGTACTCATTAGTCATTAAGATACGGCTAGACTTTTTGATGACTCTTGAATTTTTTTCCCTTATTTTATTTCTGTGTTTCATCCATGATTTGGAAGGAGGAGAAGGAGGAGGAGGATGAGGAAGATGAGGAGGATGAGGAGGAAGAAGACGGGAATTATTGCTGACCGTTAATGAGTATTTTCATATGTGTAGAGCACTGTTCTGCATGCAATCTAAGTTAAGCCTCACAACAAACCTATCAGTGAAGTATTATCATCATCCCTGTTTTACAGGAGAAGCTGAAGCACAGGAAAATTAAATAACAAGATAACATGGATAATAAGTTATTATAGTAGAGACCACTAGTTAACCCCAATATTGTTTTCCCATTCTTCTCCAGTCATAGAACTACAGAAATCAGAATCGTATTGATTACTATTGGCTGGGCATATAGCCACCCAAATAAAGATTATGAAGTAGGAAGAATTCTAAATGGTCCCCAAGATTCCTACCCCCTGGTGTATATAGCCTTTAAACCCCCTTTTCTTCAGTACAAGTAGGACTGGTAATAGGATGAAATGATTGCTCCTTTAGATTAGGCTGTATTATATGACAGCAGTAAAGGGATTTTACAGATGGAGCTAAGGTCCTACATCAGTTGTCTCTGAGTCAGTCAAAAGGGAGATGACTCTGGGTGGGCCTGGCCTAATCAGGTGAGCCCTTAAAAGAAACTGGGCCTTTGCTGAAGAGAAAGAGTCAGAGGAATGCTCTTGCTGGCCTTGAAGGTGCAATGCCTTATTGTGGAAAAGGCCACAAGGCAGAGACTAGCAGCCAGCCTCTAGGAGCTGGGAATGGACTCACTGACAGCCAGCAAGAAAGTGGGACCTCAGCCCTGCAATCGCAAGGAACTAAATCCTGCCCATAACCAGTAACCTTGGACAAGCATCCTGAGTCTCAGATGGGATCGCGGTCCTGGATGACACTTCGATTGCAGCCTGATGAGACCCTGAGCAAAGGACGAGCACTCCTGATCCCCAGAAACTGAGAGATAATAAAGTTGTGTCATTTAAGCCACTGAGTCTGTGCTCATTTGTTATACAGCAATACAAAACTAATGCAGGTTACACTTCCCAAATGCCTTTGCAGTTGGTGTTGCCATGTGACTAAGTTCTGGCCAATAGGTTTTAGCTGCAGTGATGTGAGTAGCTTCCCTCTGTACCTTCCCTTCCTCTCTCCCCTCTTCTTCTGGCAGGATTATGGATGTTGTGGAAAGCCACCTAAAGCATAGGGGTGAGAGAAACACCCTGAAGATGGTGAAGCAACAAGATAAGAAGAGCCTGGATCCCTCAAATTTTAGGATTGCCGTATCAGTCCTGAACTGCTTACACCCACACTGTTAAGTGATCATGAAATAAACACCCATCTTGCTTGGTGAAGGCATTCTTACCTGGTGTCTGTGCTACAGGAGTTGAACCTACCCCGACCTAACTGGCAGAGCTCAAAATGGACCCAGGTAGTGTGATCCCAGAGCCCATTTGCTTAGCTCCTTCACCACCCTGCCTCCCAGGCACCATATTACATCACAGTAGAATTGGAATCTCACACTGCTGGAGCTTGATGAGATTGTACTGGTCAAGTCAGTCAAATCAGTCAAGCGGACAAGAAAGAGGGACTCAGATCACTTGGAATTATGGCAATGTATTGCAAGCATACCTCTGAAAATGGGGTGTCATGGGAAGCTGAACTTTGCATCCCAGTTCTGAAACATACAGCAACCTCAGGGAGACAGATGCATCACTCGGCATTTTGGGGTGGTAGCAAGTTCAGTGACCTGCCAGATTTCTTGGCATTAACTTGAAAGAGAAGAAGACATTTATTTGATTTGATTTGATTTCTACTAGTCAAATGGGCACCTGGATTAAGCAGACTCTCCCCCAGGCACCCCAGAGGCCTCTGACATCCCTTATGTCCAGCCCAGACACGGCCTTTCTGTGGCCTCAGCATATCTGCCCAGTCCAATCAGCTATAGCCCTAATAAAAAGGTTGGTTTCCCTCCACCCATGAGCCATGCCATACATGACATGCACGTGAATAATGATCTGAGCTGTGTTATCTGGCAGAGGCGATGCTCACAGCGCTGCTCCAAGTTCTGGGACATGACTGGACTCTCATTTTAGGGAGGAAGATCCAAGAGAGGGAAAGAGACTTTCCCAGGAAGCAACAGCCTGCTATTTTCCTGCTAACCAGGACAGAGGCTAGTCTGCATCCCCCTATCCAGGTGGCCCCTGCAGTCATGGCTTTTCTGCTTCTAGAAGCCATCCCTGAGGTCAGCTGAATTTAGACCTATGGTACCTCCAGTACAGTACTTTGTCATCTGTTTGTGATAATAGTTTTCCAATTCTTGTCACTTCCTCCAGAACATCATTGCAGAACTCAAAACACATTGCATCATACAAAATGAAGTGGAGAATGAAGGTAATTATCCAATTATTAAAAACCATTTCTTATTTGAATAGCTAAATAACTCTTCAAGTCTGCATTTTACATGTGTTCCTCTGATGTGAATTTGACCCTTGCCCACTTGTTTTTTAGTAAAGTCCAAAATCCAAAATAGCCCAACAGAGAGACCCCCTCCCAGTATTTCACAGCCTCAGTAATAAAGCTCCTTATCAGATCTAACTTAAATCTTTCTTGAAACAACTTAAGTCCTTCTGTACCATCCTCTGCAAGTGCAGAACAGCCAGGGTGCAGGTTGCAGGATGTAGGGGGATTATTATAGTGAAATCGGCACACAGATCTCAAGATGAAAGTTTGTTGTTTCTCCAGACTGTCTAGGTGACTGCCTTTTGAAATCGCACATGGCTTATACTGCCATTAGTGTAGTTTAAGAAAAAAATTAAATAAAACTATAAAAGGAAACCAGCAGTGTTTTAAGAGATTTCATTTCTACTTGATGCTCGTACTCATTTGCAGGGAGGCAGGAGAAGCGCTTGTATTATATAGGGTCTCTGGAAACACTTAAAGTTCAGAAAGACCCATGACCCCAATCCAGGCTTCTAGACAGAAGAGACAGTGTGCAAAGGCAAAACCCTCCCCTTACTTTCTTCTTCATCACATTGGGGTAAGTGGTTTGCCCCTCGATGTCCAGCCTTTACCATTCTGTGCCTCAGAGGCTGACACACCCCCACAGCATCCAGGTTCCCCTGCCCTCTGGCTTCTGACTGAGATCGACCGAGGGGCAGTGTGATCACTAATTTTAACTGGTCAGCTTGGTTGGACATGGTACACAAATACACAGTCGAACATTATTCTAGATGTTTCTATGAAGGTGTTTTGTGGATAAGAATAGCATTTAAATCAGTGGACTTGAAGCAGAATACCCTACATAAGGTGGGTGGGCTTTATCCAATCTGGGGAAGGCCTTCATAGAACAAAGACTGACCTCCCCCTGAGGGAGAAGGAATTCTGCCAGCAGACAGGCTTTGAACTCCCTGAGTCTCCAGTCTCACAGTCTACCCCATCAGTCTTCGGACTCACCACACCTCCACAATCGCATAAGCCAGCTCCTTAAATAAACGAATGAATCTCTCTCTTTTTCTCTGTCTCTCTCTCTCTGTCCCTCTGTCTGTCACACACACACACACACACACACACACACACACACACACACAGACACCAGTGGTTCTGCTTCTCTGGAGAACCCTGACTAGTACAGGCAGCAACACTAGGAAATCAGACCAGATGGAGGAAGAGAAGCAAGGATTTATCCCCTAGCTCCTCCTGTGTGGGGTCTGCACACAGCCCCAGCCATCTCAGGGTAGGGGAGCCATGCCCCCCTCTCACACCCTCAGGCCTGCAGGTGATACCTGCACTCTCTTTTCTTAAATCCAAGGACTGCACTAACCTTAAACGGTTTCCCCACACCATGCTCACCTCTTTACAAATGATCCTCTAATTAACTTCTCAATTTATTCTACTATGAGCCTGCTGAAACCTTGACTAACACCAGTGTCACCAGAATGTGGAGGCCATGGCAAACTTGCTGTGGCATTCAGGGCCTTCCTTGTCTGACCTCAACCTCCCCTTCCAGGGTCTTTTTCTGCCATGTTCATTCGCTCCAAAGACACACAAAAACACAGGGTAACATACTCAGTATTGTCACCAGACTGCGGCTCTCCCCCACATAGCACCCCCACTCCAACACCTCTGTCACTCTCTCTGGATGTCAGCACCCCACAGTGTCCTATGCGCATTACCAAACAACCACAGACTAGTAACTTAAAAATGAATAAGAGGGCTGGGCGGGGTGGTTCACACCTGTAATCCCAGCACTTTGGGAAGCCAAGGTGGGTGGATCACCTGAGGTCATAAGTTCAAGACCAGCTTGACCAACGTGGTGAAACCCTGTCTCTACTAAAAATACAAAAATTAGCCAGGCATGGTGGTGGGCACCTGTAATCCCAGCTACTCGGGAGGCTGAGGCAAGATAATTGCTTTAACCCAGGAGGCAGGGGTTGCAGTAAGCTGTGATTGCACCACTGCACTCCAGCTTGGGCGACAGAGCGAGACTCTGTCTCAAAAAAAAAAAAAAAGAAAGAAAGAAAATGAATAAGAGCTGGGAATCACTGCCCGTTGTGGCTCTTTGCTATTTCATCACATCCTCCAACTTTGGTTCTGTAATCATGTATCCTCCATCTTGTCAACCAGTCAGTGGGGTTGGTTGGTTTGTTTGTTGTTGTCTTGTTCAACCCAAGTCCCCTTTGTCCCCTGTAGTCATATTTGTAGCCAAGTTGTTAGGGTATTCAGCAAGGCATGGGAATCTGCTGGAGTAAGCTATTGCTTCATTTTGTTTTCACACCACGTGCTCAAGAATGTCTGAGCAGGTATGACAGTTTTTGTTTTGTTTTTGTGTGTTTAAATTGCTTAGGATGCTCCAAAGGCTTTGTTTTAAAAATAAATAATAAATACCACATGGAAAAATGAAGAACTGTATAGGTTTTAGTAAAAATCATGCTTATGTCTTCTTTTCTTCTGGATTTTCCTAGATTGTGTTTAAAATAGGAACACACGTTTTTCAGCCTGACACTGTGTCTACCACAGAAATAATGAAAAGCAATGAAAAATGGAAATGAGCAACATGACAAAACCAGTCCCCCTGAGGTTTCAGCTAAAAGAGAAAAAAGGAACAAATAGAACCAAGGCTGTAGCAGCACCTACAATTAGCATAAGCTGCATCAATGAGATGTCAAGGTTTCAGAATTAATAAGCCCAAGGTCAGCCACCCAGGTGATGGCCACATAGACCAACTAAACAAGAAAGTCCCACAGAAGGGATGCTTGTGGTCAGACAATAGATTCTGAGATTCTAAGCAATGAGACAACTGAAAGTTAGATTGCACATAAACATATTCAAATATAAGCATATCGTGTTTTTTGCATGTTACTTTATTGCAGTTGTCATATATTGCATTTTTTTACAAACTGAAGGTTTTGGGCTATCCTGCTTTGAGCAAGTCGATGGGCACCAGTTTTTCCAACAGCATGTGCTCACTTCCTGTCTCTGTGTCACATTTTGGTAAATCTCACAATATTTCAAATGATTTGTTATTATTATAACTGTTACGGTGATCCGCAATCAGTGATCTTTGATGTTTCTATTGTAATTTTTTCGGGGGTGGCATGAACTGTGCTCATACAAGATGGAGAGCTTAATAAATGTGTATGTTCTGACTGCTCCACTGACTGGCCATTCCCCTGTCTCTCCCATTCTCCTCGGGCATCCCTAACCCCTGAGACACAACAATACTGAAGGTAGGATAACTAATTACCCTATAATGACCTCTAAGTGTTCAAGTGAAAGGAAGCATCTCACATCTCTCCCTTTAAATCAAAAGCTAGAAATGATTACGATTAGTGAGCAGGGCATGTCGAAAGCTGAGATAGGCCTTTTGCACCAAACAATCAAGTCATGAATGCAAAGGAAAAGTTCTTGAAGAAAATTAAAAGTGGTACTCCAGTGAACACATGAATGATAAGAAAGCAAACAGCTTTATTGCTGATACAGAGAAAGTTTTAGTGATCTGGATAGAAGATCAAATCAGCCACAACATGCCTTTAAGTCAAAGGAAGCAATCCTCCCAAGCAAGGCCCTAACTCCCTTCAACTCAGTGAAGGCTGAAAGAGGTGAGGAACCTACAGAAAAGTTAGAAGGTAGCAGAGGTTCATGAGGTTAAAGGAAAGAAGCCATTTCCTTAACACAAAGGTGCAAGGTAAAGCAGCAAGTGCTGATGGAGAAGCTGCAGCAAGTTATCCAGGGTATCTAGCTCAGTTCACTGATGAAGGCGGCTACACTAAACAAAAGATTTTCAAGGAAGATGGAACAGCCTTCTGTTGGAAGAAGATCTCATTAGGACTTTCATAGCTCAAGAGAAGAAGTCAATGCTTGGCCTGGCCGGGCGTGGTGGCTCACGCTTGTAATCCCAGCACTTTGGGAGGCCGAGGCAGGTGGATCATGAGGTCAGGAGATCGAGACCACGGTGAAACTGTGTCTCTACTAAAAATACAAAAACAAAAATTAGCCGGGCGTGGTGGCGGGTGCCTGTAGTGCCAGCTACTCGGAGAGGCTGAGGCAGGAGAATGGCGTGAACCCGGGAGGCAGAGCTTGCAGTGAGCCGAGATTGCGCCACTGCACTCCAGCCTGGGCGACAGAGCGAGACTCCGTCTAAAAAAAAAAAAAAAAGAAGTCAATGCTTGGCCTCAAAGCATCAAATGACAGGCTACTCTTTTGTTAGAGGCTAGTGCAGCTGGTGACCTTAAGTTGAAGCCAATGCTCACTTACCATTCCTAGGAACCTTAAGTATTATGCTAAATCTACTCTGTCTGTGCTCTATAAATGGAACAACACATTCTATTTGTATGCTGGGTGATATCTGTTGACAGCATGGTTTACTAAATATTTTAAGCCCACTGTTGAGAACTGTTCAGAAGAAAAAGTTCCTTTTAAGATGTTATTGCTCATTGACAATACATCTGGTCACCCAACATCTCTGCTGGAGATGTTAAAGGAGATTAATCTTGTTCCCATGCCTTCTAACAACACATCCATTCTGCAGGCCCTGAAGCAAGGAGTAATTTCTACTTCAAGTCTAATGATTTAATAAATAAATTATGTAAGGCTATACCTGCCACAAGTAGTGATTCCTTAGGTGGATCCAGACAAAGTAAACTGAAAACTGGAAAGGATTCACCATTGTAGGTGCCATTAAGGAGAGTTGTGATTCATGGAAAGAAGTCAAAATATCAATATGAACAGGAGTTTGAGAGAAATTTATTCCAACCCTCATGAATGATGTTGAGGGATTCAAGATTCAGTAGGGGAAGTCACTGCAGATGTGATAGAAATACCGAAAGAACCAGAATTAGAAGTGGGGCCTGAAGATGTTGCTGCAATCTCATGGTAAAACTTAAATGGATGAAGAGTAGCTTCTTATGGATGAGCAAAGAAAGTGGCTTCTTGAGATGGAATCTACTCCTGGTGAAGATGCTGTGAACACTGTTGAAATGAATACAAAGGATTTAGAATATTATATAACCTTCATTGATAAAGCTATGGCAGGATTTGGGAGAAATGACTCCAATTTTGAAAGAAGTTTTACTGTAAGTAAAATGCTGTCAAACAGCATTACATGCTACAGAGAAATCTTCTGTGAAAGGAAAAGTTGGTTCATCTAGCAAACTTTATTATTGTTTTAAGAAATTACCTGAGCCTTCAGCAACCACCACCCTGATCAATCAGCAGCCATCAACATCAAGGTAAGAGCTTCCACAAAGGCAAAAAGATTACAACTCACTGAAGGCTCAGATGATCGTTAGCATTTTTTAGCATTAGAGTATTTTTAAATTGAGGTACATACATTGTTTTTCTAGGCATAATGCTATCACACACTGAATAGACTACAGTATAGTATAAACATAACCTTTATGTATGAACTGGGAAGCCAAAAATTGGGGTGGCTTTCTTCATTGTGATATTCATAATATTCCTGAGGTATGCTTGTAGTTAATACCAGGTAACTGGGCTTTTGAAAACTAGTGCACAGTCCTAGTCTGGACTAATCCTAAGAAAATCAGTGAAATTTACTTCAGATGATAAAAGGAAAGTTAAGAATCCTTTCCTCAATGGCTCCCACTTAGGCAACCCTGTCTGAAGTCCTCCCCTCCACCCCCCACTGCTGTGGTCTTTGGAGGATTCCCACAAAGCCCTGATCTCAGTAAAGGACTAATTTAAGATGCAATTGCTCTAAACACATAAGCCTAACTGTATACCCCTTATTGCAAAAAAAGGCTGACCCTGTGACATGGTGTTCTGGGTTCTTTAAAGATACATCTCAAACACTCCTGCAAATGTGTGCTGTGTCACACTGCATCTGGGCTAATTTTAATATGGAAAGAATACTGTGCATTTTTTTTTTTTTTTTTTTTTTTGAGATGGAGTCTCGCTCTGTCACCCAGGCTGGAGTGCAGTGGCGTGGTCTTGGCTCACTGCAAGCTCCGCCTCCCAGGTTCACGCCATTCTCCTGCCTCAGCCTCCAAAGTAGCTAGGACTACAGGTGCCTGCCACCACGCCCGGCTAAATTTTTTATTTTTAATAGAGACGGGGTTTCACCGTGTTAGCCAGAATAGTCTCAATCTCCTGACCTCGTGATCCACCCGCCTCAGCCTCCCAAAGTGCTGGGATTACAGGCATGAGCCACCGCGCCCGGCCGTACATTTCTTACTAGGCAAATGGCAATCTCTGCTGGGGCAGGTGACTGTGTTACCTTTATCACATGGTCTTCTCCATCCCCGTTTATACCACTGCATATGGCAATTGGAGAGGCACAGATTTAAAATACCAGTTTTTGAAGGTAGTTGCATTTCAATAGAAGACTCCTGAGGTTGGGAAAAACTGGAAGGGTCAAAGGAATGCATCTCCAATAGCGGAAAGATAGGCATCGGGCTGATGCTTTTGGAGAGAGTATTTCCCCTGTTTGCTCCTCTCTACCTCCCACAGTGATGTGGCCTCTGGGCCAATCCTGGTCCTGGAGTATCTTTCTGAAAATGAATCTATTTCCCTCTTTCAAGCTCAGGAGAGGTAAGCAATGAGTTGCCAGTTGACACAGTTTGGGCACTTGTCCCCTCCAAATCTCATGTTGAAATCTGATACCTAACATTGGAGGTGGGGCCTGGTGGGAGATGTTTGAGTCATGGGGGTGCATCCCTCATGAACAGCTGGAAGCCATTCTTGCAGGATTGGGTGTGTTCTCACTGTTAGTTCCCACAACTTCTGGTTGTTAAAAAGAGTCTGGCACCTCCATCCCCTCTCTTTCTTGCTTTCTTTCTTGCCATGTGATGCACTGGCTCCCGTTCCCCTTATGCCATGATTGGAAGTTCCCTGAGACCCTCATCAGAAGCAGATGTTAGTGTCATGCTTCTTGTACAGCCTGAAGAACCATGAGCCCAATAAACTGCTTTTCTTTACAAATTGACCAGCCTCAGATATTCCTTTACAGCAACACAAAATAGACTACTCTACTCTTCTTCATACAGGGGAAGCCAGGAGTCCCCCCAGACCGTCTTCCAACCTGCCCTGGGTTCCTCTGTGGCCTGGAATAAGACAGATGCTGGCAGACTGCCTCCAGATGCTCTGATTGACACAAACATCAGCAACCATCTCTTCCATTTTGGTTCAAGGCTAACTGCCTCATGCCTCAACATAACCAAAATGCACAATCAAGCAAAGGATTTGGGGCCTGGCCAGCGGAGTCATTTCTTAGAAGCACAGGCCATCCCCTGCAGCTCAGTGGTTGGCAGGGGAGCCCTAATGCCAATTTATCTGCCCACACCCTCATCGTAGCATCTTTGTCCTCAACCTGTAACCATCCATGCATGTTTCCATCAATCTGTCTCCCTGTTTGCTCCCCCTAGTGAGGGTAGTATAAAATAAAGTTTTTTTGAAAGAGGGAAGTATTGTGGATGAGCCCAGAATTTCTAGTTTAAACCTGAAGAATACTGATACCATAAGTAAACACCCTCCCCACCTATAAACAAGCACATAAGTCTCCTTTTAGGGTTGATTAACAGAAAATAGACTAAGAGAGATTTCTCACCCACTCTGTGTTCTCTAAACCATGGGCAAGAAAAGGCTCCCACCCAGTGCCTGGCAGCAGAAATTGAATATAATTTCATGGTCAGTGAATGCAAATAGGCACTTGTGAAGGGTGGCTTTATAAAAGTCTAATCCCAACCATGACAGTCTTCTCCCAGGACCCTCTCCAGCTCTGTCACGAGATTGTCTGTAGGGTCTCTCATGGTCAGCCTGTGACAACACCTGCGGATTAGTTCATTCTTACATTGCTATAAAGAGCTACCTGAGACTGCACAATTTATAAAGAAAAGAGGTTTAATTGGCTCACGGTTCTGCAAGCTGTACAGAAAGCAGGGCTGGGGAGGCCACAGGAAACTTACAATCATGACAGAAAGCAAAGAGGAAGGAGGCACACCTTACTTGACCAGAGCAGGAGGAAGAGAGTGAAAAGGGAAGTGCTACACACTTACAAACAACCAGATCTCTTGGCAACTTGCTCACTATCACATGACCAACAAAGAGGAAGTTCATCCCCATGATCCAATCACCTATCACCAGGCCCCCTCTCCAACACCGGGGATTACAATTCAACATGAAATTTGGGCAGGAACCCAAATCTAAACCATATCAACCTGCATCAGTCTCAACCAAGCTCTGGTTCAGGAGTCGAGTCCACCAAGACAACTGCTCCCTGGGCAACGCAGGCTGTGTCCTTGTCAACTCTTCTACTACCACATGACCCTCAGGTTTTAGGGTCAACTTTTTAAAAAGTTCCATTATCCCTTTGCCTCTGGCACTAGAGACCCATGTCTAGAATCTGTGAGGCCTGCCACATGGGCCTGAGATCAAAAACCTTAGTTCTACCTCAGCTTGAGGGCACACACAGTCACCGGCTTAGACTAGTTTGCGTTTACTTGTTTAGGTGTTTGACATTCAAAATATTCATTTGTCAAAAGCAAGCATTGAAATCTCATACAGTTTTTCTCTTTACTTCCGTTTGTAGCCTATTGAAACCCCTATAACTGGAAATAACTCTGACCTCTTCATCTTATGAAGACCCCATTTCCTTACTGAACATGTAAAGGGACCCACATCTGCCATGTTCATAGCTGCACGGTACCGGGCTGGTGGTAGGTGATCAGGAAACACCCCTTGATTCAACATCTCTCAGATGGCAACCAAGTCCCCATTATTTCTGGGCTCAAATACCAACTAGCAGGTTCTTTCTTCATTAATTCACTCCAACACACTCAATCCTAAATTATCTCTCTCCTTCTTAGTGAAAGACTAATTTCACTCATACACACCCCTCCCAGATCCTCATTCTCTGATCCACCACTGGCATTCTCCTTTCTTTGTACATGACTGTCTTCTCTGCCAACCTTGCAAAGGTGCCATGGCAAAATGGCAAATTGTCAGTCTTGCCTGATGATAAAAAACATAAACAGCCAAATAGCACCATATAACCCACAAGGAAGCACTGTACTCTTTGCAGATAGAGGTTAAGTTCTAAGACTACCCTTTATATCTAAAAAGGGGAGTTGCCTACAAACCCACAAATCCTTCTTTCCCAATTTACCAAGTGTGATGCTTGTCTCCAAAGACAGCCACCATCAATTCCTTCCCTCCTCCCATCAAGAAGTAAAGACTAGGTCTCTACTCCCTTCAATCTGTGCGGCTGTGAGGAATCGAATGGGGTGGTGGAGATACAGTACCAGCTCTGGGCACAGCCCTTAAAAGGATTGGCACTTTCTGCATTCTCCCTCTTGGAGCCCTAAGCCACCATGTAAGACCAGGTTATACTAATAGACAGAGGCCATGTGGGGACATCACTAAAGTGCCATATGTGAATCAAGAAACCACCTTGAATGTCCTGGCCTCCGTCCACTCCAGTCCTCCCATCTGAGGCCCCAAACATTCTGAAGCAGAGATGAGCTGTCTTCTCCATGGCTCTTCCAAATTTCTTACCCATAGAAACATGAAAAATAATAAAATAGGTGTAAGGCACTAGGTTTTAGGGATAGTTTGTTATACAGCAATAGATAGCCAGAACACCAATAAAGGATTCACATTAAGGAAATATTTCAATTTCTGGGCTAAGAATTGCATTTGTAGGCCAGGCACAGTGGCTTACGCCTGTAATCCCAGCATTTTGGGAGGCTTAGGTAGGCAGATTACTTGAGGTCAGGAGTTTGAGACCAGCCTGGCCAACATGGTGAAACCCCGTCTCTATTAAAAATACAAAAAAAAAAAATTAGCCAGGTATGGTGGTGGGTGCCTATAATCCCAGCTACTTGGGAGGCTGAGATGGGAGGATCACTTGAACCCAGGAGGCAGAGGTTGCAGTGAGCCGAGATCATGCCACTATACTCCAGTCTGGGTGATAGAGTGAGACCCTGTCTCAAAAACAAAAAACAAAAAAACTCACAAAGAATTTCATTTCTATGCCAATATCAAAGACAAGGAAACACTGCCTTATACATATCAGAGTTTTCTTTTCTTTCACATAACATGAAGCTTGCCTCCCAGCTTTATCTTGGCAGCCTAGAGCCCAGGTCTCCACAATTCTCTTTTTTTTCCTCATGCATCCAGCTCCAGCCACCAGTATTCCAGGAATCAGGAAGGAAGAAGAAGTAGTGCCTTTATCAGAAAAGCATAACTTTCCTAGAAATGCCCAGCACGGGGTTCTATTTATATCTCATTGGCCAGAACTATTTTACACAGCCACTCCACACAAAAGGGACAGAGAACTACAAGGCTTTAACTGGCAATGGCCACACCGAACAAAACTGGGGTTTGGTTAGAGGAAAGAATGATACTGGAGAGGCAACTAGCTCTCTCTGCCATATTCAATAAGGAAATAGATTACATTAGCCAAAGTTCAGAAACAGAGCTGGCTTCTGGGTCAATCCATTGATGTCATCAAAGATCCAGGAATTTCCCATTTCCCCACTCCGCTGTTTGCAGCATTTGCTTCAGCCTAAGGCCAGCTTTCCTCCGTGTTATGGCTAGCTGCCAGTAGCAATTGGGCTACATGCCTCCTGTTCATATCCAGCAGGAGAGTCTGGCTTCCCCTCCATCTCTCTTAAGAGCAAGGAAGTAAGGGGACACTTTTAAGCATAGACATTAAACTGTGCCTGATACATACTGAAGACCATTCCTTATTCCTCAGTCAACAGGGATCTCATTGCCAACAAAGGACTTTCATTCACAAGTTTTGGTTAGGATAAAAGTGAGGGGTCTGCAGTCAGCTGGCCTGGGTTTGTATCCATCGTATCGCTTTTTAAGCTGTGTGATCTTAAGCAAGTTACTTAGGCTTTCTGAGTAAAAGACTACTTTCTTTGTGTGTAGACAGAGAAGAGCTTATAGTTTCTACTGGTTTAGGTTTCATGCAAGGAATAAATAAGACAATACATGTAAAGTACTTAGCATGGTGCCTGGAAACCAGTGAGCATTAAATAGATTTTGGTGATTACGATTATGCAGAATGTTTCCCACGAAGCCCCATGTGAGTTTTGCCAAGAGATAAATAAATGTAAATCGGCGATGCACAACTCTTCCTTCTCTTTCCTTTGCAGTTTAATGATATCAACTTCTGCATCCTGGAAGACTCAGATATTTTGTTTTTACAAGTCTTTCTTCAGAAATGACCTGTTCCATCTCTCATGCTGCTACAGGTAAACTTGAAATTCAAACCGTTCATCTGACACCTGGACTTATCTGAAAATTTACTACCAAACAATCCATTGGAGGACCCCATAATTAATCCAGTTCCATCATTATCACATCTCTACTAAACATATCATTAAACAGCTGAAACAATGCTTTCAAGGGTATTTTTTTCACAATTCATTTCAACAAGAATTTAAGCACCTAATAACCAAATTAGATTATCTAGACAGTAACTCCACCAATTGTATCATAGTCAGCACATATAATTACCCCAAAAACTAAATCAACAATATTTTTTCAGTTTGACTAAATAGTATTAAACAGACAATAAAACATAGGAAAGGAAACTAATTGCTAATAACTATTATTAACAATAACAGTTGGTATCACCGTAATGTACTAGCTCAGGCACCATGCTAAATGCTTACTAACATTGTAGAGACTTACTATTATGATTCCCATTTTACAGATGAGGAAACTGAGAATCTAAGAAGTTGAGATCAGAGTTCCCAAGTAGCAGAATCAGAATTAGAAAATCTAGGTCTGTTCTGACTCTAGAGCACAAGCCCTTAAACAGCAAACACACCAGTAGATGATTGAGCTCTTTACAGAAACCTCTGGCAGGCGCTGAAATTTTATCTCCTGTGTAAAGAACAGTAGGTGCAGAAACCAAAGGTTTTGGAGTCAGACAAATGTGAATCTTGATTCACTGTGTCATGTAGTCTTAGATAGTCTTGACCATGGTCAAGATGTGTAAACTTTCTGAGGCTTGGTTTTCCCATCTCATAGGCAAGGCAAGGAGATAGCAATGCAAGCATGAGCCAGTGCCCAGGCTAGTGCCTGCCACAACATCAGCCCCCAGAAGCATTAGCTTCCCTTCCTCATTTTCCTCCCTCTTCCTGTCTAATTATCATACTCCCCTGTGAAGAAAGTCAATATTTTTTTTTTTTTTTTGAGATGGAGTCTCGCTCTGTCGCCCAGGCTGGAGTGCAGTGGCTCCATCTCGGCTCACTGCAAGCTCTGCCTCCCAGGTTCACGCCATTCTCCTGCCTCAGCCTCCCGAGTAGCTGGGACTACAGGTGCCCACCACCACACCCGGCTAATTTTTTTTGTATTTTTAGTAGAGACGGGGTTTCACCGTGTTAGTCAGGGTGGTCTCAATCTCCTGACCTCGTGATCCGCCCGCCTTGGCCTCCCAAAGTGCTGGGATTACAAGTGTGAGCCACCATGCCCGGCCAGAAAGTCAATAATTTAAGCATGATTTATCACTGGTTCAGGCCTTGGTCCAACTCTAAGAGTCAGTATTCACAATTTTTTTTGAATTATTAAATGTTAATAAACAGTACATGCCTACACAAATCAGTGTGTTTCTTCTAAACAATGCCTTATTAAGAACTCTTATTTTAATTATTCAAAAGTGAAATTCATCATCGGACTCCAGTCCTGTACAGTTTCTGTGCTGCATCCACTCAGGGCCACATGGGTCACAAAGCCAGCCTCAATCCCCCTCTGGCCATGCACCTTTGAGACTGGAAGCAGGAAGGGGTCCCTGTAGCAGATCAGTAGCCCAGGAAAGGTCTGGGGATAAGAATGGGATATGCAATCACTCAACTCAGGAGAAAGCCAATTAGAGCGAATATGTGTCACTCCTTTGACCCACCCAACACATTTGTATGTCTTCTCTATAGTGGGGAATTCTCCACTCTATGAATTCCTGTCTTCCCTTGTGGAAAACACTGATTGTTAGCAGCATGACCACAATAATCCTCTTATCCCCATTTGCCTGTCCCTTTGCAATGTGATTTTGGTTTTCCTCCCATCAGGAGCTGGTATCTATTACCTAACCCCTTGAGTATGGGTATAGGTAATGTTTTGTGACTTTGAAACCTAGGCCTCAAGAGATGTTGCAATTTCCATTATCACCCTCTGGGAACTCAGTGCTGCCATGGGAGGGAACCTAGGATAGTCTCCTTGAAGACGAAAGCCAATGCAGGAAGAGAAGCCAGACAACAAGACCAACCACCAGTCATGGAAGTGAGGCCACCATAGACCATCCAGGCCTGGGAGAGTGGCCAGGTGGTGCAGCCACATGAGTGACTCCAGGCAAGAAAGGTGAATGAACTGTCTGGCTAAGCCCAGCACAACCTGCTACTCATTAATCATGAGCAAATAAAATAATTGTTATAAGCAACTGCACTTGGGGGCAGTTTACTATACAGCAATAAATGACTGAAACACTTACATCCCAATCTTCCTTACAGCTATAA
Source organism: Symphalangus syndactylus (assembly GCF_028878055.3). Lineage (NCBI taxonomy): Eukaryota > Metazoa > Chordata > Mammalia > Primates > Hylobatidae > Symphalangus > Symphalangus syndactylus. Next base: position 124,498,051 of record NC_072430.2, on the reverse strand, counting down.
AGGAAGTGTAAATGTGATGTGATCTAGGTCCCACCAATTAGACACTCATCTTCAATCACTGTAGGCTTTAGCCAGAAGCTAATCGATTAAAGAAGCACCTGTCAAGAGTAGAAGCGACTATGTCTGGTTTCCACAGGGCAGTGACAGCGATTCTAGCAGTAATGTTTAGTGCCCAGGATCAGCAGTGACATCTCTGTGGCCAATGGGGGTAGCAGCAGTGTCCATACCCTGCTCTGTGGACAACATGGGCCATCATTTCTGGCTATGTGGTCTCCAGCCTGATTTTCTGGCCCCTCTAGGGACTCTCTGAGCTAACTGTCTCAATTTGAGTTCCCTCAAAAGCAGAGCCTAAGGCTCGCATATGGGTGCAAGTAATTTATTTGGTGATCCCAGGAATCAGAAGTAAAGGAAAGAAGAGAGTAAAACAGAAAAGGAAGAAAAGTTAATGAGTTGCTGGGGCTCAGTCCTAGTGGGGACCCACTGAAGAATCATGCAGGAAGAAATGCAAAATTCTCCCTCCAAAGGATAAATGTCTGAAGCTTCTATCCCCTGGCTTCCAACCCAATTTGTTGAGGTTGCACTTGGAAGTGTTGACTCCCCAGTACTGCCAGGCTGCCCTCTGTAAGAACTGGGCAAACTTCATGGCCTCAGGAGAAGCCCTGAGTCAGAGAAGAGCATGAAGACAGAGGACATGGGGTAAGATGCAATTCGTGGGCAGCTGAACTAACTACTACAGCCACAGCTAACATCAGACAGAGGTCAACCAAGAGGATGTGACATGAGCACAGGACGCATTTGTTGTGCTACTGAACATCTGGCTATGGGTGCTAATGCTTAACAACTGGCTCTCCTGGGGAAAGATAAGGCAGAGGGCTCTGAATTATATTGTTTGCCAATTTCCATGGTGTAAATACTCCTACCATGGCTGATTTCAAGCTAACAATGTGGCACCAACCAGTTTACAAAGTTCCCGGAATTGTAACAATTTAAGTCCACCCATCTGAGGCTCTGGAGCTTATACTGGCTCCAGCCCACCACTGCTTACAATCTTCTAATAAATTCCTATTCTGGTTAAGCTCACTTAATGTTTTAAACTAAAAACCTGGGTAACTATAATCAATTGCAAGAGGGAAGATTACAAAGGTTGGGAATCAGAAATTGGGCAAAGACCAACGGTACTATATCAAAGGTATGTATAGTAGGTATGCCTTCTGGCATCTTTTCTCTGACCAAAATGACACCCAGCCTTCCACTACATCTCAGGGCATAGTTCCTGATCCCATCCATACTTAGGGAGTGGAAATCACCCACAAATGTCATTGCAGTCTAGGCAAGAAACGTGAGGCAAAGGGCTGGGTAGACAATAACAGAAAGTCTTCCAGTGATAAACTATTCTCAATGTCAGGAAATTCTTCTTTGCCTGAAAACCAAATCCCCCATGTAGCAGTTTAAATGTTTTTCCACCAGTTTTATTCTTGGTAGAGGCAGTACAATTATCTACAACCTCTGTAGAGTAAACTTTCAGGTACTTGAAGGCTTTTCTTTTCCAAAGGAAATAGTCAGAAATAGTCCAACGTTGGCCTTTTGTCAGAAATTCAATTTTCTGATGCTTTAACCTTCTCTGGGGCTTTCTTTCTAATCTTGTTCAAGTTCAGCATGTCCTTATTAGCTGTAGAACCCAGACCTGGACCCAGGCTTCTTGCTGAGTTTTGACTGGAGAGAGAAAAGGGAGGAAAGGGGGACCTCTTAGGGACTGGCCATCCCATGTTTATTTATAGATTCTACCATCACTGAGTTCTTTTTCCAATCCAGCAAATAGTCAAAACAGGGCAAGAAGGCAATTGTAGGAACAGAAGTGGTCACTTTTCTGATGGTGACCATCTCCCCTTTATCAGAGCAGAGGTCCCTGAGAAGATGTAACAGCTGGTCCTCTCTCACACCCTCCCAGGATAAAGCCTGCCTTTCACAGCCCACTCTACCACCACTTGGGCTCCCTGCAAATCCTACTTGCATCAAGCACCAGGATGCTGGAATATGTTTAACCTTTCAAAAGACATTCCCAAGGGAGAGAATTTAGTAAGTCTTAGAAGAGATAGTAAACTCAAGAATGTGTCACAAAATTTCAAGGCATTCTTACCTATCTCCTTCACACTAATGTATGGATGTCCAGATTTACACCCAAATGGTGGCCTGAAACAGCACCAGCCAATAGAAATAGCTGAGTTAACAGGACACCCAGTTAAATTACAAATGTGTAATTTACATTTGTGTAATTTTACATTTTCTAGTAGCCATATTTTTTTTAAAAAAAGAGAAACAGGTAAAATTAATTTTAAGAATATATCTTACTTAACCCAGTATATCCAAGATATCTTTTTAATGTGTAGTCAAAATGATAATATTTTTAAATTACTATGGAGATACTATACATTCTTTTCTCATACTACATCTTCAAAACCTGGTATGTTTTTACATGACGTATCTTAATTCGGACCAACCATATTTCAAGAACTAGCGGCCACCATATTTCATAGCACAAGTTTAAATCAAAATGCCCCAAATGTGGTGCCCAGACCAGCCATACCCGCATCAACTGGGAACTTGTTAGAAACACAAAATTCCCAGGCCCACGTCAGAACTACTGAGTCAGAAACTCAGCATGCAGCTCAGCAATTTGTGTTTTCACAAGCCCTCCAGGTAAAAATGATGCACATTTATTGGTCTATGTGCTGCCAAATCAGAAATGATTAATCTGCTTTTACTTCATGGCATCACTAATGTCTAAGGGGGGATATGAATCATTAAGAAACCAACTCTTTCTGTTTTACTGTTGCTAGGAAGCCTAAAATAGCAAATTTGGTTCCCATGAGCTATGTTTATTTTTATTTTGTGCCAATTAAGTGAGTTTTTCATGGGTGTGCTCCTCTTTTTCAAATAATCCATTGGAACTTTCTTTCCCCCTCGGGTTTGGATATTATCCCTTCATCCTCCCGGCTTTTTTACAGTAATCCCAACTGCACTTACCGTTTCATATCATACACACCTAGGGTTACCAGATTTAGCAAATAAAAATACAGGATACCCAGTTAAATCTGAATTTCAGATAATTGATGAATAATGTTTTAGTATAAGTATGTACCATGCAATTCTTCCCAGAAATTGCAAGGGTCACACCTATACTAAAAAGTATTGGGCAAATATTGCATGAGATACGCTAGAGATTATTTGTTGTTTTTTTGGAATTCAAATTTAACTGGACATCCTGTATTTTACTTGGTGAATCTATTCACACCCTCCTACATCCTTCTGACTCCAGATTCCTCCAGTGACTGGACCACAAAGGCCTCTTGGTCCTCTGGGGTAAGAGCTGCAGAGGAGACTGCAGACCTGGTGTCTCCTTCCCCAACAACTTAAACTAGAACAAAATAATTCTGGACAAAACCAGCTGCCCAGATGTATTCCTGGGCTTTCCAAGGATAAGTCCTCTGGCTTCCAGCGAGTGCCAGCTGCCTCTTGGGATCAAGCTCTCATTTAAAAAAAAAAAAAATCAAACAAAGAGAACACTGTCAGTCAATCAGAGCTGAGCAAATGCACCCACTTAGCTCGCAGCTCAAATTGGGCCTACAGATTTGTGCTATTGAAAAGGAAATTGGCCTCACTTGCTGCGAAACAGCCCCAAAGTGGGGAAATTAATACAGAAGACGCCAAGTCATAATGAAATCTGGCAACAGCAGTGGGTTGTGTGGCATCATCCAATTACAGCAAACACGGACACTGCCCAGGGGAGAAGCCAGTCTGGACACCAGGCAAAATTAGAACCCTACACCGTAATTACTAGTGGAGACAGGAAATTTGTTGGGATGTTACAAAAATCAGAGAGTTTGATAAATGTGAACACTCCAACAAATGCACAGGATCACTACTCCACACAGCTCCAAAATAAGTGTTCCCAATACCTACCAGACCGTGAGCTCCTCCTATGGGCAAAGCCCTAGAAACCCAGATCTTGGCTTTTGTATCACCTTTTCCATCAGCCCACTGCTACCCAGCTACAAACCCATGTCACTCATGAATGATACATGCCTGGAGGAGGTTTTCTTTCCTTTCACTGATGTGGCTCTTTCCCCCCATCAGCCTAGTGGACTCTATGGAGCCATAGCCTTTAGGATGGTGCCAGGAACAACATCTAAGAGCCCTCAACTTTACCTGGTAAACTAGGGTGACACCAGGACCCTGGGGGTGGGCAATAACTTGAGGGTGTGTGGTAGGAAGGAAAGGCAGGGAGACCAAGAGAGAAGAGACTCAGGTGCTCATCCAGTATAAATCCGTATCAACTGAAACTCCAGTTGATGGGGAAGAAATGTTATGACCTGCAGTCTAGGCTCCATGTGGGTTCATGATCAGACAGCATTGATTTATTTTGCCCTGCAATCTCTTCCACACTTGTGGGAGCATAAATATAGGACTCCAAATGAATAAAAAGGGGCTATGAAACCTGATTGCTTCAGTTTATAGTTTCATCTTAGAGTGTGGATTTCAACCGAATTCTAAAAAAAAAAAAAAAAAAAAAAAAAGTGATTTTATTCATTGATCCTAAAGAGTTCATTTGATTTTTAAAAGAAAAACATAATAATGCACAAATAAAGGTTAAATACCAACTGAATAACTATGAGAACTCTATACTATATATCACCCTATTTCTAGAAGTCAACAGAAAATACAATAAAATGATATAGCATGGATGTGAGTCTCCTACCGATGATGTAATAGGAAGGTAGAAAACTATTATTTTTACAAGCAAAGTATATTTTGAGCCAGGATATTTAGAAGGAAGACAAAATTTGGAGAGCAAACTTTTCTTTTGGTTAAAAAAAAAAAAAGTATCAAAATATTTGATTTTGGAAGATGAGGGCCCCTGGAAAAGGTTTGCACAAAGAAGAGGTAAATTGTTTTAGCTAGGTAAGTCATCAGAATTGGGAAGTTGGCTGCTTATTGGTAACTGAAGAAAGAGATTTAGGGAACATGAAAAGGAGAAAAATGTTGAGAGAGACAGGAACCTCAGCTGAATGAGAGAGCTGAAAGTCTTAAGGATGAGAGTGAAAGAGAAATGCCTATGATGGCAAGGGCCCAGGGGTGCGTAACTGTCAGTAAAATATCGTCTCTAATTTGCAGTGTGATCCCAACCATTTGGAAACATATACTATAAGCAAGGTCCTGGGTTTGGAGGAACTTTTGAAAAAAGTGGGGGCTGCATACAACCTTCAAGACGATGCAGGACAGAAAAATGAGATAAAGGCAGCAAGACATGTACAAGAGCAAGAACCTCAGCAGGAACAAGAAATTAGAATGAGACGCAACTACAGGAACATGCATCTTTTACAAATCTGCAAATATACCACGGAGAAATACCAGTGGAGCTCCAGACTCCAGACTCCTGGGATGGAGACTTGAGCCAAAGCTTTTCTATTCTAGATAAAGCTAACCCTCAAAACTAGAGATCTCTGATTTATACTTCCAGAACAGAAACCACTAAATATTGGAAGGATGGAAGGGAGGCAGAGAGAAAGAAAAAGAACAAGAACAAAATTTAAAAGAAAAAGATAGGAGTCTGATGACCAAAGTTTTATTTGGCATCAGTGCAGCGCTGAAGAATGTACATAACTTACACATCATGGAAAAGACAAGTATTATTGGTATTGATAATGAGATAAAGCAAAATGTACAATAAAGCAGGTGAAATAAATACAAGTAAACTGTTAATTACAGTATACAGAAGCAATATCTTTGAAAAAGATTGAAAAGGAGGCTTTCCAGTCAGACTTCCCCGGTTCAATTCCCAGCCCCGGGACCTCTTAATCAAGTGACCTGGACTATTTACCTAACCGTCTCTGAGAATTTTCTTCACCTGTAAAAGAGGATCATAATAATACTACTTTCTTTATACAGCTGTTGTGGGGAATAACTGAAATAATAATGTATGCCTGTTAGAATTCCATTTCTGGCAATGACAAACTGGTTGTTATGGACCAATATTCCCACTGAGATGACTCAGAAAAATTGAACAAATTGTTGATTAAAAACAATATCTATCTGACAGCATTAAGATGGTGAGAACTTAAGGGGCCAAGATCTGTAAAAAGAGGGAAATACAGACAGGTAATCCTAGCATCTTAGGGCCACTTTTGCCATTGAAGCAACTGCCAATTCTGAAAGTAAAAGCAGCTGATAGGTGAGAAGGTAAGCAGAGTAAACCAGAATCCCACGGGTTGGAGGATCAAAAGTTCGACTCCAAGACCCACCAACATAGAGCGCCCTGGTAAATCCAAAGAATAAATCATAAGTAGATCAAGGCTTGCTCTTTATTCTTGCAAAGAATGAAGTCCAAATCAACTCAGTCTCTGACTGGATTAAGGTTATCTGCCCTTAGACTAACTGCTACTAGAAGAAAAAGTCAGTGCTTTCTGGAGTAAGCATGACCCAGAGCCTCGAACTGCCTTTACAATTTTCATATATAATGCCCAGCAGCATGCAGTCAAAACTAACCAAGCAAACAAAAGATAAGAAATAATCAAAATCCAAGTGGAAATAAAAGACAATAAAAATAAACACAGAAAATCCAGACTTTAATGTTATCCAACCTGTACCTTAAAATAACTACACCAGGCTGGGCACAGGGGTTCACGCCTGTAATCCCAACACTTTGGGAGGCCCCGGTGGGCAGATCACCTGAGGTCAGGAGTTTGAGACCAGCCTGACTAACATGGTGAACCCCTCCCACCACCTCCCCATGTCTCTGCTAAAAACACAAAAATTAGCTGGGTGTAGTGGCGCATGCCTGTAATTCCAGCTACCCAGGAGGCTGAGGCAGGAGGATCACTTGTGCCCACAAGGCAGAGGCTGCAGTGACCCAAGATCATGCCACTCCAGCCTGGGAGACAGAGTGAGACTCCGTCTCAAAAATAAATAAATAAATAAATAACTACAACTACCATGCTCAAAAAATTAAATTATAAGATGTACAATTTCATCAGAGAATTGAAACTATATAAGAAAGAATTCAGTGGCAATACTAGAACAAAATAATACAATTACAGAAATTAAGAATCCAATGGATGTATTTAACAACTGATGAGACCAGCTGAGAATTAGTTACCTGGAAGATAGAAGAATGAAAATGAAAATACTAAAAAGATGAGCAATATAACAGCAAAGGATAAGACACATAAAGAATACGCTGAAGAGATTTAATATATGTATAATTATATTTGGAAGATAAGAGAAAGAATTGAGAAGAAACAATATTTGAAGAAATGGTGACTGGGATTTTTGCAAAATTCATTACAGGAATTATGCCACAGATTCTGGAACTCAAATGGGATTCATTTTAAAAGAAAATCTAGGGACATTATGAGAAAACTGCTAAAAATCAAAGGCAAACAGAACAGGATGTGGTACATAGTATTTTTCAATAGCTTCAAAAATAATGGCCCAGGGGAGATGGGTACACCAAAATCTCACACATCATCACTAAAGAACTTATGTAACCAAATGCTACCTGTTCCCCAAAAAAACCTACGGAAATAAACATTTTTTGAGAAAAATACATTAAAGAGATATGCAGAGACATGAAAAGCAGAAAATACACAAAATTGGCAAATTGTACACGTTTAAATTATTGTGAAAATAAGCCAAATGTTTCATAAATAATAATAATAATGGCCCAGAGATCTGATTCTATGGACAGGGAGTATTCTAACTTTCTAGATAGAAGTAAGTTGACACACTTAAAACAACCTAGTTAGTATTTTATCTTATTGCTCTTTCAGTAACATACATAAATAAATAATAAAACACATATATAAAGAGAAATTTACATATAAATTTATATACATATATGTACTTCTGTATGCTAAATATATAGATTTAGTATGGCTTGGGCATTCACATTTTTAGTACTCACAACTTGAAACCTGGGATAGATTCATCCCAAAACCTATGTTTAGAAATTAAAATGTAACAGTTTAAAAATTTTTTGCTACTATAGAGTTCCAATTGCCTACCATTAACAATGTACAGGAAGTTTTCTCAATTCCTTTTCATAGCAGGAAAAGGACCCCATGGATCTTTGGGTCTCCTCCTGGGCCCAGCCCCATTGGCTACTCTTCCATCTCCCACTGAGTTCAGCCATCAGGAGGGCAGATCACCTGAGGTCAAGGGTTTGAGACCAGCCAGGCCAATATGGCAAAACCCCGTCTCCACTAAAAACACACAAAATAAAAACTAAAAACACACACAAAAAATTAGCTGGGTGTGCATGGTGGTGCATGCCTGTAATCTCAGCTACTTGAGAGACTGAGGCATGAGAATCACTTGAACCAGGGAGGTGAAGGTTGCAGTGAGCCGAGATGTGCCATTGCACTCCAGCCTGGGCAATAGAGCAAGCTCTGTCAAAAGAAAAGGCAAGACAAGACAAGAAAAGAGAGAGGAGAGAGGAAGGAAGGAAGGAAGGAAGGAAGGAAGGAAGGAAGGAAGGAAGGAAGGAAGGAAGGAAGGAGAAGGGAGGGGGAAGGGAAGGGAAGGGAAGGGAAGGGAAGGGAAGGGAAGGGAAGGGAAGGAAGGAAGGTGGGCGGGCTAAAAACTAAATCGGTCCCTTCCCACCTGTACCTATATGAGAGTCTAGAAACATGGCTCGCTGGATAGCATTAATCACCAAAAAATACTCCTTTCCATTATTCCACAAGAGCAAAATTGTGTGTGCAGTTTGTTTGTAGATATTGTCAATCAGAACTAGACAGTAGTTAAAACAGTAAAAACAGATTTATTCAAGACCGTTGCAATAAGGGAAAAGAGACCTCAGTATAGAATTGGGCTCAATTCTGAATACAGCATAAACAAGTTGGAATTTTATAGCCAAGGAGGAAGGGGGAGGTCAGGGGATAGAAAATTACTAAAAGAAAACACCAGGGGGAAGGGGGCAATTCTGGCTAAACCAATCTAATAGGATTCTTGCTGAAGGCAGACCAGGGTGATCAATAATCACCCTGGGGAATTGAAGGAAAATGAGGAATCTGATGACATACTGGATATCGAAGGTGATCAGATATAGAGGAGGTGAGATGGGGTGGGGGTCTGGTTAAATTGTCCTAGCAGAATTCTTGGTAAAATTGGACAACGCAGAGTTACCTAGTGGAAAAAAAAGTCCAGGAGAGCCTGACTGTGTTTTCTTAAGAAGATAATCTTTATCAATGTCATGCCTATTTTTGGTTTTGTTTGTTTTGAAACAGGGTCTCACTCTGTCACCTAGGCTGGAGTGCAGTGGCATGATCATAGCTCACTGCAGCCTGAAACCCCTGGGCTCAGGCAATCTTCTTACCTAAGCCCTCTCAGCTGCTGGGACTACAGGCATATACCACTATGCCTGGCTAATTTTTTTTTAGAGACAGGATCTTACTATGTTCCTCAGGCTGGTCTCCAACTCCTGATCTTAAGTAATACTCCTGACTTGGACTCCCAAAGTACTGAGGTTACAGGGAGGAGCCACCTGGCCTGTTTATTTATTTTTTTCTTTTACAAGAACTCTATTATATTTGAAACGTGTTTATTTATACCCAGTACTTTTTAAGAATAAGGAGCCTGCCAGATATCACTTACTCAATGTATAACTTACTGGTGTTTTACTGGGGGAAAAATGGTCAAGGGAGAAAGGAAAGGCAGAAAAAGAGGTAGAGGTGGAAGGAGGAGAGAGGTAGAAAGAGAAAGATGAGGTAGAAAAACAGAAGCAAGAGAGAATAAAAGAAAGAGCAGGAGATCAAAAAGAAAGAAGAAATTGAACCCACTGGGCAGCAACCTGAGGGTTGGTGACAACCATCTGCCCAGTAGAGCACAGGGCATAGCCAACCCAAGACAAGGTACTGAAGACACCAGGTTTATCAACATGGCTTTGTTATTTGGTCTGAATTCCTGTGAACACCCAGATCCTCAGAAAAACTCATATTTATATGCAAATGTAACAAATGTGCATGGAGTATTTAGTATTAACCATGCCATTCAAAAGGAAAACCCAGGGTTTTCAGAACCTGTTTTTGTATTCAGCTGTGTCTACCAAGGATATAAAACTGAGGTTCTGGCAGATTTCATTCATCCTCACAATGACCCTGGGAGAAGTATAAAACTCCTATAATTGTTCACATTTTCTGGTCTCATGTTTGAACTTGTATAGAAAATAAGAGTTCTTGTCCAATAAACATGACCCCAAATATAGAGGGTATCACTTTACAGAATAACCCTGTTTATCATAGTGTGGTTAAAGTGGAAAATTGTGTGTATGTGTGTGTGTCTTTTAAAACACTGGACAATTTTACATAAACCTCCTTATCTGCTCCCTAAGATTTCTCCAGAGCTATAAGCAACAGATCAAGGTATTTCACTTAGTAAATGACATCCTGAATTTCACTGAGATCATCTGCTTCAGTCCAAGGAAAAGTAGGAATTCTGCAATGACAGTGCTCCAACTCTGAAACCCAGGCATCCAGGGCTCAGAACATGGCTACAGTAGCTGAGCCACAGCTAATTCTCTCAAGGCTTGATAAGATCATATGGAGACATTAAATGCCTGGTAAGTCCTATTCCTGATGCCACTCTTTTCAACAAGCAGGATCTAATTAAGAAGACTTCCCACCTCTTCCTTTGGTTTTCCATGAGTTTTCTGCCTACTGCTATTAACTTCTGCTGGAAACTCTGGGCTGACATTGGACATTATCGTTCCTCATTAAAATCGTGTATGCAAGACGGAAAACAACGGTAGGAGAAAAAATGGGGATTTTCTTGTTGTCAGAGTATAAGCTCCTTGTGGAAGAAGCCTTCTGTAGTCTGGATGACCACTTATGAGTATTTAATGATGTGTTTTTTCTGGTTCTTAATCTGTGGAAAGGAAGATGTTCAAGTATTTGTTGCACAGATGTATTGCAGACATCTTGGGAGGCTAAAAACCATAAGACACAGTTTCCATCCTCAAAGACCTACAGTCAGGTTAGGAAGACAAGAAATAAAGAAGTGAAGAGTTAATTAAAGAACTACACAAGGTTAATTAAAAAAACAACAAAAAAGACAAGTCATAAAGCAATGCATTTTTAATTTGCAGATGAATTGCATAACTAATACTTCAAGAGAACGTAGAGATTACTTCAAGCTGCGATGGAAATGAAAACTCTTACGAAGGAAGTAGAACTCAAGCTGGGCCTTAACATTTGCATCAGATTTGGATAATCATCAGAGCTTACTATGTGCCAGAAAACATATCTCATTTACTTGTCACAAAACCATGGTAGGATTGATATTATTTCCATTTTACAGAAGAGAAAATTAAGGCTCACTAAGGTTATGTAATGTCATCCAAGGTCAGGTTTCAAACCCAAGTCTAGCTCTGAAACGCACACCCCACAACATATTGCATGGCTTTTTGATACTCTGTAAAGGTTTAAGCAAAACTCAGAGATGGAAACGCATAGTGGCCAGGTACACTGAATATGCTGGTACAACATGACTGAAAGCATTACCAGAAAGGGGTCCAGCTCCAGACCCCAAGAGAAGATTCTTGGATCTCATGCAAAAAAGAATTTGGGGCAAGTTCATGGAGTAAAGTGAAAGCAAGTTTATTAAGAAAGCAAAGGACTAAAAGAATGGCATTAGGACGAATACCTAATGCTTACGGGGCTTAAAACCTAGGTGATGGGTTAATAGGTACAGCAAACCACATGTATACCTATGCAACAAACCTGCACATTCTGCACATGTATCCCAGAACTTAAAGTAAAATAAAAAAAATTTAAAAAAAAACTAGAATGGCTACTTTATAGGCAGAAAAGCATGGGCTGCTTGACTAACTACAGATATTTCTTGATTACATGCTAAACAAGGGGTGAGTTATTCATGAGTTTTCCGGGAAGTGGGGGCAATTCCCAGAACTGAGGGTTCCTCCCCTTTTTAGACCATATAGGGTAACTTCGGGACATTGCCATGGCATCTGTTAACTGTCATGGCACTGGTCGGGGTGTCTTTTAGCGTGCTAATGTTTTAGTGTGTAATGAGCAATAAGGATGACCAGAGGTCACTTTCATTGCCATCTTGGTTTTGGCGGGTTTGGGCTGGCTTCTTTACTGCATCCTGTTTTATCAGTGGGGTCTCTGTGACCTGTATCTTGTGCCAACCTCTTATCTCATCTTGGGACTAAGAACACCTAACCTCCTGGGAATACAGCCCAGCAGATCTCAGCCTCATTTTACCCAGCCCCTATTCAAGATGGAATTGTTCTGGTTCCAACATCTCTGACAAAAGGTCAATTGGAGCCTTCAACATTGAAATTTGTGGGGAACAGGGTGATAAAACTAAACAGATGGAGTGAGCCTTATCTGTATTTGCCAAATTATACACTGTGGGTATTATCATGCACTTGAGTTAGGAAAGACTTAACTGCTTTAACTCAAAATATGTCCACTTCCTATTCTCTCTGAGCTTCAGCAGTATTAAATTCCTATTTAAGAAAAATGCCAGAACTCCAGAATTCCTCATTCCAAACCTGGGATAATCTACATATTATTTTGCATAAGTCTGCATATCAAGTTCAAGAGCTCCCTCTCTCCCCTTGGTTATATGATGTTAATTAATTGACTAGTGCAACCTCCAGCAGTTTTCTCGTCCCTTGCCTCTCCAGCTTGCAGCCCACCCAAGGAGCAGGTGTTTCACTCCGGGGAGATTCAGGGCCCATTCTGGCAGAAAGCAGTTGACATGGCCGCTTATCAACCCTAGCTCTGAGGCTTTGGAGGAGAGAGCCTGCCCCACCTTGTCGGGAAAAATGACAGTGAGCACCTGCCCCGGCGATCCCTGCCCGCCCTCCCTGCAGCTCAGAGGCAGAGAGTAGGTATCCAGAAGCCCTTGGACTTTAAATAACAACTTGGGAGAGAAAGAGTGTGGGGGAGAGTAGCCTTGAATTACCTGCAGAGAAGAAATAAGAGCTAAAGATAGAGTGAAAAATAAGAAAATTACAGCCAGACTGGGCTTCAGGTAAGACTTTCAGCTGTGTTTCCTCCTCTTTTTTCTTCAGTAGGTCAAAAACTATAGTGTTATTGGAAAGGGGTCCCTGTCCAGACCCCAAGAGAGGGTTCCTGAACTTCATGCAATAAAGAATTCAGGGCAAGTCCACAGAATCAAGTGAAAGCAAGTTTAATAAGAAAGTAAAGAAACAAAAGAATCACTACTCCATAGGCAGAGCAGCAGCATGGGCTGCTCGACTGACTAGACTTATAGTTGTTTCTTGATTATATGCTAAACAAGAGGTGGATTATTCAAGAGTGTTCTGGGAAAGCGGCAGGCAATTCCAAAAACCGAAGGTTCCTCCCAGTTTAGACCATATAGGGTAAACTTCTGGACATTATCCTGGCATTTGTAAACTGTCATGGCACCGGTGGGGATGTCTTTTAGCATGAATGCATTATAATTAGCATACAATGAGCAGTGAGGACGACCAGACGTCACTTTTGTTACCATCTTGGTTTTGGCCAGCTTCTTTAGCACAACCTTTTTTATCAGCAACGTCTTTGTGACCTGTATCTTGTGCTGACCTCCTATCTCATCCTGTGACTATGAATGTCTAACCTCCTGGGAATGCAGCCCAGTAGGTCTCAGCCTTCTTTTTACCCAGCCCCTATTCAAGATGGAGTCGCTCTGGTCCAAATGCCTCTGACAAGAGGACCCAAAGCCCCACAGTATCACGGTAAATGGACAACACCGTTACCTGGAAGGAAATACAAGTTCCCCTGCCTGCTGCTGGGGGAAAGAGCAGTCATCAAGGCCTGCAAGATATCTACAGTCAACTTCTAGGTGCGTTGGGAGAAGTCTCTCTTACAAGCTGTAGAAAATCCCACCAAAATTCTCTTTCCTGCTGGTTATGTTGATCCCACTAGCTACACAACCCAATGTGGCAGTTGTGTGCTTTCATGCCTATTTTGCAGAATTGGCTAAGGACTGAACTCTGACCTTTTTTTTTTCTCTTGTCCAAATTCCTATCTAAGGTGCCCAGGGAGTCACGCCCTACAAATCATGAAGTCTCATCAGCGGGGTTTTGTTACAGGAAAGCGGTCCCAATCCAGACCCCAAGAGAGGTTTCTTGTATCTCATGCAAGAAGGAATTCAGGAAAAGTCCATAGAGTAAGTGAAAGCAAGTTTATTAGAAAAGTAAAAGAATAAGAATGGCTACTCCATAGACAGAGCAGCCCCAAGGGCTGCTGGTTGCCCATTTTTATGGTTATTTCTTGATGATATGCTAAACAAGGGGTGTATTATTCGTGCCTCCCCTTTTTAGACCACATAGGGTAACTTCCTGGCATTGCCATGGCATCTGTAAACTGTCATGGCACTGGTTGGAGTGTAGCAGTGAGGACGACCAGAGGTCACTCTCGTGGCCATCTTGGTTTTGGTGGGTTTTAGCCGGCTTCTTTACTGCAACATGTTTTATCAGCAAGGTCTTTATGACCTACATCTTTTACCAACCTCCTATCTCATCCTGTGACTTAGAATGCCAGACTGTCTGGGAATGCAGCCCAGCAGGTCTCAGCCTTATTTTACCCAGCGCCTATTTAAGATGGACTTGCTCTGGTTTGCATGCCTGTGACAGTTTCATTTAATCCTATATAACACGGCTTAATTCCCAACCGGACCTGAGCATAATGTCACATGACAGATAAAGAAGGAAATCAAAATACTTTATTCCCAAATATGTTTCCTTACCATATTTTAAAATGGCCTGCAAAGCCTTTCTTGTGGGGGGAAATTGCATCTGTAAAGAATCTCCATTAACATAACTAGATCTTTCCCCTTCCAGTCCAGGCCCTCCCAATCTTGAAGAGATTAACTGAGAGTCCAGTATCTTTTAGAGGTCTGAATGGGATACATTTACCATCCATTGCCTCTAAGGGCCTTCATCTACATAATAAGAACCCTGGTCTCCACAACCCTTTATCTCTACCCTGGCACTCCTTTCTATTGATTCCAGGCCTTTAGATAATAACTCTTTCAACAAATTGCCAATCAGAAAACATTTCAATCCACCTCTGACCTGTAAGCACCCCCCATCCAGTTGTCCCGCCTTTCCAAATCAAACCAATGCATATCCCACATGTAATGATTGGTATCTTATTGGTATCATATGTCTCCCTATGTATGAAACCAAGCTGTAGCCTGACCACCTTGGGCACATGTTCTCAGAACCTCCTGGGACTAGGCCTCAGGCCTTGGTCACTCATATTTGGTTCAGAATAAAACACTTCTAAATATTTTACAGATTTTGACTCTTTATTGACAGGCAAAAACCTGGACTCTTAGTTCCTAGAAAGTCAGGCATGGGTATCTTAGCGTGTGGTTCACTCAAAACTGGGTAAGAGTTACCCTTTTAGCACCTAAAACACCTCCCAATTCAGCTTCTTTGGAGAGGTGGGAATGACTTCAGCCCCACTTCACGGCGAACTGTTACCTCTCCCTGAGCTCAGAAGAATGGAATGCTCAGAATAGTGAAAATAATTTCAGCACATAGTGGGTAGCAACCCAGGGGAAAGGAAAAGAAAGACCTTCCTTTTGCCCTCAAAATGACATCACACCTGTGTGCAGATCACCTTATAAGGGTGATCTTAAAGACAAGCCAGCTTTAATTATTTTAAAATATTATGGAAAAAAAGAAATGTTTGCACAATAATCTGCAGCCCTAGGCCACAAAGGAATAGTAGAAATATTATTGGAACCAATATTTCTGAAGAATTAGATGTAAGTATCTGTCTTTTGACACATCTGTCAGTGAGTATGCTTGGTTTGGGTGCCTGAGATGAGAATTAAACTATATGTGTCAGGCAAAGAATCGACAGGATAGCATTATCTAAAAACACTGAAGAACTTGCAAAGCCAGTAAAAAACAACCATAAAAATACAGTTTCTTCCTTAAAAATAAATAGTACCATCATTTGCATAAACCATTACCATTTATGACCTAGTTAATATACAACCAAAAAAAATCATGAATATTAGTAATTGCTGGGTTAACTTTTAACATTTATTTCTTACAATCCTGAAATGTTTGTGTAAATGTAATAGGGTACAGTTATCAGTAACATTTTTAGCCCTTCTCTTCTCCCTACCACAAAAGCATATTCTAACTTCACTGACTCAGTTTCCTCCCCTCCTTTTATTTTAAGGAGGGCTCTGCCATTGCCAGGTTTGTTCTTTGGAGCTTTTGTGAGGCAGCATTTAGGGGAGGGGTGGGGAAGACCAAGGGATAGAAGGAACAGAGACACCAAAGCTGGACCTGATGTTGAGGGGGTGGTTTTTCAGAAAGTTTAAGGAAGAGCCACTCTGCAGGAGAATGGCGTGAACCCGGGAGGCGGAGCTTGCAGTGAGCCGAGATCGAGCTACTGCACTCCAGGCTGGGTGACAAAGCGAGACTCTGTCTCAAATAATAAAAAAATAAATAAATAAATAAGGAAGAGCTACTCTGGAGAACGAAGGTAATGTGTTAGAACTAATCAAACAGAAATGGCAAATGTTTGGAAGTGTTCTTGTGGGCTTTGTATCCAATTCATGATGTTTAAAAATTTGTAAGAACTAGAGATTTTATAAAATTGCCTTTCAGGCTTTTTTTTTTTTTTTTTTTTAACTACAACCATGAGACTGGATCACATGTGATCACAGCTTCAGTAGGGTCGCATGTGCTAATCTTCTTCGCTTGTATGTAAAACTTGTAGAGAAACTGAGAAACTTAAAAAGAAATTAGAAGAGAAACTGCTCTATTGCTGCAACCTGTACCCCTTACCCCTACCTCCATCAACCAAGAGCCTTGCAATGCTAATATCTTCCTGTATAGACAATGGGTTGCATATTGTGTTTTCATATACAGCTAGTTAAGTCATTTTGTGAGAGCAAACTAAGTTAATAGCAATAGACCAGTATTCCCAGAGCGATTTGGGTTTTCAGCTTCCCTCCCAAAGTGCCTGTGAAGATTAAGTAAAATAATGCAAAGTGCTCATAAACTGTAAAGAATGTGACATCCTGGCAATTGATCATGGAAGGCAAACTGCAAAAAGATACAGAGGCCTGAAGCAGCGACAGTCACTGTAACTCAGACTTCCATCGAAACTTCATGAAAACAGAAGCAAATATATTCTGTCTAGATAAACCTCTGGGGTCCCATTGCTTTTCGATCTGGGAGGAAATCTGACTTAAGCCCCATCCCATGAATTCAAAGGTTTTTGGCTGACTCCCAGGGGTCTTCCATGGTCACCTCTGGCTCAGATTGCCTGTTCCGGTGATCTCCCATCATGCCACATCTCCCCTTCTGTGACCACCCTCTTCTTTCTGTGCTGAACCAAGCTGATGTACCTTTGCCTGTTGAACCTTCGAAGCACCACCCACATTAAAGCTGTTGCATATTGTAAACAGACCTTTACTGAAGGTTGGCAATTATAGAGAGTTCTATCAGAACTCTACAAACTACCTAAAACTAGAACTTCTGGGCCATTTCCACCCCAGGGCCTCCCATACTGGATGTTGGTCCTTCTCCACATCCCACTCCTCCATCAAAGGGCTTCTGTTTGGGCATCATTTCCCCCACTCTTCCCATCTACTCCTCTGTACTCTCTCACTTTTATTATGCAGAGTCGTTCTGATCTCCCTGTGTCTCTTCCAAATCATCCTCTAGAGTTGAGGGAGTAAGGAGAGGAGGCTTCATCTTTCACACCAAATAAGTGATTATGGTCGTTTCCTAAACAAATAACCATCTCCCTAAAATGAGTCTAGCCGTTAGCCTGGCAAGGCAAACCAGCCGCAGTCCTTTTTTTTTTTTTTGAGATGGAGTCTCACTCTGTCACCCAGGCTGGAGTCCAGAGGCATCATCTCGGCTCACTGCAACCTCCACCTCCCAGGCTCAAGCAATTCTCCTGCCTCAGCCATCCCCATAGCTGGGACCACAGGTGTGCGCCACCACACCTGGCTACTTGTTGTATTTTAAGTAGAGACGGGGTTTTGCCATGTTGGCCGGGCTGGTCTTGAACTCCTGACCTCAAGTGATCTGCCTGCCTCAGCCTTTCAAAGTGCTAGGATTACAGGTGTGAGCCATCATGCCCAGCCGCTTGGTTCTTATTTTCAACCAAGATTTTCTTTTTTCTGCTCCATATGCCTGTGCTGGTGAAGGACGGCAAAGGGCCTTGAGATTTTCTTGAATTTTTCTGTCTATTCCTCCCACTTAGGGCTTGATTTTTCATGGCTGGAGAGAGCCTAGGTGTGCTTCGGCTTTCCTGCTGGTTCCCATGTCTGTATAATGAGAGAGCAGCTGATCCCCAATTTGTAAAAATCCAGCAAAATAGTCAACAGCTTAAATGTGCAAATAGAAGTTATTACATTGGCCCAGATTGGGTCAGTGGCCAATTAAGGGGCCCCGTGGAGGCACACTCCATACTCAGGTGAGGATCCCTCTGCTGCAAAAAAAACTGGGAGGCAAGATGTGTGGATCAGCTGAAATCCAGCTGAACCTGTTTCTTGACAATTAACCACAAGAGTCAGGAAAGTAGGGCCCTTGGTTTGAATTCTGAATTGATTTTAAAAGAATCATGGTGTTGGGAGAAAAGTCGCAGGAGATTTGAGTTCAAATGGGAGCACTGCCTCTACCTGGCATTGAGAATTTGGGTACCTCATCTGGAAACTGCCTTAAATCATTTCTAGAGGAAGACAGAAGGTGGATGAATGGACGGACGAACAGATGGATATTTGGATGTGTATTCATCTGTCAAAGGGAGATAATAATGCCTGCCCACTTATTTTCAGGAGTTACTGAACATCTGAAAGAGTGCAGTGTTCTTGTGGGCTGGGTATTTTTTTTTTCTTCTACAGCCAAAAGAGACACTAACTAATGTTACGTTGTTCTGGAAATGTAGAAACCTGTGCATTTCTAAAGGGCCACTACTAATGGAAGTTCTGTCATTGCAGATGACATCTCTTAGGAACAAGGCAAAAGAAAAGCAAACAATCTCTTGCCCCACTTCCCCTGCTAGTTCCCACCCCCCACCAGTCCCCTCCCCACATTCCACATTGCCATCCATCATCTCCCACCCTGTCCGTTTTTATCCTAAAGCAGTACTTGTTAAAGGCTCTGTGACCACTCCAGCTATTTCCTTTGAGGATGGGAACACTGCTACTGAAGCTTCATTATTATGCTAATTGAGCTTGGTCTGAGCTGCTTTCATAACTGCCACATTAAAGCGTCCCATAGAGGAGAGGTCTCCAGAGTGATGTGCATTGCAGCGGGTGAATATTAATGAAGGATGAGTTCAGAGCAGTTGTTGTTGAGCCTGGCCATCAGGTAAAGGGGTCTCGCTCTCACTGCCATAAATAAATAAATAAGTAAACATGCAAACACGCAGATTCTAAAACACAAAGGAACCGGAGCAAAGCTTCAGAGGAGGAAAAAAGGGGATTCTTGCACAGTATAAACATCTTCCATTGTATAGTATGCATCACTTTTATCAAGCCAGGGTAATTGTCCCTGTTTTTGAGACAAAGAACTTAGGCCTCATAACTGTGAAGATTTATTCAGAGCCTTACCACTCCTGAGTGACAAGACTTTACACCACTCCAGCCTGCAGAGCAGCCAGTGACAAAACTGGGGAAACCAAGTTAAGCCAAACTGCTAAAAATAAGAAGCTAGAAGGTGACAGTGGAGACTGGAGTCCAGTGGGGATGCTTTCCAAATTGACCCCCTGGAAGAGTAACAGTGCACAGCTGTCTTGTATCCTGATGAAAAGCTATAATAGACAACCCCCTGACTTGCTTTGCCTAGTTTTCAGTGTTGTCCCCTGGAAAAGTAAAGGAGGAAGAAGACCCACAGGTTCCAGAGGTATTTCTGGACAACTCGGAGAGAATGGGAGATAAAACGCCCTGGACTGGCAGCATCAGGAGAAAGGAGCTGAATCTCCCTTCCCAGATATAAATCAAGAAGCTGAGCCAAGAGGAGGTCAGTACCTCTCCTAGTCCCTGCATGCCAGGGGCCCACCAGAGCGGTTCTCATGAGCAGCCCATCGCAGTATCTCTCATACTTCCTAAAGGAGTCTCAGTCTTTCTGCTTCTAACCCGAAGAAGAAATCCTGAAAAAAGCATTGCTAACTTCTGCTCCCATGAGTTAGAAGTGACTACGACATTCCCTATCTTTCTCACTGAGAAGTCTGTAGCCCTTAAATCTTTCCAATCCAACATGAACACCCCTCAATTATGTTAGATAAATGCTATAATCCTTCCCACTAGCGAGATAAAGATTCATGCATGGTGCACTCCCCAAGAGTCATTCCCAGCCACTTCCTTCCTTGCTGGCAGATGCTAGAATATTCTCCAGATGTTTGCAGCAACCCTCCCTTCCTACCCTGTGTCTTCAGCCAAGGACACCCCCTCCCATCCCAAGGGTAAATGTTAAATGTTAATTTATTTAAGCCAATCTTGTTGATTCCATTCACTTGCCAGTGATAGATACAGACCTAGGCCTGTGATGTAACCCTGACCCTTAAGATACAAGGAGGAGAGAGTTGCGAGTCATTGGGAAAGTTTCCAGTGCTCTAAAAAGAGGGCAAAAGCCTGGGACTTTGGCCTTTTCCCGCATTTGAATATAAGCAATGCTTTGAGCTGTGGCAGACACAAGTAAAAGCCAAGGAAATTACAAGAGGCCAGCAGGAGCCTGACATCCCTGCGCTGCTGAAGCTACCACCTCTTGAGTCACCTGCTGTGGTCTTCTTGTTAGGTGAGATAATGGTATTTTTTATTATTGTTTAGGCCATTTTTATCTGGATGTCCTGACACTTGTAAACAAAATGGTCCTGCTGTACCTCCTTGTTTTTTGGGGACAGACTGTCAATTTTGTTTGGGTAACCTATACCCCGATTGAACTAATGTGATAAGCTAAACTAATGGTGGAAGCTCCATTTCCTTACCAGAGATTGGTTTAGGGTGCAAATGTGACCTAAATCTTCCAATGAAATGGAAGTAGAAGTTTCTGTGGAGGCTTTTAAGAGGTTTCTTGTTTAGGAGAGAAAACAAGGAACAGGGACTTTTCTTTCCCTGCTGATATAGGTTGGCTGTGTCTCCACCCAAAATCTCATCTTAAATTGTAATCCCCACCATCCCCATTGTCAAGGGAGAGATCAGGTGGAGGTAACTGAATCATGGGGGTGGTTCCCCCATGCTGTTCTCCTGATAGTGAGTGAGTTCTCATGAGATCTGATGGTTTTATAAGGGGATCTCCCCCCTTTGCTCGGCACTTCCCCTTTCTGCCACCTTGTGAAGAAGGTGCCTTACTTCCCCTTTGCCTTCTGCCATGATTGTAAGTTTCCTGAGGCCTCTCAAGCCATGCGGAACTGTGAGTCAATTAAATCTCTTTCCTTTATAAATTGCTCAGTCTCGGGTACGTCTTTGTAGCAGTGTGAAAACAGACTAATACACCTGCCGAATGTCCTCATGCTTGGATGTCACATACACGGAGCTGCAGCAGCCATCTTGAAACCATGAGGGGCACTGGTCTGAGGACAAAGTTAATGTGCTGAGGTTGGTGAATTTTTATTGTTAAAGGGATTTCAAGTTGGATTTTCTATTATATGGCTGAGTAATGATAATCTTTAGCCTTATAGTTCAGGAATGGATTGCTTATAGTTTTCTATCCAGTCACTTGCCTTCCAAATACTCTTGGGTAGAAGAGGAAGGGGTAGTACAGCAGCCAAACAAAAGGAACTTAACACTTGTATTCTATCCAGACCACAGGAGTAGTGGGTGCCAGTTAAGGATGTACCATGAATACTTGTGGCAATGACAAATTACTGTGGAGCTTGTGAGTTTTTATTTTATTATGACTTCCGTTTTCTTTTAATTTAATCACCACTAAATTTTTTATAAGGAAGAAGGAAAGCAAGGGCAGATTAAGAGAGCCTGTAAAATGCATTACATCTTGAAAACATGGATTTCATTACTCACATGCTTGTAAAATGCTTTCATGAATGTCAAGTCTCTTCACACTCCTCCCCCACCAAAAACAGAAAAGAAAATGAGAAAAAGGAAATGGTTGTGGTTCTATTTGCTTTATTTTCCTGCAAAATGCTTTGAATCCTATGAAAACCTAGGTGGACTTACTGGCATGTATACTGTGTCTGACTATCATCTAGGGTGGGTGTTGGGGCAGAACATGGCCAAGGGCCACTGCCCCACCTGTGACCAAACAACCACTCCAAACATGGCTGCTACCTGTTGGGCTCTAACTAGAGGCACCGAATGCTTCTAGGCTGCACAGTCAAAGACAAGGTTGAGGAAATTACAATTAACAGGGGCTTGAGTGGCTGCCATTGATCATCAACAAATATAATTTTGCCAGATAGATATAATCAGCTCAATAAGAAATTTATTTTGTGATACTTTATCTTCTTTCCCAAACAGAAAAAAAAAATCATCTTCACAAACTAGTTTATTATTTGGACTAGATCGACTAATGTGGTTTGGGCCTATAGGGGCTTGTACAGCTGATTTCCAGGTGATCAAAGGGGTTCTAATAGAGAAAAAAAAAAAAAAAAATATATATATATATATATATATGTATATGTATGTGTATAAAATATAAATATATATTTACTGTGTTAGTCTATTCTCCAAAGAATGCCAAGAGGTGCCAGCAGCCACCACACTGCTGATAAAGACATACCTGAGACTGGGTAATTTATAAAGAAAAAGAAGTTTAATGGACTCACAGTTCTGCATGGTTGAGGAGGTCTCACAATTGTGGCAGAAGGCGAAAGGCACACCATACATTGCAGCAGACAAGAGAGAATGAGAACCAAGCAAAAAGGGAAACCTCTTATAAAACCATCAGATCTGGTGAGACTTATTCACTACCATGAGAACAGTGTGGGGGAAACCACCCCCATGATTCAATTATCTCCCACAACATCCCTCCCACAACACGTGGGACTTCTGGGAGCTATAATTCAAGATGAGATTTGGGTGAGGACACAGCCAAACCATATCTGTATGTGTGTATATATATATAAAACAACTGCCTTAGAAGCAAAAGAGTGCATTCTTTTGAGAGACAGTATATAATATAGTAGAGTACAAAGATCAAAAGATTTGTTGTGGTTCTGACTATTAGTAAGGACCTATATGTCTTGGGCAAGTCATTTTGCCTCTCTGAATCTCATGACCCAGTTTTTTGTGTTCTCCAAAAAAAATATGTCCAAGTCCTAATTCCTGGTATTTGAGAGCATGACCTTATTTGGAAATAGGGTCGCTACAGATGTAATGAAATTAAGGATCTCGAGATCATCCTGGAAAGCTGGGCCCTAAATCCAATGATTGCTGTCTTTATAAGAAGTAGAGGGAGACATGGAGACAGAGATGAGACTGATGGCATCTACAAGCCAAAGAATGCTAGGGGCTGTCGGCAGCCACCAGAGCCGGGAGAAAGGCATGATACAGATTTTCCATCAGAGCCTCCAAAGGAACCAGCTCTGCCAACACCTTGATTTCTTACTCTGGCCTCCAGAACTGTGACAGAATATACTTTGTTGTTTTTAGCCATCCAGTTTGTGGTACTTTGTTACAGCAGCCTTAAAAAACTGAGAGATTTTCCAGTTCAGAGATTACACCTGAAAGCATTGGATTGATTACAATCATCTTTCTCCACTGTGTGATTTTGGGTGGAATTGCAGGGAAATTAAATTTACATAAAAAATAAAGACATCTGAATCCTTTGTTTTGGAATTAGAGGAATGGTACTCAAAGTCTCAAATTCTTTTTCTTTTCTTTTTTCATCTGGATGAGGCATTAAAGCACTCAAGAAAGGGCTGTTTAAAAAACATTCTCAGCCTGTCAAAAATAAAAGTGATATAAATCTAAGAGGAAGATCTGTAATTTGACCAGGGTAATTGGGGCCTGCATTTACATTGCTGATGAGATTCTAATAAAATTCCATTTTATTGGGACACAGAGAATAAAGAAATTAAAAGGGATGATTATTTCAGCAAAACTGGTTTTGTCTTTTAAAGTTTCTCTTAAAATATAAGGGCTTTAACTCAAAAATAAATCTTGTATTCAAGTTGATGGACAGCTAACACTCAAATATGCCACTGCATTTATTCATCCATTCACTTATTCATTCATTCAACCACAACTATACATTTAACCTTCATCATGCACCAGGAGCTAAGCTTTGGGCTGGGGATATATAGGAGACCAGAGCAGAGAGACCCTAACTGATAGAGTTAGAATCTAGAGGGAGGTAGTAGTGGGGGAGGCAAGGGGAGACAGAAAATAAACAAGTAAACCAAGAAATATATAATTACAAGCTGTGATCAGCTCTATAAAGTAAATCGTGTAGGGTCAGACAACGATAACAGGGGGGCCAGGCACAGTGGCCCACACCGGTAATCCCAACACTTTGGGATGCTAAGGTGGGAGGATTGCTTGAGCCCAGGAGTTCAAGACCAGCCTGGGCAACATAGTGAGACCCTGTCTCTACCAAAAAATAATAATAATAACAGGGAATCTGAGATATGAGAGGGTCTCTCTCTGCATGCAGTATGGAAGCTGATGATATTTAAGGTCTGAAGATACAAAGGAAGCACCCAGGCAGGGAGATGGGAAAGGGGAACATTCCAGGTGAAGGGAACCACATGTAAAAGCCCAGTGTGGGAGGAAGAAGCCAGCGGGCCTAATGACCTGAAAGATGGCCCATGTAGATAGTGCAGGGTTGGAGGAAGAGAGGTACAAAATGACGCTGGAGAAGTAAGCAGAGGCCAGATCTTGCAGGACCTTGAAGGCCATGATAACATGTTTGGGTTTTCCTGGCAATTTATGTTTAAAATTAAAATATGTATATTCCAGAGGCTGTATAGAGAACATATTGGAAAGGGCCAGGAATATGTGTAGGAGATGATTAGGAGGCTCTGGCTGTGATCCAAGAGAGAAATGACAGGGTCTGGACAAGGTGGTAACAATGCAGATGGAGGGAAGTGGATGGACTGAGTGGCATCTCCACTGCATGGCAGCTAGGAACGATTGCTTCAATCCACTGTGTGTTCACTTAGGAGGCAGTCAGACTGTCCTCTGGGTGACAGCACCAAAAAGAGAGGTCCAAGCAGTTAGCCCCTGATATGCTTTTAATCCAAATAGTCTAGAAAGGAAAAGAAGTGTTCACAGATGCCAACACTTGGAATATGAACTGGAATTCATTCTGGAACTTTACAGGAAATCCAAATTATTGCCTTTGTATGTTGAGATTCTTGCCCCATTTCAGAGATTTGGGCTTAATATCTACCAAAAAGGCCAAAGGAAAGTTAATCAGCATTTAAAGAACAAGGGTAGTAAAGTTGTCCTACCAGGACCTTCCAAGAATGACCATCAGATATAAGGGTATAGAAACCAGGGAATGGGAGGAACAGTAGCAGAAATAGTGGTTCTTACCTGGAAATGAGAATACTCAGGGGACACTCCCCAAGTGCCTTTGAGTTTTTTAAGAACTCTGACCAAGAAGAGCCCAGTTCTGTGTAGCCACCAAGTGCAGCACTCTGGCCCATGTTAGAAGCTGCAAGATACAACTAAATGAAGAGGAGCTTTTAAACCATCAGAATAAGCACAATAGCTGTGCTGCCTTATGGTAGTAAGTTCCTCTTCTCCAGAGGTATTTAGGCAAACAGCAGAATACATGAACAGTGCCTACCAGGAATTTTGTAGGATTCATATATCTGGTATGGGCTGGGTGGTCCCTAAGTGCCTATTAGTCTTCCTTTTAGTAGCTGTTCATGTGTATGACCACAGGTTGGAAGAACACCCATTCCTCTAGAACATTTCAGCCTTTTGAAAGAAGACTGTCCAAGACCAAATTCCTTCTCTCTTCTCCTGAGCAGTGTACCAGCTGATATATAGATCCCAAAATAAAGAACTGCAGAAGAACTTGGCAATATCTTAGTCTCTCCATCACTCCTTTCAATGGATTCCACCACCAAGTGGAATCAGTACACTCACTGGTGTCTGCATGGCCACATCACTAACCTGGCTGTGCAAGGAACCACATCAAAACCTTGTCATGTTACAATGCCTTTCCACAAACGATGCTAAGTTGGGCCGTGCCCCTGGTGCACACGTGAAGCATCATTAAATATCATGACAGGATGTGAGCAAAACATCAGGAGCCTTCAGGGATCAAAGAAGCCCAACACAGTTGAAAAGCAGCTCTTTAATGGGGGGGGGTGGGAGCAGGATGTTTCCCTTTGTTAAACAGCAGCCCTAATGACTTCTCCCTGCTTGCCTCATAAAGGCTGCCTAATTATGTCACATATGTCTGCACCTCTCATTCAAGGCCTCCTCGGTGTCTGGGTCCCCTACTGTCAACCTCATAGCCCCTGAGGTCATAAAAGCCAGGGGAGTCAGCTGCTGGAGATCTGGTTTTGTAGCTGGGTTTTCTGGCTTTGGTCGGACACACAAACAAACTCTCATTATATTTTGGCAGTCAAACCAGGGAATGAAGAGTAACAGTTCTTCCTCAAATGAATACCTGTTTGTTTCATCTTCTTTCAATCTTTTGGAACCATCTAACTGATATTCCAGATTAAAGGTGGCACCTCATTTCCAAACAGGGCTAAAGAGACCCAAACTGTATCTCAGCAGTGGGCAGACTGTAAATCCAATTTTTCCATTCATCTGTATCAAGATGGAAACTAACTGGACTCCAGGCAGTCTCAAGGGTGCCACAATAATCCCTGAAGGCAACCAACATGGCCAGACTGGCCACACCACATCCTGAAAGACCTCCCTCTTCTGGGTCCCTGCAAAACATCTGCTATCTGGATCACTCATTTTGATACTTAATCAGACACGTCTTTGCCCTGCAGTTTATCTATTCTTGCATGTATCTATCTCTCCCCAACTTGATCCAAAGCTACTTATGAGGGATTCATTTGGGTGGTTTGGTCTGGCTTGGTTTTGGTATACCTCTTTTGGCTCCAGTAGGGGGTTTTGCAAATAGCTGATAACAAATGGATGGATGGATAGACGATTGGGCAGATGGATGAAAATAGGCACTGCCATGTTCCAAATCATTAATTACTATTTTAAGATGTGAATCCCCAGCCTCCCAGGTGGGTTGTGTGGTTGCTTTGATCACATCTGCCATATCTGAACCTTAGTTCAGAGGAGCCCTCACTTTAGGTTAATTTATATCACAGGAAACTTCTCTCCCTAGTACCCTGGTATTACACGCTGCAGCAACTCATGAATATTCCAACATCATAAATCTGAACTCTAACCTTTGGAAAAGACACATGAAAAACCTCCCTGGCAGAAGTTTTTTGTAACTCTTATGCACCCTATTTCTTCAGGCCCCCTCGTGGCCCATTGCCACCCATTATAACTGCTCCCAATATTTGGCCACCGGCTTTGGGGGCAGTGCTCTGTAAGGGGCATCGTTGCATGGTGGGCATTGCCCCTTTGGAGTCAGAGAAGTCTGAGTTCAAAACGTGACTCTCCCACTTTCTAGTTGTGGGGCTTTGGGTGAAATACATGACAACCTCTCTGTGCCTCAGTTTCCTCCTCTGCAAATTAACCCCCCTCATTCTGCCGTTGTGAAGGTTTAAGGAGATAAGGCACATACGAACTAGCGTGCAGCAATTTGCTCAATAAACAGCCACTATTATTGCTATTCCCTGATGGTACAGCTTGTTCTTCAGGATTCACAGTGACTAAAGTGGCTGCCCACCTACAAACGATGCATCCAAAGCACAAACACTTCGTACTGAAAAATATATATGCACATAAACATTTACATATACGTAAAGACAAACCAGCTAGCAAGCATCAGACTTTGTATTAAAGAAGTGCCCAGATACAGGGTGTTATCAAGATTTGACTGCCAGTCCAAAATGGTTCTGATTTCCACCCCTTCATTGGGAAAACAAAAGACAGTCATGAGGCCAGGCACAGTGGCTCATGCCTGTAATCCCAGCACTTTGGGAGGCCAAGGCAGGTAGATCACCTGAGGTCGGGGGTTCGAGACCAGCCTGACCAACTTGGAGAAACTCCATCTCTACTAAAAATACAAAATTAGCCAGGCGTGATGGCGCATGCCTGTAATTCCAGCTACTCAGGAGGCCGAGGCAGGAGAATCACTTGAACCTGGGATGCAGAGGTTGTGGTGAGCCGAGATCACGCCATTTCACTCCAGCCTGGGCAAAAAGAGTGAAACTCCGTCTCAAAAGAAAAAAAGAAGATAGTCATGAAAGCTGCCATTTAGTTTTACTTTGGGAAAGTGGGTGAGCCCCTCTCCATTCCTCCCCAGCAACAAGGCAACTACTTCACTCTGTGGGAAGTGAGAAGGGAAGATGCAGCCTGATGCTGCCAGTTGTTATTGCTTGTGATTCTGCCTCAGTTTTTTCCTCTGTGAAATGGGACCCTGGATATCTTGTTTCATTCTTGCATAGCAGCTGGGCACAAGGAAGACCCTCAACAAATGCTTGTTGAACTGTTGCTGGAGGCAGGCAGCTGATGGCATGTTTTCTGGCACTATATAGAACTTTCGGGCTGGGCGGGGTGGCTCATGCCTGTAATCCCAGCACTTCGGGAGTCTGAGGTGCGCAGATCACCTGAGGTCAGGAGTTCGAGACCAGCCTGGCCAACATGGCGAAACCACGTATCTACAAAAAATACAAAAATTAGCCAGACGTGGTGGTGGGCACCTGTAATCCCAGCTATTAGGGAGGCTGAGGCAGGAGAATCACTTGAACCTAGGAGGCAGAGGTTGCAGTGAGCTGAGATTGTGCCACTGCACTCCAGCCTGGTCAACAGAGCAAGACTCCATCTCAAAAAAAAAAAACCAAAAACCAAAAACCAAAAAACAAACAAAAAAAAAACCACTTTCCAACTTCAGTTTGTTTGAACATTTGAAAAGATGTCAAAACTCCAGCTTCTTTAGGGTAAAGTTCTGGGTAGATTGATTGGGCAGGGGCTGTAAAAATGAGGAGGCGAGAGAATGGAAACATCTGATGCTGGGATTTGCTCCTGAGAAGAAACCGTTTAGGACTTTGCCTGTTGTGTTTGACAGGTTACTGTTGTTAGGCAATCACAAAGGCGCCCCAGTATGTGGTCCATTTGAGAGCAATAAAAGAACTACAAGGACCAGAACTTGCTCTAAGAAGTTTTTAGTTTCTCCTTTGAAGCCAACATTAGATTGTTGGCACCGGAACTAAGAGCTGTCTCAATCTGGAGCTATGTTTCATCTCGAGATGCAAATTCATCCTGCAAATACACGCATAGCTCTTCACGTAGGTGCAGCTTGTGCTGTGCAGCTCTGGGGCTGCATCCCCAGAGGACTCTGGGAGACCCCCTCACTGCTGGCTGGCTGCCTCCTTAGCCACCCATGGGGGTGTTTGGTGTCACTGCTCCTTGGGTAGTCTGATCAAATGCTGGCCTCCAGCTATGCCACTATCACCACCTCAGCATAGAAATATGGACGTTTAACCAACTTCTTTCCCAACGCAATGTCACTCTGGATGATGGTCCTATGGTGCCTAAATGAACTCATCTCTTGACAGGGAGCTCACTTCTTTGCAACCAAGACCATTCTATCGTTGAGTAAATCTGACTAGAGAATATTTTTGATACTAGGGTGAAATATGCCACCCATTAATTTCTACTTATTGGTCTCAGTTCTGCCCATGGGAATACTAAGACTACAATAAATGAATATCTCAGAGTATCAAAGGATACTGACTTTACCACAAACCTCAATTTTTTCATCTTGAATATAAAAATCAAGCTTCAAAATCCATATAGCTCTCCTATTCTATTCCTCTCTTTTCCTTTATTAGCTTCCTTCATTCTTTCCCCTCTCCCTGCCTCACTTCCTCCCTCCCTTCTTTTTTTCCTTTTTTCATCAAAGCACTATTAGGCAGGCCCAAATGAGATAGCAGCCCTGGGAGACACAGACACACCCTGGTGTCAGGGCCCGCACGCAAGGGAGGCAGGAATCAGGGAACTGAGGGATTAACTATGTAGAGGGAGACTGAGCTAGGAGGAGCCAGGTTTCTTACAATCAAAAAGGAAGGTACAAATATAGAAAGGAAGAAAACGAGAATGTACCTCCTGATGTTGGACTGGAATTGGAAACATCGGTATGAATTCATGGAGTTCAATATATAGAAACAGATTATGTCTATATTATATGAAATATAGATGTGAATTTATATATATTATATAATGTGTAATTCCCTACCTCTACCCACTGATAGGGCCCGAGGGCAGTGACATCCCACTGGCAATGAGCACATCTATTACCCAAATCTCCATTTCTAAATATAATTCTTCACTAAAAGAAGCCAGGGCTGCTTGGAGAAATCATTGATTCCAGGGCTGGGGCAGAGAAAGTGAAAGATGAGCCTGGAACATCTTGTGCTGCCAAAAAGTAAGGAAGTGCTTCAAGAATGATGGGGATGTGTCAAAAATATAGGAGCCAGTTTGGATGGGCTCCCAGTGGCCAAATCTGGAAAACTTAGAGCATCGAAATAAATTATTATACTAACAGATTATAGCCATCGAATAAAATTGAAATCCATAAATCTATACATAAATATACATTTTTATATGAATAAATAAATGAGGAGAAGGAAAGCTTTTCTGTGTAGTAGAAAGACAACTACTAAATGCAGACAGAGCCACAACATTAGAAATTCACCACTTGACAACCACCATAATAACAATTAATTCAGGCAGGAAATGTCAAGCGAGGCTACAACTAGTGGTTTAAGGTGGAGAGAGAGATGGGATTTTACACAATATCGAAATACCTCCCACAAGACATGTATTAAATGCCTAGGTGGGAGGAGGGTATCTTTACAGCAGAGAAATCTGCAGATACCATTTTAATCAAGGGATCAAAGTTAATACCACCAGTAGTGGGTCAAATGGACATCATGTACCTACCGCCCATAGATTTCAATGGAAAGAACCCAGCATTCCTGATATTTTGACTCAAAATACATAACTTTGGTCTCATCAAGAGGAAGCAATGAACCAACATAAATTGGGGGACATTCTACAAAATAACTGTCCTGTTAACTTCAGAATTTTCAAAGTCATAAAAGTCAAAGAAAAACAGAGGAACAGTTCCAGATTGAAAGAGCCTAGAGGGACACAATGACAGTGCTCCCTGTGACCCCGGCACGGATCCACTGCTATAAAGGATGTTCTCTGGGACGTCGGCAAAACTTGAGTGGGGTCTCAGGGCAAAGGATGTACAGGAGTTCTTTGTACTATTTCTGCAAATTTCTGTAAGCTTAAAAGAGTTTTAATATAAAAATTAAAAATGTATATAGACAGTAATCCGGTGCTTTTTAAAGTTTCCCCCTTAAGAAAACTCTCTCTACCTAATGATACTTAAAATCCCATCAATATGATTTCTACCCACTCCCATCCTCCTGCTTTCTCAGACTTAAAGTTTTGAACTTTGTTCAGAGCAAGTGTACCTTGGAGAGAGAAGACTTTAAGCCAACACTCATTTTCAATGACGTTTCCCAAAGTAGCTTTGTTAATTGGTATTAAGGAAAAGAAATTTGTGTGCTTAAAGAAATTCTGAAAACATCGTTATGCAAAGTTTCTTTACAGCAGAACTCCTCAGAGCCTTTATGAGATTGATGTGTATTTTAAATTCACTTGAAGAGAAATAGCATTTGGAGTTACCTGATCATTGCACCTTACGTTCCAAAAAACACGTTTTAGAAAATACTGGCTGACAGATTCCAATCAGCAGGCAATAAAGCATTGACACTTTAGATTCTGGTGTAAGGTGGCCTGGGTTCAAATCCTGGCTGCCCCGCTTAGTAATTGTGTGACTTTAGGCAAGTCAATTAAATTCTCCGTGCCTCAGTTTCCTCATCTGGAAAACTGAGGTAATAAGAGTTCTTACCTTGGTGTTGCGGTGATAACCAGAATGATAATAAAGATACAAAGTTTAGCACAGTGCTGCGCACAGGGAAGAATTCAATGCATGTTTGCTTGGCATGTTTTGATATTCCTTTATTATTCTTTCTTGGGGGCCTGTTTGGACTGGAACAGGGCCTTTGTGGGTGGAGCCATTAGAGAATGCCACCAAGGTCAAGAGAGGACCAAATAGGTTGCAAGAACTAAGAAGCTGAGGTACTCAAGACAAACTCCCCGGGCATCCCAGCTTTGAAAGTATTGCTGTCCAAGCCCTCTTTCTACACATCCACGTAGGCACCCCCAGGAACCCCAGTATGCTTTAGGGGCAAAGACCTAGACAGGGCGAGGCTGCTCCATCATTTACCCAATCACAGAGGACCTGTCTTCCCAAGGACGAACAAAGCGCAAGAAAACACTTTCCCCTTTGCAAATAACTGTTGCTACTTTCCTCTCTGTGGACGTATTCAACTGGTCTACTGAGTTAGCACCCCACCAACTGTCTCTGGCCCCTCAGCCCTGCTGTCCTTTGCCACGGAGAGGGAGGAGGGGTTTGGAGAGTGTTGCTGCCTGCCAAATGGGGTGACCCAAGCTGGACCCCATGCCCCAGAGTCACCACAGAGGAGCTGACCCAGGGGGACTGTCAGCTCACCACAGACAGGCTTCACCAGCGCTTCAGAAAATGAAAAGCTTTATTAAACTTTCAAGTCCAGAACAGATGTGTCCAGACATAAATATTCAAAAGAGCCCATCTGTTAGGTAAATCGTCTTTCCATGTGGTAACGAGGGACCGTACGTCAGTGAGACCCCATTGCTATGAGAGCCCAGGAGTGGGGGAAACCCTGCAAACAGATGCTCCTGGTATTCAAAATAAAAGCAGCCTGAGAAGGAGAGGAAACTCAAGCCAAGACCACAGCCAGGGGGCATTTCACTGCTACGCCAATAGGGGCCCCTGCCCCACCAGCAGCCCCCAGAGAGGTGATGTCAATGATGGAACTCCAAAGGATTGAATAGGCAGGGGGATCAAGAGAAAAACCAAGTCCCCCCACAAACACCCTCAAGCTAGGTTTTGGTTAGAGATGTTAAGCTTCCTCCCTGGACTGCAAAAACGTACTTATCCTCCCCCAGTCAGTTAATGCCTTAGGCAAGGCACTTCACCATTCTGCCTGGGCTTCCTCTTTTGAAAAATTTAATATTCTCCAATGAACATTGTAGAGTGGAAATAATAATAACAATAATGAATAGCTTACATTATATAGCCTTACTACATGCTAGGTACTGGCTCATTTAATGTTCCCATCACCTCTCTGAGAAAGATACTCTTAGTATTCCCATCTTACAGATGAGAAACTGAGACACCGAGAGGATGAGTGATTTGCCCAAAGGGTGAAGGCTGGCAAGTGCTGGACCAGGATTTAAACCCAGGCAGACCACTCCACAGGCTGAGCATGAGCCACCACTATGCTAAAATGGACAAAAATAAAAGACAGAACTGCTTCCTACCAGGGAGCTCACACTCTAATGTAGAAAAGTGAAAGACACATTAGAAGATCAAAGAAAGCACACAAGCAACTGCTTGACAATCCTGCTTCACAGAATAAAGCCTGGTGCGTCCGTAATGAGGCGCTACTGAGAAGGGAGGACCTGGCCCCCACTTCCAGGCTAGACCCAAAGTCCTTGGTGTTAGCTCCCAGACAGGTCTGCCTGCTCCGCGTCCCCTCCTCTCTCATCTACTCCCTTTGTCCTGCGTACGTTTGTACTGCCCTCTGCATGGCTTACCGGCTCCCTGCAGCACCATCCCCCCTACTCCTTGCCAGGGTACAGTCTTCCGAACAGGCTCAAATCTCACATTTCCCAAGTCCTAAAAAATTCAGCCACCCAGCAAGCTCCCTCCCTCTTTGGAAGTCTTCCAGTAACTGTCAGGTGTCCCACTCTTTCTCTGAACACGTTTCCAGTCTTGTGCAGTTAGTTAACTCATAGGCTGTTCATGGGTAGCTAAGCTTACTGTAGCTAAGATATTCAAGTGCCTAACATGGGCTCAGCTCTGCACGCACACACACCCCTATGCTCCAGTTACACTGAGTTTCTTCTCATGCTCCAAGAACACACTAAGTATCATTATAATAATTATATAATTATAATAAGAAGAATTTCTGTTTGTGTCAAAGAAGACTTTTTGCGTAAAGTATAACATTCCAAGCAAAACAAGTTTAAGCCAAAAAATTTAAAAGGAAATGTATTGACTCAAGTAAATGAAATGTTCCCTGAAAAGCCTTGGGGTGAACCGGTGCAGCTGAATCCAAATGCCCCGTTAGGATCCATCTCCTTCCTGCCAGCCCTCCCACTAGCCAGGTGCTCAGGATATCATACAAGATGCCCCCTGCTGCTTCAAACTCACTTCCCACTAATCTACCAACCCCAACAGACAGAAGCGTCCCCTTCCTAGTTCCAACAGCCTGGGGTCAGGCACCTTCTCTGAACCAATCACTGCTGCCTGGAGACTCAACAGTCTCATTGGCCAAGATGGGGTCATATACCCACCCTTGGGCCCCATAAGGAGGGGCAGAGGGAGCAGCCCCACCAATATGGACTGACAGTGGGAGAGGTTTTCCCCAAAGGGTATTCTATTCTGAGTACTGTTACCAGAAAAAGGGTGAATGAAAACCAAACAGGCAGACACCACATCTACAACAACCAAAACTCATATCCACTAATTCAATCCATTTGGTGAGTGCTTCCCATGTGCCAGGATTAGGCTAACCCTTTCTACGACCGAAGATTATATAACATACATATAAAGCACTTGGCCCAGGCTGGGTACATAGTAGCTGCTTGGTAAATGGCAGCTACTGGAGACTAGGTAGGTTCTATTATTATCTCCATTTCACAGAAGGGGAAACTTGGCTAAAAGAGATTAAGTCATTTGTCTCAGGCCACACAGCTTTGAGAGGCAGAAATGCGAGTGTTCAAAGCCTACTGATGTCTACTTCCATCCCCAGCTTACCTGAGAGACCAATGAAGGCCCAGCTCAAACAGAGTACAAAAGATCCTTCCCCTGAATCTTGTACATCCCTCTATTACAGCACCAAAGCCCCATATTGCAGCACTTTATTTTTTCCATTCTATGATGTATTGTATTGTTCACATTTCAAAGTTTCTGAAACGAAGGCTCAGCATTCATTGTGTATAATTAAAGTGGTAATCTTTTTTAAATCCCCAAAATCTCCTTTTAAGTTTCTTTTCTCCCCAAAATCTCCTTTTAACACTGCATCTTACAATCAATCCATCTTTCTTTTTTTTTTTTTTTTTTTTTGAGATGGAGTCTCACTCTGTCCCCTGGGCTAGAGTGCAGTGGCGCAATCTCAGTTCACTCCAACTTCCACCTCCCCGGTTCAAGCAATTCTCCTGCCTCAGCCTCCCCAGTAACTGGGATTACAGGTGCCCATCACCAAGCCTGGCTAATTTTTGTATTTTTACTAACGACAGAATTTCACCATGTTGGCCAGGCTGGTCTCAAACTCCTGACCTCAAGTGATCCGCCTGCCTTGTCTTCCCAAAGTGCTGGGATTATAGGCGTGAGCCACCGTGCCTGGCCTCAATCCATCTTATAATCAAGGAAATGCGGCATATGTTTCTAGATCTAAAACGCAAGCTCCTTGAGAAGAAGCTTATTCATTTTGTGGCCTAAACACTTAGCTCAAAGTCTTTCATTGTGTGTCGATTAATGCAAGGAGTGTTATTCAAAGAGATGTGTCTTTAACATTCATTCATTCAATGAATATTTATTGAGCACCTATTACATGACAAGCCAGGACATAGGGATATAATGTCAAACAAACCTGGCGAGGTCCCTGCTTATAATATCTTTGTTGTGTCTTAATAGGGATAGACATGACTCAGAGGGGCAAGGGGAGAGCCGTGCCCCAAAGCTAGCAACCTATGTGCTGTGAGCCAAGATGAGAAGCCAGAAGGTTGCAGAAGATGAGGGTAGTTAAACGTAAGTTGACAAAGGTCTTCAAACACATGCTGAGGAGTTTAGATTAAAGGTAGGAGGCAAATGGGAACTCCTGCCGATTTCTGAATGGACGAGTGACAAAATCAAAATAGCACTTGGAGAAAATTAGCCTAGCTGTTGGTTATAGAATGTACCAGGAGGGGTGAGGCTGCAGGTGAAAATACTCTGTAGGAAGGAGGCTGCTCCAGAAATCAGCATGTGAGGAGATCAGAGCCTGGACTCTGCGGGAGGCTTGGCTGTGTCACTGGCTGGAGAAGGTCAGATCCCAGAGATAGAACTGCCAGCCCATTCTGAAAGGAACAGTCTGAGAGAGGAAGCAGTCAAAGGTGACTCCAAGGTTGAAGGCTTGGGAGGCCAGGATGCCCCTAGTGACCATGGACACAAGAGATGCCAGATGCTTAGGAAGACAGATTTTAGGTGCCCTTGGGAGACCCAGGCAAAGAGAGAGGGTAAAGGTCAGAGCCAGGGAGGAAGAGCGAATACAAACCACATCTACTAAATCAAGGGTGCCAGAGATGGACCTACCTGTCCAGAAAGCAGAGAGAAATGCTTTTCCCTTCTGGGTCCAGGAAGGCAGCTCCATAACCCGTTTCTGACTCCAGAGAGGAATAAGAATAAACTCACTGCTTAGATCTTTGTCTTAAGTTGAGTTGACAATTAGGCAGAAGACCCAGGCTAGGAAACAGCTAATTGACATAACGTTGAGTCATTGCAGAAGCAAGATAATCAGTGAAGATTCATTAAGCAGGAAAATAAAAGGCACACAGCCTAAGGTCAGACAGAGTCCAAAATTTCAGCCTCCAAATCTACATGGAAGTTTATTGTCCTCCTATTGTCACATTCTCAGAAACTCTCATTAAGGGTCTTCAGTGTTCACTTGAACCTTTGGTCATACTCTACTGCACTTTGTGGGGGAGGGAGGTTAGGCTACAGAGGTATTTTTGATTCCAGTGACTCTCAGGACACACGCTTTCCAAATGTTAAAGAGTATTCAGGAGGAGATGAGCTTAAAGTACTTCTACAATGCCTGGTGCATAGTAAGTGTTCAATAAATGCTGGGTTCTGTAGTTATGTTTGGCTCCATTAGGGCCTATAAGAGGAAAAAAAAAAAAGCACAAATACTGATACCTGACCTGAAAGAGGCATATGAAATTAATAAATCTTGCCTTAAAGAGCCACCGGTGCTCCTTAGAACAGAAATAAAGAAGACCCACGTCTCTTCTCTTCTACCTTTGTGATGGTGACTGGGCCCTTCCTGTAAAATGTTTAATGCATCCAACTACTAACAGGAATTGGCATCTTCCAGGGTTATTTACCTTCCAGCTTCCTGGCATTTGAGGCCAGACGGAGCTGACTGCCCTTCTGTCTCTCTTTTGATGGCCCAGGCAGAGGCAAATACAATGGGGCATGTCTTATCAGACTTCCTCTGAGTGCTAGAGTACTGAAAAAAAGGGGGCTCATGAAGAGGAGAGGCACTGAACTCTGGTATGTTGCTAGTGGGAGCGTAAAATGGTGCAGCTGCTGTGGAAAACAGCACAGCAGGGCCTCAAAAAATTAAACATAGAATTACCATGTGATCGAGCTATTCCAATTCTGGGTGTATACTCAAAATCATTAAAAGCAGGGATTCAAACAGATATTTGTACACCTATGTTCCCGGGAGCATGATTCACAATAGCCAAAAAGCGGCAACAATCTAAATGCCCAATAACAGACAAGTGAATAAACAAAGTGTGCTACAGACACAAAATGAAATACTCTTCCGTCTTCAGAAGGAAGGAAATTATGGCACAGGCTACCACATGCATGAGCCCTGAAGACGCTGTGTAAGTGAGATAAGCCAGCTACAAAAGGATAAATACTGCATGATTCCACTTACACGAGGTACCTAGAGTGGTCAAACTCATGGAAACAAAAGTAAGGGGGGCTGAGGAGAGGAGAACGGGGAGTAATTAACGAGTATGGAGTTTCAGCTTGGGAAGATGAAAACGTTCTGGAGATAGATGGTGGTGATTGCACGGCAAAGTGAATGTACTTAATGCCACTGAACTGTAGACTTAAAAGTGGTTAAAATGGCAACTCTTATGTGTGTTTTACCACATTTAAAAAATATATTTTTAAGAAAGGAGTAGAGAGGCATTTATAAGAGTCAGAATCTTGTGTCTGGCTAATAAGAGTAGAGATGGGAGGAAAAGCTGCCCTCTCTCCTGGATCTCAGCTTTGCAACAATTTCAGAGTCAATGCCAACCTTCTAGGTTTTTTACTCCAACCTCGGCCGAGTTGATTAGTCACCTCTGTGCACGTTCCCCCCTAAGGTGGCCGCCAGCCCCTACTGGAACACTGCCTGGGTCAGGACGCTCCTCCGCCTCCGGGCTGCCATTAACTTTCAAACCCTCTCCTCGGTGACAGTTCTTCATAGCGGTTCCCTTTTCTTTCCCACACTGCTTAACCTTCCCTTAATCAGATTCCTGGGAGGAAACTAATTAGTCCAGCCCCCCTCTGCTGTTTCCCCACAAAACACAGAGACTCCAACCGTTTTATAGGGGATGTGACTAGACCAGTGGGCACCTGTTTTTCTTTACACTGTCTTAAAGTGGGGACGCCTGGGGAGCTTCTGCTTTAGGCGGACTGCACAAGCTGTGAGACGGGCGAGGTGCGGGAATTTGCCTCTGGCTTGTGGGTCGGCGGCAGTGTGGGAGCCAGTTTGGGGAATGCCCTCAACTCTCCCCTTAGGTGGCTCTTGGAGAAGACCCGCGGGGTACGCAGAACATTCCTGGAACACCAGCCTGCCCGCAGCCACTGAGAGTGACAGCACCAGGAGCCCAGCCAAGACAAAAACGAAAACACTCGGCTGTGGAAAGGCTCCCTGAGTCTCCAGCTGCCTTGATCAGACCCTTAAGAGAAAAACAACAAAGATGGCGCCTGTGCCAAAGGCAGAGGCACTCACTGCCTACGGCGACACACCCTGCACCTGATACCAGGACACTAGCCAGTCCCCCTGTCCCCTGCAAGCGAAGCCAGTAGGTCAGGCTCACACCTTCCCGGATCAGGACAGGCCGGCGCCCCACCGCCCCCCGCGCCCCCATCCCCACCCCACCCCCACCCCCACCCCCACCCCAGCACCAGACGCAGGCAGCCAGGGTTAGAACAACCAGGCTGCTTTCGCACAGCTCCAACTTGGAAGGTCACAGCACTTTGAAGAACCTTTGGTTTTGGGGTGGGGAAGATGACCCGGCTTTGCCATAGTTAAAAACCTAGCACCTCCAGGTGTTAGCTTTTGTTCCTACTCTGCGCCTCACAAGGATATGAATGGTCACATTAGCATAGGCCAGACCTTGAAGAGACCCCCTACAGCAACTACTCCCACTCATTCGTTTTGTCTGTGAGGCGGAGAAAGGAGGTTCCCAGCCCAGCCAGTGAGGGGCAGAGCAGGACTGAGTCCAGGCCTGGTGGGGTGGGTTACCTACCTCAGTCTGCATAACTCGTCTACAAGCACCCCTAACCACTCCTTTCTCTTTTTTCTTTTTTTTTGAAACGGAGTCTCACTCTGTCACCCAGGCTGGGGTGCAGTGGTGCGATCTTGGCTCACAAGCAACCTCCACCTCCCAGGTTCAAGCGATTCTCCTGCCTCGGCCTTCCTAATAGCTGGGATTACAGGCACCTGCCACCACGGCTGGCTAATTTTTTATTTTTAGTGGGGGGGGGGGGGCGGGTGGCAGTCACCATGTTGGCCAGGCTGGTCTTGAACTCCTGACCTCAGGTGACCCAACCGCCTTGGCCTCCCAAAGTACTGGGATTACAGGTGTGACCCACCACACCCAGCCCCTAACCACTCTTGAAAGTCCCTTCACATCTGTTAGTTCTTTAAGGATAAAGGCTGAGAATTAACCTTGTTCCCTATTCCCCGAAGTGTCTGACCCAGTGCTGAATGTGTGGTCGGAGCTTGGTGAATTCTTTCCAAATAAAGGAATTCCCACAACAGCCCCACAAAGGACTTGAGGCAAGGATTAGGGTCCCCACTTATAGAAGAGAAGGGCAAAGCCCAGAGAAGATCCCCCAGACTCAGCCAGGGCACGAGGGGTCGGGTGAGTTTCGAGATTGATAGAGCCTTCTTTCACTCTCCTGTGATGACGTGACAGTAGATGAAAAGCATACACCCTCATGCACTCTCATGGGCTCTGCACCGTGTTTAGAGTCGGGCTAGGGTCCTTTGCAATCTGGTAACCTATGGCTTAACCTTATACCCAAACCTCTCTTCCTGCTTCTTGTCTGTGCACATCCTCTTCCCATCAGACCATCCACAGCTCAAGCTCAACAGCTTTCCCAGCTAGTGTTCCTCCTCCCTTTTCCATGGAGTGCAGGAAGCAAGGCAGAATTCCTCATCTCTGCCCTAATGTGCGGTTCACTTTCCATCTTCCCAAGTATTGTTAGTGCCCCTTCAAACAAGAAAGGACAGGTAGTCATGTTTGTAGATGGCATTCAAGAAGCAATAAGTTGGTTTATACATGGTTGTCCAGATGGCCACATTCTGTTAATAGCTCTGACATGGAACTATCTTTCTCAGCAACAATAACATTCCCAAAAAGTATCAGCCAGAAAACAGCTAGCCTGACGGCCACAGATGGCCTCAGCACAGAAGCAAATTCATGTGTCTAATACTTTGGGGAGCTGGGTTTAAACAAGGCAGATTTTCCTCTTCATCTTTACTTACATTTTCATTCCCACAGATACCTCCATTGTACTAATCTTTCCTCTCTAAAAGCTTATGGACCTCAGAAGAGATATTTGCTATTTCCTTTCTCCTGCCTGCCTGAAGGCTGGTTAGCCCCCCATCTTGATTTGTCTTTAATACCCTCTCTGGTCCCTATAAACTAGAGTGGGACCTTTTTACTATCAAGAGCCACTGTCCCATGGACAAGATCAAAAGCCACACATGGACAGCCACGTACAACTGACTTTATTGCTTGGCTTGTTTTGGAGAAAATAGAAAATTTGCAACTTGCTCCATTTTTAAATTATGACTAGAGAACATGAAGCTTTATTTTCAGTAAATAGAGCCCACCTGTAGCAACTATATAAGATAGGGTGGCATATATTTTGTTTTCTAATTTGACTTTCTCTTTATTTATTCCCTCCATTCCAATTTCTGAAGCTATTTATATTATTCCATGGCATATATGTGTGTGTGTGTATCTCAAATCATTTTATAAAGTCAGTATGTAAAAAAAATTTAATTCGTGTCACAAATAATAAGAAACTACCATGTTGTTTTATATATATATATATATGAATGTATATATGGCTAATGAAAGGAAAAAGAAGGTGGGGAGGGAGAGGATGGTGGGAAGGAAAGATGGAAAAACAGTGAGTGAGCAAAGGGGGAAGGAAAAGAAAGGTTGTGATGGTAGAAACCCAGGCTTATTCACCTGCTCCTCCTGATAGCTAACACAGGAGTGCACACATGGACACACAAATGTGCACAAACACATGCACACACACACACACTTACATCTTCCCATTGGGTAAAATTCTCCCTCCTGCCAGCTGGTTCTCTGCACCTAACAATAAGAATTGCTACTAATTATCAAAGGCCTGCTATGTGACAGTTGCTATGCATTTATTATTTACAGTCTTCCCCACAGCGCTATGAAGAGGGAATTTTACCCAGGAAGAAACTGGGCTCACAGACATCACTAACTGCTAATATTACATTGTAGTGGATGTGAGCTGTTTCTGTCAGTCCAAGATTCATTTCCCTGTCTTGGGTAACAAAATTTCACTTTTCCTTTGGGAAAAGTGGCCACTTGGCATACTCTATCCCACAGCCACCAAGACTGGTTTAGGGGCGAATATGTGATTCCACCCAGGCCAGTGAGATTCAACTCTGAGAATTTAGTTCAAGCTACTCAGAAAGAAGATTTCTTCTCACTGGGATTGAAAATGAAATAACATAGAAGGAGGTGCTAAGGGTAGGGAGACAGAAAGAGACTGAGGGAGAGGCAAGAAAGGCTTCACAAGTCCCTGGAGTTCTTGGACACAGCAATGGCTGCTCTTCCCAGTTTGGGGAGCCAAGAAATCCCTCTCCCCTTTGAATTTTTTTTCAAACCAGTTTGAATTCTGTCACTTGCAACCCAACGGGTCCCAACTAATATTCCTCGTGTGTGAGCAGCAGATTCAGACCACAGCCACCTTCCCCTAAGCACATGCACTCCCTCTCCCCCAACACTGCTGCCCCAGAGCATGGTAGGCCAGGCAAGCCCACCATCCTGCTCCATCCCCTCACCTGGGAAATCCACGCTCCTGGCTACTGCCTCCCTCTGCTCCAGCATCTGCCAGTGCCCATCCCTCCCCTGGAAAATGCTGTCTCAGAGCAAAACAAAGAGTCCTCGAGCAAGGGCCTGGCACAGCTAGGTTGTGAAGTTGACACCCTGATGGGGCATCTAAGGCATTTGAACACACATGTCCTTGTGCTCATTGATTATAGCAGAAAGGGCAGGAATGTTGAAAAGATCAACTTTTCTCAAATAACTTGAAACTAAGACAAGAGTTAGATCAAGTTCAAGGTCCAGGGCTCCCCGTCGCTGGCACAGAGATTTCTAAAGAGGGGAAAAGTTAATGTTAACTCAATCCCAATACTGTGGTCCAGTTTAAAACAGAGACACAACCATAAACCTGAGATCTTTTTTTTTTTTTTTTTTTTTTTTTGAGACGGAGTTTCGCTCTGTCGCCCAGGCTGGAGTGCAGTGGTGTGATCTTGGCTCACTGCAAGCTCCGCCTCCCGGGTTCACGCCATTCTCCTGCCTCAGCCTCCCGAGTAGCTGGGATTACAGGCGCCCGCCACCGCGCCCGGCTAATTTTTTTTGTATTTTTAGTAGAGACGGGGTTTCACCATGTTAGCCAGGATAGTCTCGATCTCCTGACCTCGTGATCCACCCGCCTCGGCCTCCCAAAGTGCTGGGATTACAGGCGTGAGCCACCGCGCCCAGCCCTGAGATCTAAGATATAGTGGGAGCTTCTAAATCATCTGATCCAACATTGCCCAGAACCAGAACCCTCCCGCAATGTCCCTGGGCAGTTCTAATTATTAGCCAATTCTTTCTCAAATGATAAAAATAAAAATGATTAATGTAGAAGAAAAGGTGGAAGAGGGAAAAAAGGAGCCCACAAAATCAGGGTGATGGAAGCAACTCTGGGTTTAGAATCAGAGTGAAAGAGAGAAAAGTTTGATGGGTTGAGGAATATAGAGAATATCAGAGATGGGGAAATGTT
The DNA here is from genome assembly GCF_028878055.3 of Symphalangus syndactylus. Taxonomy (NCBI): domain Eukaryota; kingdom Metazoa; phylum Chordata; class Mammalia; order Primates; family Hylobatidae; genus Symphalangus; species Symphalangus syndactylus. The sequence continues at coordinate 124,454,751 of NC_072430.2, read as the reverse complement.
TAAGTCTTACTGTACATTAAAAAATATATTTACTTCCCTTGATATTCTTTCCAGAGATATCAGTATAGTTTTCATTTAATTTAATTGCTTTTGGTTGCTGGACTGTGTTCCTTGGAGTGCAATTCTCTGCCAAGGCTGGACCACATGAGGCCCAGTTTGGGGTTGAGTTATATTAATTTCAAATCTACTTCCTTGTAAATCTCACCCAGGTTGTTAGGAAGGGATGTAGGGATAAGACATAGAACCAACCATGGAGTACAGGATAGAGACTTAGTTACGAAACAGCTAGAAACGAACTTACCACAAGCAGAGCCTGTGATCAGAGAGGGACTAGCTGGAAGAATGGCCAATTTGATGGTGAACCACCTGAGCTAATTAAATTTCGTAAGGACACCATTGGTCCCAGCAACTACAGGCTGAATCAAGTATGAGAAGAGGCAAGCTATGGAGATGGGACCCATCAGGTCATCAGAATATGAATCTGTCAGAGTCATTCATTGCAAGCAACAGAAGCTGACTCTGGTGGATTAAGCAAAAGGAGTTTATTAAAAGGGTATTGGACAGCTTATAAACTCCTTGGGTAGGTTGGAGAAACATCTCTAGGCTAAGCTTTCAGAAATGACATTTAACACCATGCACAATGATACAGGATTTACCTGGTTTAAAAAAAAAAAAAAAAGCCTGTGCCTCCCACACTGATACCACCAAGTCCTGAGTGCATATATGACTGTGACAGACAATCCCCTGCCTGGGTGAAAACCACCCACGTCTGCTCTGCAAGTCTGACATGCAGCCACTGCCACCCTCAACAGGCAGATGTCTTTACTGCCACCCTCCCGAGACCAATGAAAACCACACTGAGCCTGTGTTCTCACATTGCTCATGTCTGAGCCAAAGTCTACCTCTGTGGCCTCTAGTGGGTGGAACTGAGGTCACCTGCCTGTGCTCTAGCTGCGAAGGAAGTAGGAAAATTACTTTTCAGATTTCTGTCTTGAGGAAATGGGGCTCTGTACTATTTGTTTGGCCTTTCGTTATAAAGTATCACAGACTGGGTGGCTTAAACAACAGAAATTTATTTTCTCACAATTCTGGAGGCTAGATGTGCCAGATCAAGGTTGGGTTGGTTTCTTCTGAGACATTGCTCCTTGGCTTGGAGATAGCCATCATCTCCCTGTGTTTTCACAAGGTATAATGGTCAATTTTATGTGTCAACTTAACTAGATCAACAAGTGCCCAGATATTTAATTAAACATTATTCTGGGTATGTCTATGAGAGTGTTTCTGGAAGAGATTGACATTTGAATAGAATCAAGATTTGAACTCAGTAAAGCAGATTGTCTTCCCAGTTTGAGCGAGCATTATGCAACCCTATGAGGGCCTGAATAGAACAAAAGGCAGAGGAAAGGAGAATTTACCCCTTCTGTGTGACTGTTGAGCTGGGACATTGGTCTTCTCCTATCCTTGGACTGAGACTTATTCCATCAGCTTTCCTGGTTCTCAGGCCTTCAGACTTAGACTGAACCATACCACTGGCTTTCCTGGGTCTCCAGCTTGCAGACAGCAGATCCTGGGACTTCTCAGCCTCCACAATCATGTGACCAATTCCTATATATATATTTATAAACATATATAAATATATATAAATATACATATATAAATATATATAAATATATACCGTGTGTGCAAGCACGCGTGCATGTGTGTGTGTGTCAAGAATTACTGGAAATCGAAAAAAATAGTGCACAGCAGCTTGATGACAACAACAAACAAATGCAATATTTCATTATTTTAGTTCACTCCAGAGCTTGGCAAATTAATGTGGCACAGTCTAGTTTGAAGCTTACCACTGGTTTAATTAAATCCTTTTGGCTTTCTGCATATCCATCCTTAGACTATTTTTCCCACTGTTCCGTATTCAATTCTGTCCATTTAATAGTAAAGTAATAACTTGCATTTGAATCTAGCTTTTAATGTATAAATTCCTTTTGCATTATCACCTACTATTACCTTCACAGCACTATGAAACCTTGTACCAATATTTATCAAGTGTCTACTATGCCTGTACATGTTAATATGCTCATACACTCATTGTCACAGCAATGCTGCGGAACAGGTATTAATTTTCCATTTTACAGATGAGAGAACTGAAGCCCAAAGAAATTGAATGATCTGCCCAAGGTCACATGGCTAGTATTTGACAGAACCAAGCCTCAAAGCAAGGCTTTCTGCCTACAAATGCAAGGTTCTCTTCAACGTACCTGGCTACCTTCTACAAGGCAAGACCAGCAAGGATATACCAAGAACACTGACACTTGGAGGAATCTTAGAGGCCCTCTACTCCAGCTTCCCCATTCTATAGACAAGGAGGCTGAGACCAGCAGGAGCAAGTCACCTCCTGAAGGCCACACAGCCAATCGGTGGTAAACTGGGATGAGAGTTCAGGTCTGCTATTGTCCCGATCTGACATATATGAGTAAGGTTCATGACAGTTAAGGGATTTGGAGATCAGAGCCTGAGAATTAGCCAGGACAAAAACCCACCTTGCCCTCCTCCTCATCCTGCCTCAACTGCCTCCTTCATTTCTTCGTAAGCACTTTAACTTCTGGACACAGATAAAATGCTGTATGTCACAACCTGGAGCACGGGGCAATCAACTGCCCATGGAGTGAAATTTGATACAAGGAAAATAGGAGGAAGAAAGAGGCTGGCCATTAAACTCCTCACCCTTTATTTTTTCATGTGGACAACTCTGAGATGTAGTTTCTCCTTAATACATGGTTTCTCTTTCCAGTCCTTCTCCAAAAAGTCCCACTACCAAGCAAACACCCCTGCTGACTGATCTGCCGCATCTGTGTTTTGTTGAGGTTCATTGAGAAGCAATGACCGGTGCAATCATGCTTTGCACGCTGGCATTTCACATCTTTCCTTGCCTCACTTCCTTTTTTTCGTCATCCTCACAGCCCCAAGCCTGAACCTCCCAAATAGTGTCAGCACTTTAGCCCTTGCTTGCCTCAGGCTCTTCTTTCAGAGAACTCTAGGCTAAGACAACCATTATCATGATTCCCAGCTTTAATCCTTATGCTACCACTTTCCAACACTAAATATTGCCTTTTCACCTCTTAAAAAAAAATGTAAGTGCTTATTTCTCCCTGGCCCTGAAACCCAATTCTTTAGCCACGCTCTTAACTGCTTCCCAGGAAAGCTGATATAATTCCCCTCAGGGACTCGGTCTCCTCCCGCAATGGTCCGCATTCATAAATCTTCAGTGGCAGTTATGAAGTCTTCTTCCTTGACTCGTTTGACATTATAATTCCTTGTCCCCAAACTCCATAAATATCTATATTAAGATCCTCTTAACTTCAGGAACTATTCATCATCTTTTCTTTTTCTTTACTTCTCACTTTCTCTTCTATTCCTCCCAATCTCTCCTACTCACTCCCTTACTCAAGTAACTTTCCCATCATAGACTCAAGGCTTTCTCTCATGTCATTTTCTTTCTTTTTTCCTAAGCCTTCTAAGCTCCCCTCTCCAGCTTTTCAAGCATTTATTGAAATTTCAGCTTTCTAAAATGTATTCCCTAAAAAACATTAATATAAAAAAATGTATGGCTACCTCCATTGCTCAATTTCAGGGTTAATAGGGTATGATGCTGTACATATAACCCACACCTGGTGCACCTGGTACTCCCACAGTTCCCCAGATGTACCTGTCAGAGTATTTATCACAGAATATTATAATTGATAATCTATCTTCAGGTAAATTGTGGGCACCTTAAGGAGGCTGTCTTTGGTATTTTAGTTTTTCTAATATACGTAGCACATAATAATAAGAGTTTAATGTTCATTGAGTAAATTAATGAATGAATAGAAACATTTTACTTATATGATCAATTGCTGCTGCATCAAATTCCAAGAAATCCATTCAGATTTGTTGGTTCTCTGGAATAGTTTTGTGTATCAGATACTGATTAAAAGACATGAGATACCAATTAGGAATTTGAAAAGCTATTATATCCCAATGGAAAATGGGAAACAAAAGTCATAGGCAATGCATCAAAATAGAAACATACATGGCTAGTAAGCATGGAAAGATGCTCAGCTTCACTAGGAACCAGAGAAAGGTAAATTAAAATGAGATATGGGGCCGGGCACGTTGGCTCACATTTATAATCCCAGCACTTCAGGAGGCCAAGGCTGGCAGATTGCTCGAGGTCAGGAGTTTCAGACCAGCCTCACCAATATGTGGCAAAACCATGTCTCTACCAAAAATACAAAAATTAGCCAGGCGTGGTGGCATGTGCCTGTAATCCTAGCTACTTGGGAGGCTGAGGCATGAGAACTCACTTGAACCCAAGAGGTGGAGGTTGCAGTGAGCCAAGATTGCACCACTTAACTCCAGCCTGGGCAATACAGCAAGACTCTGCCCCCCAAAAATAAGATTTTTTTACCCATCAAATGGGCAGAAAAATATTCAATGCTGACAAGAGTGTAGGCAAAAAGCCCTCTCGTGTATCCTTGGTGGAGTATAAATTGGCACAGACTTTTAGAAGGGCAATTGGGCCATATATCAAATTTTAAAATATATGTACATTCCTTTTGATGGAGCAATTCCAATTTTCAGAACTTATTCTACTGAGAGACCAGCAAAGATATCTACACAAGGATGATTATTAGAACACGGCTTACAATAACAAAAATAGGAAATATTTTAAATATTTGTTAATAGAACAATGAATTATGAATATTCATATCATAAAATATTAAATAAGAGATTCAAAAGATAAGGTAGAGCTTTTCTCATAGAATGCCTGCCAAGAGATGTTGTTGGGAGAGAGAGAGAAGAAGGTCACAGAATAACACGTATAGTATGACCCCATTTATGTGAATAGAAACAGCCTGTGTGTGTATGTGTGTGAATGCACAGCAACCAACAAGATCCAGGGAAAAGGGAAAGGAACTGGACATAAGGGGAAGTGGTCACATGGGTTATGCTTCTGTGTTGTTTGAATTGTTTGCAGTGAGCATATGTTCGCATAATACTTTTGTAAGTTAAAGAGATGACTGACTGGGGTTATGTAGATATCAACCTTGTGTCAATCCTTAGATCCACTAAACCTGGGAGCTAAAATGAGCCATAGCATCATCTATTTTCCAGGGCGTTGTCAATTGCTTTCCCTAGGGTTTCACAGACACACCTACATGGGGCAGAGACCACACTTAAACCCACTGCACATCACCATGTACTTCCAGGAGCTCCTGTTCATGCAATCTTCACAACAAAGCTTCTCCTGCCTTCTCTGTTTAACTAGACTAAGACTACAAAATGTGCTATTGAAAACAATTACCATTTGCAACTACATATGTAGATAAAACAGGAGTTTCTCAATGATGTACATCCAAACTAATGTGCAGAATTAAATTTAATACGTAAGCCTGGATTGCAAATCTTATCCAGAATCCTAATTTCAAATGTTTACATTCATCAAAATAGCCCCCATTGTTCTCTGTGACTGAGTTTACAATAGACAAATTTATTTTTAAAATCCATGCTAATAAAATGCCATTTATTTCATGTTGAAGTTTATATATGATTTTGTTTTTCAAGAGAAGAAAGAAACAAAGGTTTGAAAACCACAGTTCCAATCCCACTTGCTCATTTTTCAGATAGGGAAACTGAGCTGAAGTAAAGCTGAGTGATGACTAAGATTTCACCATTCATTTATCAGAGCAAGGTAGCCCAGCCCTGAACCAGAGCTTAGCACTAAGTGCTCAGTAATGACCTTCCTTGACTACAGTGTGCTCTTTTCACACATGTTACCTGATCAAATCTCACAGCAAGCCAGTGTGGTAAGGGTTGTGATTTTGCCAGTGAGATAAATGAAACTCTGAGATGTCAAACTTTTCCTAAATTGTACAGCTAACAGGTGGAGTGGCTCAGCCTCGAGAGAGAGAGACCTCTTCTCACCACATCACTGGGCCAGATTGCTACAGGTGGTGAGTAATCTCTAGTCTAGATTATAAACTCCTTTAAAGCAAGTACTACATTGCCATTTCCACAAAGCTGCTAATAAATCATAGAGTCACACACACAAAAAGACACTGACTAACTAGATCTACACTCCACAAAGATCTACTCATCACCCCCTGTGTGCCTAGCCTGCGTTCAGTGCAATGGACTCATTGAAAAAGAAGATCCCACCATCGTTATAAAAATGTACGTCTATGCTGCCGTAGTCACGGTTCCTGGCTGCATAAAATGTAAACTAATTTAGTTTAACTTAAATAAAAATGAGTTCATTGGAGGGATTGGAGGGATTACTAGGAAGGCTAGATAATGCAACTCTGAAAACGGGGAAACAGAGGCCAAACAGGCAGAACAACATCCAAAATTATGCCATGGAAAAATCAGGCTACAGACACCATGCACCACCCAAGGGCCCCACCAACTAGAGACACCATTTGCTGCTATTGCTGCTGCTGGAGGAGATAATTCTAAACTGGCCTCTGTTTTATTATAACTCTGAGTCAGTCTCAAAAACAAGCATTTGATTGGCCCACCGTAGATTACAAACCCAAGCATAAATATCTAATTGGCTTAGTTAAGGTTGCATGCCCAAGAACTAACTGCCAGTTAGTCCCAGTTAGTGCCAAGCTGGGAGAGAAAATTTCTACCATCCTCTGGCTTGCACTGTGGGAGATGGGACATGCCTTCTTTCATGTATTAACTATCTATTGCTATGCAACAAATGACCCCAAAATTTAGCAGCTTAAAACAATAAATATGCATTCTCCACAGTTTCTGAAAACTGGGACTCTGGGAGCAGCTTGGCTAGATAGTTCTGGCTCAGAGTCTCTCATGAAGTTGCAGATAAGAAGCTGGGCGGGGCTGTGGTCATCTAGAAGCTTACAGAGGCTGAAGGATGCACTCCCCAGGTGGTTCACTCACATGGTCAGCTAGTTGTTGGGAGGAGACCTTGGTGCCTCACCACGTAGACCTGTCTAGCAAGCTGCTGGGGTGCACTCATAACACGGCAGCTGGCTTTCCTCAGAGCAAAGGATCTGAGAGAGCAAAGCAGAAGACACAATGTCTTCTATCACCTAGCCTCATACTCACACACCCTCACTTCTGCCATTTGCTGTTGATCACACAGAATAACACTGGCACAATGTGAGATGGGGCAATACGGGAGCATGAAGACAAGGCACAGGGGTCAGTGTCAGCTTTCTCGGAGGGTGGCTACTGTACTTGGATTTCTCCAAAGCAAAGAAAGGTGTTAAGAGACTGGACAGCCTGTAACAGTGAATATTCATTACTGGTACCTCCTAGGTACAAAGCCTGCCCTCTAGTTGCTGACACTTTGATAGAAGAAAACACTAATAACATAAAATAATGTTTTCTCTGGCCACGTGCAGTGTCTCACACCTGTAATCCCAGCACTTTAGGAGGCTGAGGCGGGCGGATCACCTGAGGTCAGGAGATCTAGACCAGCCTGGCCAACATGGTGAAACCCCATCTCTACTAAAAATAAAAAAAAATTAACTGGGGGTGGTGGCAGGCACCTGTAATCCCAGCTACTCAGGAGGCTGAGGCAGGAGAATCGCTTGAATCCGGGAGGTGGAGGTTGCAGTGAGCCGAGATCATGCCATTGCACTCCAGCCTGGGCAACAAGAGCAAAACTCCATCTCAAATAATAATAATAATAATGTTTTCTTAATTTAATATAAATAAATGTCAAATTATGTACATTCTGGGTGACATCATTCACTACTTTGAGTTATGTAAAGAAATGGAGATAAGATAGCACTAAAGACAACTTTACTATTCTACTTGGACTTGGGCTTAGAAATAACATTCGCACATACAAAGCTGAGATTCAAGAGAAAAATATGTTTCTATTTTTAGTGTGTTCCTAGGTGCTCTTTGTTCCTTTGGCAGCAATAACCCCAATAATTGGGGAAATACATGACCCACTGAGGTATTCCAAATCTTCTAAATCAAGCTCATTAGAGTCCACTGCTTTCATGATGGACTTTTCCATATCTGATAGCAAATTAAAGATAGTGAAGATGTTTGAAAAGCTGGCCAGGCCTAAGGTACAAAAGCAGAAAGCTTATTATCCTTCCCTTCTCCAACTCACTTTCTTCTTAGGCATAAAACACCCACCCCCATCCTCTCCTGAACTTGACCAGTTAGCTTTACTTGTTTCTGTTCTATTTCCCTTCTCCAGTCCAAAATTTCTGCTCCAGTACATTCCTTTTATTTCCTTTACTCAAGAATGAGATTGCCCCAGGCTGTCAAACACAGTGAAACCTCATCACTACAAAAAGTACAAAAATTAGCCCGGCATGGTGGCACACACCTATAATCCCAGCTACTCAGGAGGCCAAGGCACGAGAATCGCTTGAACCCAGGAGGCGGAGGTTTCAGTGAGCTGAGATCATGCCACTGCACTCCAGCCTGGGTGACAGAGCAAGACTCTGTCTCGAAAGAAAGAAAGAATGAGATTGCCTCTACACGTTACCAGAAAGTAAAATAAATGGAAAAAAAAGAAACCCACAAAATTATTATTTGTGTTCCTACTCAAGACGACCAATGTCATTCTTGCAATTCTGAGCCAAGTGCCTAAGACAGAATGGAGTCCTCTTTAAATATGAGGGAATCTGGGGTGCCAGGTGAACTAGACTTCACGACATTCCTAGCCTACTCTAAGCAAGAAACAAAACATATAAGTTTCCCAGCAAACTAATGGGCACGTGACAAGAGCTGTAATCAATAAGTAACTTGATAAAGTGGATAAAAATTGACTCGTGGGGAGTGAAACATCCTATTAAGCAAATTCAACCCAGACCACTTTCAGTCAGCCATACCAAGCTGCAAAACTCAACAACCAAAGTCTTTGTGGGAGAAGCTAGATCAATATTTTAAACCCAAACTCCTTAACGTTGTATTACCAACAAACCAGAGGGGAAAAACATGATGCCTTCTAAATCCAAAGACAGAAAAAAGGATGGGGAAAGCAGGGGAGGGGCCAGAAATATGTAGGTTGTAAGTTACACACAACTCCCGGGGAATAAATCTGTCTTTCCTGAACTACACAAATGCTTAAATCCACCAGTCCAGCCTCAGGTGATCCTTCATGAATACTGAAAGAGGAGAAGGAAATATTCAGGTCACAAATTTATCTGATTGAAAGTCAGCAACTAAGTGAAGCCTGCAAAAGTTTGATTTCTTTTTCATTAATATTGGGGGAGGAAAGAAAATACTCTGAGATGCCAGGCACAGAGGAAAGGGAAGCATTGCAGGCTGCAATTTTTTTCAAACTGCATGAATACCATCATATAAATATTTTCATTTGTGAGGAAAGTGTGATTCTGTGTAAAAGAGTTCTCATGAATAAGTACCAAGCGTTCAAAGCAGATCTCCATTGGAATTCAGACGCATTTCTGCTGCCCTACCTGAGCACCAGCCTCTTCTTACCTAGCCACAATAGCCAATCAAAAAAGCAATTCTCAAAATTACAGTCTGCTGACAGAGGATATCAAAGGGCTAAGTTTGCTGTGCTTTGATTGGATTCCACCTTATGGGGACCAGCGAACGTCTACTCTGACAAAGAGATGAAAAGAAACAATGTCGGCATGATCGCCAGGGTAAATTATTTTATAGCCATTTCTCCTCCACCTCGGTCCCCATCCAAAAGAAATCACCTAATCAAAACTACTTCCAATTGTTTTCATTTGCAACTCAATTTTCTGTGAACTCACTGAGGGCCTACTATGTGTGGAGCACTACAGCGTATGTAGGGGGGAGGAAATGCTTATGACAGGTCCCCCAGTCAGGTGACTCCAAAATTATCCAGTGAAATCAGGGTGAAAGAGAGGCAGCTGGTAGCTCCTAGAGGCCCCTTGCAGATGAGGAGTGGAGGGTCAGCCTGCCATCAGACATCGCCATTCACACCCTAGGTGTTTGTAAATGTGGCTGAGTAGAAATGGCAAGGGCTTGAATGGGAGTCCAAGTCCTGGCCATGCCACTGGATTTTGGCATGGTACTTGATGTATCTGGGCCTCGGTTTCCTCATCTGTAAAATAGAGAGAATAATACCTATATCATGGGGTGTGGGGAAGATTGAAGTCATAAGTAGAATGCTAGGAAAGTACCCGAAGCCAAGTAGGTGCTGAGTAATTGTCAGCTACTTCTCTTTACATGAAGAATGTCGTTAGCAAGGGCTTAAGGCTGGCACAGAGAAAACATGAACTCTATTCCCCCCAACGTTGTGTCTGGTACAAGGACACCTGGAACAATAACAAGGAAGACAAGCTCTCCAGCCTACTCTGGCCCTGTCAGCTCACCTGCTCGCTGCTGCAGGGCTGAGCAGAAAGAGAATTACCTCGGAGTGGAGAGAAATTGGATCTAACCCTGAGAAAGGTGATTGAGACATTTCAGAAAGTGAAAAGCTAATGTGAATAGACAGTTTCCAAAACCATTCCTCCGCCTTTGTAACTGAACTGGATAGCCGGCTGATCCTCAGGGAAGGGGAGGGTCTCTACAAAGGGCCCCCTACTCACCCAGACTCCATGGAAACACATGGGCAAAGAACTGGGCTAACCACTTTGGTGGATACAAGCATAGTCAAGAAGTGGTTCTGACTACAAGTAAGTCAGGAAAAGGAAATAGATATGGATTAAAAGTTATTTGTTTGGCCGAGCACAGTGGCTTATGCCTGTAATACCTGCACTTTGGGAGGCTAGGGCAGGAGGATCAGTGAAGGCCAAAAGTTCAAGACCCGCCTGGGCAACATAGCAAGATCCCATCTCTACAAAATAGTTTTTTAAATTTTTTTAACGTTACATGTTTTGTACACCAGTGTTGTAGAAGCACTATTGACAATTGCTGAAAGGTGGCAGCAACACAAATATCCATGAACAGATGAATGAAGAGACAGAATGTTGCATATATGTGCAATGGAATATTCTTTAACCTTAAAAAGGAATGAAATTCTGATACATGCTAAAACGTGGTTAAGCTTTGAGGACATTATGTTAAGTGAAATAAGCCAAGCACAGAAGGACAATTATTGTATGATTTCACTTACATGAGTTACTTAGAACAAGCAAATTCATAAATAAAATAGAGGATACCAGGGTCTAGGAAGAGGAAGAATGAGGAATTATTGTATTGAACCCTCTAAGGGTGCAAAGTTTCTGTTTGGGAAGATAAAAAGTTCTGAAAATGGATAGCAGTGATGGTTGCATACACTGTAAATGTATTTAATAACACTGAATTTATACACTTAAAAAATGATTAAAAAGAAAATAATCCTCAGGCCAGGTGCGGTGGCTCACGCCTGTAATCCAGCACTTTGGGAGGCCAAGGTGGGTGGATCACGAGGTCAGGAGATCGAGACTATCTTGGCTAACACGGTGAAACCCTGTCTCTACTAAAAATACAAAAAAGTAGCTGGGCATGGTGGCAGGCGCCTGTAGTCCCAGCTACTCGGGAGGCTGAGGCAGGAGAATGGCATGAACCCAGGGGCGGAGCTTGCAGTGAGCCAAGATTGCACCACTGCACTCCAGCCTGGGCAACAGAGCGAGACTCCATCTAAAAAAAAAAAAAGAAAAAAAAAGAAAAAAGAAAATAATCCTAAAATTTGTGTGGGACCACAAATATTCGTGTGACTCTCAAATAGCCAAAGCAATATTGAGCCAAAAGAACAAAGCTGAAGACATCATACTACCTGATTTCAATATACACTGTAAAGCTACAGTAATCAAAACAGCATGGTACTAGCATGAAAGCAGAAATATAGATCAATGGAGCAGAATAGTGAGCCCATAAAGAAATCCACACTTTTACAGTCAACTGATCTTCTACAAAGTTTCCAGAAACACACAATGGGAAAAAACAGACTCTTCAATAAAGAATATTGAAAAAACTTTTATCCACATGCAGAAGAATAAAACTGAACCGTCATTTTTTTTTTTTTTTTTTGAAACAGAGTTTCACTCAGGCCAAAGTACAGTGTCACAATCATAGCTCACTGTAACCTCTAACTCCTGGGCTCAAGCAATTCTTCTGCCTCAGCTTCCCAAGTAGCTGGAACTACAGGCATGCACCATCACACCTGGCTGTTTTTTTAAAACATTTTTGAAGAGGCAGGGTATTGCTATGTTGCCCAGGCTGATCTCAAACTCCTGGCCTCAAGCAATCCTCCTGCACTTTTGGCCTCCAAAAGTGTTGGAATTACAGGCCTGAGCCATCATGCCTGGCCAAGAAAAAGCCACTGGACATTGATCTAGAAAAATGTGAGAAAGCAAGACTGGCTTAGCCTCAAAGCCCCACATCTTTCTCCCGTGCTGGATGCTTCCTGTCCTCGAACATGGACTCCCAAGTTTTTCAGCTCTGGGACTCAGACTGGCTTCCTTGCCCCTCAGCTTGCAAATGGCCTATTGTGGGATCCTGTGATTTTGTGAGTTAATACTACTTAATAAACTCCTCTTTATATATACATATATATCTCCTATTAGTTCTGTCCCTCTAGAGAACCCTGACTAATGCAGAGCCCATCTGATACTTGCTCAAAAAATTTAACTAGAAATGCAAAGGAATGAAGGTCCTTAGTAGTAGAAGCTAAAGCTGAAAAGTCATAATGCAGAAGACAGGACCATGATAGACCACGTGCAAGCTAAAGTTTTATAAAAAGTATTAATAAGAAGGCAGAAAAAAATTAGCCACTGTAGGTTGTACCTGTCAACCTACCTGTCAAGGTCCTGGCAGGCAAAGGACTGCACACTCAAACCAAGTTATTGAGAAAGGTTAGATGAAGAGCTCATGTTGAGAGTGAGGGGCAGGGTTTAGGGGAACTAATAAAGGAGGATTCAGTACCTGAGAGCTAGTCACAGCAAGGTCTTTTACCACCCCTAAGCCTGAAGGGCCAGGCAGGGAAGAGTATCAGAACCACAAGAGAGGAGCGGAACTCAGAGAGCTGCTTTAGGCAGAGGGCTGCAGCTTACCCACAGCAACCCCACAGGAAAGGAGCTGGGGGAATGCCGCCTCAACCTCACCCTCCTCCTGCCTCCTTTTCTCTTGCCCTGCCTCTATTGGTCAAACCAAACCAGAGCCAGTGGGCAATCCATTCAAGTGTGTCCTCCTTATAGTGGCACTTTGCAGAGGAGATAGAAAAACTGGGCTTGAGTTGTACTGCAACTGGTTCTGATGAGCTGAAATGGAGAATCGACTGTGAACTTTGAATGACTCAGGTAGGCCAGGCCCTTCCTGGACCCTTCTACAGGTTCCTTCTTCACCAATGAACAATGGGACTTGTTTTAACCAATCGGGCTCACATCTAACAAGAGTGGTAGTTTTCCATTCTTAATTGGGATAACCACCCTGAAACCCTCTTCCTAAGTCAAAAAAAAAAAAAAAAAACACTTGACTCTTCAACCTCTGAGAACAACTCAGTGGATTTATTCACTGGTGTGTATTCCTTTGTCTGGCAAGTTAATCAATTCAGTTTGCATGTCTTGGCTTCTAATGGTCTTTGTTTTACATGGTCCAGCCTCCCAGGCACAGAGCAGGGAAGGGAAGGTGAAAGGTGGATCTGGAGGGCTAAATGAAGCTATTCAAGTGAACAAGGAGAGCCACACAATGAGCAGACTGTGGGAGGAACAGAGTCCCCAAAATGATGGTGCACAGGTCTGTGTTTACAAATGCTTGTAAACACCTTCAGGGCTCTGAGCTCCATCTCCAATCCTGCTCTTCTCAAGGCCTGGCTCTTTGGTCCCTGCCTGGGTTCCCATGACATCGTCCCTTAAATACCAAGATATCCATGATGCATGAGGGTCACCTTGACTGCCCTTCTGGAGCTCCCCCCAGGACCTCTCCTCTCCACCTGGGACTTTCTCCCCTCAGGACTCAGTGGGCCACCACTTGAGGGTTCTATGCTTTTCTCCTGCCCCCTCCCCACTGAAGTCTCCAAGGTGATGAGGTGGGGAGCCTTCCTGCCCTCTGTCCTCTCTCTCCTAAAAACCTCTATAAGGCTGGGCAGGGATTTGGGAGGTTCTTTACTGAAGAGTTAGGACAAGTTACAAAAGGGAATATGACACAAGAGAGGACCAACTTAAGTTCTTAATAACTTAATCTTTCCCCAGCATCATCCAAAAAGAAATGCAGGAGGGTTTCTTCTCAGCTCTATCTTGGGAGCCAAACTCCAGAGGAAAGGGGCCTTCTTATCTTTACATGGCTGCCCTTGGTTACCGCAATGGATCATTCTAGAAATGTCAGGATTTAATTTTCTTCCAGTGACACTTAGAAAAAGGCCCAGGATGTATGGAGGACCCAAGAGGAGTTTGGCCATTGCAACCAAAAAGCCAGACTCAAACCCTGAGTTCCAAGGAAAGAGAGAGCACCGTGGATTACAGGTGTCCAGGCCAAAGACTCTGCTAAATATGTCATGTTAAATCACCCATCAGCATCCAGGCAGCAAGCAGGGGAAACCAGTAACACAGCACAGTTGACTTGTGGATGGAGGGCAAGGAGAATAAATTTAAGTAGACACATACACTATTTAATCTGCGACTGCAAATGCTGTGGCCAAAACATGTGGAAAGCAGCTCTGTGAGCAACATTTCACAGGGTTTTCATCAAAGAAACTCTGCTGCCTACTTCTCTTGGGCTCATTTCCCAGGAGAAAAGAAAGTAAAAGCATGCAGAATGCCCTCTGTGTCCTTGGCATTGCATATGTGTGTGTAAGAGACTATGAGTGTGTAAGAAGGACAGGGCAAGAGAGTATGTATAAGAAAGTAAGTATGTGAAGACAGTGTATAAGAGAACGTACGTGTGAGAGTGTATGTGACAGCAAGTGTAAGAGTGTGCATGAGGGTAAGAATGTGCAACAGAGAGTGTGTGTGTATTTGGTATGTGGTACTTGTATATATGGTGTGGTGCATTTGCACATCTGGGGACATGTGAGGGTAGGAGTGAGAATAATTTCAAAGAAGGCAGCTCCAAGAGGGGACACATTCAAGTCATGCTGGAGAATTAGGAGGAGTGACAGGAAGGAGCATTGGCTGTGGGTGAGCAGTGCAGCCTGCTCCCTGGGGAGCCCTCTCACCCAGCTGCTCCCCTAAATTTTATCTCCTCCACTGACCTGCTGCAATACCCAAATTCCCACCAGGAAATTCATCTCTGCCCTTAGATGATTTCCTCTGTTTCGCAGCAAATATTGCTTCTAAAAGTCTGTATAGGTGGTTCTCAAACTCCAGGAGGAATCATCAGAAGGTCTGTTAAATCTCAAGGTGCTGGGCCCCACCCCCAGAGCTTCTGGCCCAGTAGATCTGAAGTGAGGCCTGAGAATTTCCACTTCTGCAAGTTCCCGGGTGGTGCTCATACTGCTGCTCAGGGAATACAGTTTAAGAACCACTAGCCCACACTGATAGACTCCGATGGTTTCACTGAACTGGCTTCTGCCATTTGGCATGGGCAGATACTGCAGGGACTTGTAGAAGTGGAAATTCTCGGGCCTCACCACAGATCTACTGAGCCAGACGCTCTGGGGGTGGGGCCCGGCACCTTGAGATTTAACAGACCTTCTGATGATTCCTCCTAGAGTTTGAGAACCACCCACACAGACTTTAAGGAGCAATATTTGCTGTGAATATTGCTCCTAAATATTGACGCTGGTGCTGTAAATTTCGACAGTGGATGCCAAGAAAGGTAGACTGAGGGAAGGTGCTGCTCCAGCCCACCTCATCCGCTCAAGGACCCAATCTGCATCAGCCAACTTGAGGGAGGAGGAACGCACTGCGGGATCAGGTAGGAAGTAGGGAGACCTCTGCTTCTTTTCCCTGCCAGGAGGCCACACTGCAAGCAAGCTCCCGGCGTGGGGACAGCCTACTGTGGCTGTCGGAGGACTCAGATTTGGCAGGTGTGGAGTGATCCCACGGCGGGGCTTCAGGGCCACTGCTCCCTTCTTGTTTATGTTTACTGTTCACGTCCAAAGCTGCTTCTCCAGACTGGGCTCTGTTTACCCGAAAACTGCAAATGAGAGCTCTGCATATGACTTCAAGACATCTGTTTTCCCTTTGCGTGTTTCTCATTCTGATTCTCCTATCCTGCCTCTTGTCTTTCTCTATCACAATGCAGTTTCCCAGAAATAGAATTTCGACAAGCTCCAGGAAAGTCCGAAGGGTCCACTTGGTTTAAACTACAATCGAAAATCTTCCTGCTTGATTCATCCACTTTGAAACAGAGAGAGAGCACGTGTTCCTCAGAGTTGGAGACAAAAGCGCCACCCCTTCCCCCAAACCATACAACTCTGAGGGATTGTTTCAGGACTGCAATTCGAAAGGGCTCTTTTGATTTTAAAAGTGGATATCTAAATAGTCCATATGGTACTTTTTTTTTTTTTTTTTACAGAGAGTATAGCTTTCAAAGTTCCAGCTAGCTAATCCTTTGTATATTAAAGAATTCTTTTGTTCTTTTCGTTGTTGTTGTTGTTGTTTTAATCTATCACAGATATTCTCTGGGTCAGACCAGGAACAAGGATAGAAACTTTAAAGATGAGGAATAACTGACTGACCAGTGAAAGATAGTCATCACAGCTCAATAACTAGACATAGAAGGCAGCATTGCTCTAAAATGCATAAGGCAAGATTGTGGTCTCATAGGGTAATAGAAGTGCCTGGGACAGGAAGGGCCAGATAAACTTATACCTGTTTCATTCTGCAGCTCTTTGGGGACCCAATTTTGTTTTGAGCAGCTCTTCAAGTTGAACACTAAAGCTATGAGCCCAAACTCTCCAGCTCCCACTTTCAAACCCCACATACAGCCCCTCCGTGACCAAATTCTCATCTTGTCCCTGCATATGGCCTTGTAGGGGTCTCCCTTTGCAGCCCTTTCCCTACAACCACCAAATCAGTCTTGCTCAAAGCAGCATGAGCCAAGTGAATGCACCTCCCACCTACACACATGCAAACACGTACACACACACACACACACACACACACACACAGACACACAGCAGCTATCTTTCCCCATCCTCACTATAGTCTTCATGAGATGTATTCCAATAACAAAATCACTGTGCTGTGTATTTCTTGGCATTTATAGCAACACCTTGTCAGGTTTCCCCAAATCCATAAATACCCTATCACAAAAGTCCCCCTTTATGGCCCAATATGGAGGAACTCAACCATCTGCTTTCAGATTTCAACTGTTTCCACTTTGTTTTATGGGAGGGGATTAGGCCTGGATTTTCTCAGGTGCCCGGGTTTCATTCTACTGCCTGTCAGTTTTTCCATCTTTAGCCACATGTGCAGGCTGATAAGTGGAGCTAGACACTCATCCCACCTAACGAATGGTCCTTGTCAGTGAACTTTAACCTCCTTCGTGTTGCCCATTATGAAGCACGTCTTTTACTCTCTCAGGGAAGCTAAGCAAAAAAAAAAAAAAACCAAAACAAAAACCAATCCTGCTCAGGAATGATGCAGCCAAATGTTGATATTCAGCAAAGCACAATGGCTGGAGAATCCCACAGATAAGAAAATGCAGCTGTGGATAATTCTGAGCTTCTGAGTGAACAGAGTGGCTTTTGGAGAAATAAGGAGATGCCTCAAGAAACAGCAGTGGTGTCCTTGAACCAGGATGAGAAGAGTTCAGATCTACCTCCGGGTGCTAGGCAGGTGTGTGTGGAAGGGAGAGTCCTATTGCAGCTTAGAACACAGATTCTCAAAGTGTGTACGTTCCTTGGATCAGCAGCATCAGCCCTGCCTGAGAGCTTGTTAGAAATGCAGGCGCTACTAATTAGAAGCTGCCTTTAACAAGATCTCCAGATGAGTGGGGCACATGTCAAAGTTAGAATAGCACAGGCTCATCCGTCAGTGTGGGGTGGTGCATGTTGGCCCAGTGTAGCTAGGGGCCAACTGTGAGTAGTATAATGGGGGAAGAGACTGGACTGCTTTGGAAAGTCCCAGATTACAGGCCTGGTTCTGTTACCAGCTGGCTATCTGGGTCACTCACTTCACTTCTTGGGACAGCTGCAGAAGAACCCTGGTTTTCAAATTTGACTGCACTTTGGAATCATCTGGAAATTTTAATATAGGTCGGTCCCACCTCCAAGAGATTCTGCTTTAACTGGTGTTGGGTGCAGCCTGGACATTGGGATTTTTTTCAATCTCCCCAGGTGACCATAATGTGTGACTAAGGTTGAAAACCATTATACTAGATGGCCCTCCAGTCTTACTAGTTCTAAAACCCAATTATTTAACCAATTCTATCTGGTTCTAGATACATGTCAGAGGTTAAAAAAAATTACAAAGACCTAAAGCTAGGACAATCCCTAGGACTTGATTTGTTTTATTACATCCCTGATTTAAGTGGGCTTAAGAATAATAATAATAATTGAAAGCTCTGATGAATTGGGTTCCAGTTAATTGAAATGTTACTCTAATATATTTCTTTTAGTAGATTTCATATTTCATACAGGGAGATTCACAGCATGAACTCTTTTTCATTAGAATCTTCACTCTTAAATTTTATTTAAGAAATTGGATGACTTGCCTATCTATTTTTTCCTTTGAAGTCAACTTATAAATGTATAGTGAGTGCTGTCTTCTAATACCAACTTATAATCTTTTTCAAATTCACATGTTCATTTAAGTTAGAGGAAGATATTTTAAAATAAAGATGAGCTGTTTTCAGTATCCCTTCTGAACCATTGCATTCCATTTCATCCCTTCCCATGTGGATTTCTTGCTGTTTTATTTGGAAAAAGATGCTGTGGTTTTGGTCTCCATTGACTGACCTATTTAGCTTCCCCACTTTGGATAAGTTTGGCTAGGGGAATCAATTTCTATAGACTCCTCTGAGTTGTCACTTCTACTGACAAGCAGAAAATTGAAATTTGCAAGCCATTAGCTGTCAAGATGGTACATGAGATTTTTAAGATTTGTTTTAATAAGAAAAAAACTCAACTGTTTAGGAATCCTTTTTAAAAAAGAAAAAGCTTTCTCTGTATTACATGGTGTATTTTTAAGAGAGCTTTAACAAATCTAAACCCATCTTAGCCTTAAGGGAAACCGAATCATGGTTGGCAGAGCCATCAGGAACAGGGCAGCCCCCTCCCCGTTTCCTCAGGCCCTGCAGTGTTTGGGGGCTGCTCTCTATGAACACCTGCTTCATCCCTCTCTGTCCCAGAACCAGCTTTCTCTGATATCCCATACTCATGAAAAAACATGGCACCCCACCACTTTCGAGTTGAGCATTATAATAATACCCATATTCTACCAAAAGGCCCCAAATCCACTTGATTCTCTCAGCCACAGCTCCAAATGCCCAGGAGAGAGGATGTGATAGCCCAGCAGGTGGTCAGGTGTCCACACCTGTTTCTGTCTCTGGCCACTGATGGGTGGGGGACAAACATGGCTGCCATTAACCACCATATTGGAGAATGAGAAGTAGAGCTCAGAGAACAGGGAACATCAGGAACTGGAGAGATTCCCCAAAAGGGCTTACCACTGCTACTCACTTACTTGAATAATAGAGTTGCAGCAGCAGGTTCTCCAAGACCCACCGTTATTCCTCCAAATTGGGCATTTATCATGGCTATCAGAGACACTGCCCCATTTAGGCCTCCCATCCTTAGCAGAGGGGAGGCAGTAGATCATCCTGTGAATCTATATCATGTTAAGCATGAATTGCATGCAAAGACTGATAGTTGTCCCCAGTATCCATTTCCTCTTCTGTAGAATTAGAACTCATAGTTAGGCACATGGCCAGCCAGAATAAAGATTACCCCCTCTTAGCCCCTTTGCGTCTTGGTGTGGCCATTTAACTAAGTTCTGGCCAGCAGGGTTTAAACAGAAGTGATTGAATACATTTGAGCTATGCTCAAAAAGGAATGGGGCTCTCCCTCTTCTCTTTCTCCTTCATTCTGCTGCTTAGAACATGGAATATGGTGAACAAACATCTTGGACCGTGGAGATGAGAGGACACTAAGGTTGGCGGAGCAGCAACACAGAAGTCCTGTCCCCTGGTGACCACAGAGACCAGACCCACTGTATCAGTTTTACCTTTTACATGGGAGAGAAATCCAGGTCTACCTTGTTTGAAACCACTGTTATTTTTTATTTCTGTCACACACTGCAGAAACTATGTCCTAACAAATACTGCTTGTACAATCATAAAGTTCCAGAACTTTAGTGCTATAATATAATTTAGAAATTATCCAGTCCAACCCTGTGCAGTACAAATGAGGATTTTGTGACCCAGAAGAGAGAAGTGACTGTCCCATTACATATACGGGACTAGACCAGGTCTTCTGACCTCTCCCTACCTATTCCCAGACCCAGGACTTTTTTTTTCCTTTCTTCTTTTGGTTTTTTTTTTTTTTTTTTTTTTTTGAGACAGAGCCTCACTCTGTCACCCAGGCTGGAATGCAGTGGTGCGACCTCGGCTCACTGCAACCTCCACCTCCCAGATACAGCGATTCTCGTGCTTCAGCCTCCCGAGAAGCTGGGAATACAGGTATGTGCCATTACGCCCAGCTAATTTTTGTAATTTTAGTAGAGAGGGGGGTTTGCCATGTTGTCCAGGCTGGTCTCGAACTCCTGGCCTTAACTGATCTGCCCACCTCGGCCTCCCAAAGTGCTGGGCTTAAAGGCGTGAGCCACCATACCCGGCCCCCAGAACTTTTTCTATGGCACCATATTGATAGTAGGTATCCACTAGGTAGGTAATGAATATTCAGCAATATATGCTGAAATTTGGCTTTTAGAAACTTTTTTCCACAGACAAGACACTGTGTGAATGAAACAGTGGCAATCGTCTCCTTATCAAGGAACAAAGAGCTCTAGTCAAGAGCCTGCCTACTTTTTATTCTTCACAGCAAGCACTTTGGGTCCTCACTGTCTCTGCACTCCCTCGAAGCCAGATTTAGCATAAGGTGGGTGTAGTGGGACATGCAGGAAGACATTTAATATCCCTGGCCTCCCATTCCTCCTTTGAAAAATGAAACTGGACAAGATCCATCTAACTCTGAAATTCTAAAGTTCTGTTAAGTTTGCAGTCTCTCCAGTCTGATCCTGACAAAAATGTGATTTCTTTTGAAACCATTTCCCACCTTCAAAGGAAAAAGCTAAGCTTTTTAACATAAAGACTTCAAGCACAGTGCATCTCATACGCCCCACTGCCCAGGCCTCAGGAAAGCCCTCCTAAAACTAGAGGAATGAGATATGGTCGGCAGAGTGACATGAGCCAATCAGGCGGCTCTCGTTGTGCTAACCCTGTATTTGCTCTTTTCTTTTCAGTTGTTATTTTATGGAATAGGATGGAGACAGCTGTGATTCACTGTCCCCCAGAGTGCTTCTTGGAAATTGGGACATTCCAGGGCAGAGGTGGAAAGGAAAGAGCAATGAAGAACTTGCTTTTGATCTTTCATTCAGTTTGCCCTTTTTGGTGTTTACAATAATGGAACCTGGGTTGGCACTTCCATTTTTACCCATTTTGTGGGGAAGAAAAGATATGTGTAGAATCTCTACACACACACACACACACACACACACACAATATGATGGTACCTTATCTCGGACTCATCACTTGCTTTTAGAAAGAAAAAACTAAATACATGGAGAGATGAGATCAGAAAAGAAGTAGGAAGAGTCCCCAAAAGTTGTTTGCTTCTACTTCCCAGTAGGAGTGAAGAAGGAAGAACACAGAGGAAAATCAAACCAGCACTCAACAATGTACACAGAATCATCTGCTTCTGGGTTATAAAAATAATTAGAAACTAAGCCTTTAAATATTTGAATCTTTTTTTCTTTGCTTCTCACACTTTAAAGCCAGGAAATTGACATCAAAGCATCAGCAAGGCTAGGACATGGGATAATCACACATCCACTAGAGAGAATTTATAAAACCCCTCAAGAGAGTTTGTTTGTTTGTTTATTTATTTATTTATTTATTTATTTATTTATTTATTTTTGAGACGGAGTCTTGCTCTGTCACCCAGGCTAGAGTAGAGTGGTGCAATCTCAGCTCACTGCAACCTCTGCCTCCCGGGTTCAAGCCATTCTCCTGCCTCAGCCTCCCGACTAGCTGGGACTACAGGTGACCTCCACCATGCCCAGCTAATTTTGTATTTTTTAGTAGAGATGGGGCTTCACCATGTTGGCCAGACTGGTCTCGAACTCCTGACCTCAGGTGATCCGTCTGCCCCGGCCTCCCAAAGTGCTGGAATTACAGGCATGAGCCACCACACCTGGCCCCCTAAGAGGGCTTCTAATCTGTAAAAATGCAGGCCTTGCTCAGAATTGAGGAAGACAAGACACACAGCTCAGTGAGACTCAGAGGAGTGTTCGTCTCTATCTGGCCCTGGTGCAAAAGCAACACCTGGATTAAGCCACGTTATATCCCCTGCCAGAGTGAGCTGCCTAGGAGCCAGGTGACCCCCTGTGTAGTTCTGCTCTCAGAATGCTTCACCTTTCCCAGTTCACCTCTCAGGCCCTAGGGAATCATGAGTATTTGTCTGCTGGGCCATTCATCTGAGACCCAGAGGAGGAATCCAAATGCCAAGATGCTACACTAAGTCCTAGCTCGAGCCTCTCCTTGCTGGTGGGTGATCACAAGACGCCAGCCTCTGCCAAAAGGAGAACATCTCCAAGTGAAGTACAAGGCTCTCTAAAGCAGGCTGATTTATCCCGTCTCTCTTGAGAATGACCCCACTTCTCTTTCTAAATGAGAGGTTGACCAGTTGTGCTCTCAGTGGCTAAAGCCAGGAAGGAGCTACAGCCTAGAGCACTTAATACACATTATCTCATTTAACCCTCCACAACCACTTACGAGCTACACATGATTGCTATCCCCATTTTACAGATTCAGAGCTTAAGTGATTCGTCAAATATGGTATGACCTGTCCGTGGTGAAGCCAGGATTCCGGCTCAGATCTGAGCTCTTTACCACTAAATTACAAGACCTGCCACAAACGAGTCATCAAAGGGCACTTTGGAAGGCCGAGGCAGCAGGCAGATCACTTGAGGCCAGAAGTTTGAGGCCAGCCTGGCCAACATGGTGAAACCCCATCTCTATCCAAAAAATACAAAAAATTTAGCCGGATGTGGTGGCTCATGACTATAGTCCCAGCTACTCAGGAGGCTGAGGCAGGAGACTTGCCTGAACCCGGGAGGCAGAGGTTGCAGTGAGCCGAGACCGTGCCACTGCACTCTAGCCTGGGTGACAGAGCAAGACTCTGCATCAAAAAAAAAAAAAAAAAAAAAAAGTCATCAACGGGGCAGCTGTTTGGGCCTGGGCTCAAATGTATATTGTCATCCTCCACTTCCTGAAGGAAAGCCTCTGGGAATAGTCCCTAAGAGGCATTAGAAAATTGGGACAGCCTGTTACCTTCCATTTAGGAGTTGCTTTTCTTCCAACACTTTTGCTACATTGTGGATCGAGCTAATGAATTTTTTCCTAGGTTTCTCTTTCTGAATATTCTCCATTGTAAAGAACATCAGTTCTAGCAATTATCAATTGTTCCCATAACTGGGTTTCTCTACACATTTCTGAAAAGCTTTTTTTAAAAATTGAATGCATGACATTATTTATTTCTCTTGTCACATAGAATCTCTCTAAAATGGTCCATTATTTTCATGCCTCTTAGATACTCAGGCTTTCCAAAAAAAAATCTCCTTTGCAATTGGGTTTCAAAAACATGCCAGGAAGATTTTTACGTCCACACACTGGATCAAGATTTTAGTTGTGAGTCGGTCCAACCTGTGTTTACCCAGCAGGCACGAGGGCAGCAGGGGTCTCAGGGGATGGGTACAGCTCCTACTATCATGGCCTCTGCCGCAACCCCTAGTCTCTGCTCCACCAACTGATACCAATTGCAAATAACTGAATTACAATCTTTCCTACTGAAGAAATTGTCTTTAAGAAAAAAGACTGTTCTTTATCCACTTGAGATAGCTACTTCAAATTTCAAAGCTAATAGTTTGAAGAATGCTAAGGAAGCAAAAACAATCACTAGGCAATGTTAATTAAACTTGAATCGAATTACTAATTAAGAACAGACCCAGGAAAACAAAACTTTCTTCAGCCAAATTGAAATCTATATGTGAATTACTAGTTGAATGCATACTGTTTAGCCTTTCAACTGCAGGTCATAATACAAATTCAGGAACGTGCTTATTGAGGACAAGCAGCTCCCATGACGCTATTCACTGCATCCAAATTCTAACATCCCCTTCAGGGGCAACATTTTATGAACTAAGAAGATAACATTAAAATAGCCTCCGCTTTCATAAATTCAACCTTGCCAGTATTTGTGAACACTGAATCCCGAAAATTATGTCATAAATAAAAAAATTTTACAAGCCACTACCTCTTCTTTAAGCTCAGCCAAAGACCATAAAAATATTATGAAGTTACATCTCTCCAAAATGTGCACTTCGCAGATCAAAGAGAAAGGTGTGTGGTCCCAGGGAGCCTGGGAAGCCTATTCCTGCAGCTCAGAGATGCCTCCACATCTTGTAACTCCTGCAGTTTTGCCCTTAAAATGAAACTTAGAAGCTAACAGATAGCAACAGATATTCAGAGTCAAAGTGAACATGGGCATAATAACCATTACCACGCGCTCCTAGTGCTCAGATGCAATCTTGGAGACCTCACTCTTCTTCCAGCCATCCTTGAGTTAATTGAGTTAGTGACTCAGTGGCTCAGGGGAGGGGATGGGTGCTTGGTGTGACTGGAGGCTCATAAATAAACTGCAAAGTTGGATTGCATTCATTCATTGTTTCAACACTGATTTATCAACATCTATTCTGTGCCAGGCAATATTGCATATAGCATAAGGACTTCCGAGTAGCATGAAGATCCGAGCAGGCTCTTGGACCAGCCCTTAGAAAATCTGGATAGGTAGGGAACAGCCCAATCTCCACTTACTCTTGGGGCTGCTTTTCCTCTCTCTCCCTCCCTCTTTTCAATGACAAATTCTCTTTCTCTCCCTGCCCCCTCAACCCTGCTTTGAGGAGGGTACCTAAAGCCAATCACTTCCATGCTGGGGACTTCCCATACACTGGCTTATTTCACATCCCCTTGGCTATATATGGGAGGCAGCTTAGATTAGCAGGGGCTGCAGATGGCCACGGTTTCAGAATACCTTCGACAGAGAAGCCCAGCATGAGCCTGATAAAACCTCGGCCTGGCAGCTACCACAGGCTTCTCACCTCACTCAGAGCCAAAGCTCAAATGTTCACAGTAGGCCCACGAGGTCGTGCACCATTTGCCCATTGCCAACCTCCCTGACATCTCCCTGCTCCCATTCCCAGAACACACCAGGCACATTTCTGCTCTAGGGCCTTTGTGTTGGCTGTTCCTCTGCACACTCTTCCTGATGCCAGGTGGGCCCGTTGCTCATCTCCTCTAAGTCTTTACACAATTGTCACCCTCTCCGTGAGGCATTCTCTGACTGCCCCATTTAAAACTGCAACCCTCCAAACCCCGCCCATACACACATACATGCACACACACACACACACACACACACGTGCACACACATACACCCTCCCTGTCTCCCACCCCTAATCATAAGCTCCTGAGGGCAGGGGTGTTTGTCTGTTTTATTCACTGCAGTAGCTCCAGTCCTTGGAGAAAGACCTGAACACAGCAGGCACTCAGTAAACATTTACTTCATTAACAATCACGTGAAGAACCTGTTTAAAACATAGGTTTCCTTCATTATTCTGTGGCCTCTTATGGCACTTCTGATGTGGTATAACACGAATGGACTTAAATGAGGCAGTAAGTCTGGATCAGGCCACCAGTTCCTTCTTTTCTACCATTTTTTTTTTGTCGCATTTGTTCTTGTGTGTACAGAAAGGGTCCATATGAAGAAGAGAGCATGATGTGGGGTGCTGGGAAATTACTGTGGCCTCTTTTCAGAAGCCACCCACAATATCATATGATTTAAGGAGCAAAAGAGATCCCTGTTCCCAAAACCAAATCTCTCTTTGCTCTCTTTAACTCTTGGTAATGGATACAGCTGGTTCACAGAGACAGCAAGGTCTCAAAACGTGTTGTCTATTTTCCTTTTTGTGTTGTGTGGCATATGATACTTCACTTTATCAGTCCTAGAAGAAAGAAAGGGCTCTCCTGCCTAGTATCCATATAAGTCCCTGAGAAGCATTCTGATTGGCTCACTTTTGCCATCCCATGGCAAACACTGTAATTGACCAGGCTTGGATTTTATGTCCACTGCTATGGTCAAGACTAGAGGCAATGTCTCTGGAACCACTTAATGTAGAGAAACAATAGTTATTCTTTGGGAGTTTGGACACTGCAATTCAAAAAAAAAGGATAAATAGAATAATGAGGAGACATTAATAAAACCAACAGGAAACCAGTACAGGAGTGCTGCATGCAACCCAACTGTCATGAAAAAGAGGTTCTTCTGCATTAACTAAAGATTAATGGTCCTTGAGAAGGATGTCAGCAAGATGGCAGAGTAGGAGATACCAGCCCGAATCCTCCTATAAAAAACAATTAGACAGCTGTCCACAAATGAAAATAGTCCTGGGAGGGCTCAAGGTTTCGAATAAGAACCTGCAGAAACACAGTGGAGCGAAAAATAAAGAATTGCCACACAGAAAGAATCACTGCGGTGACAGACATACTTGAGACATCTGGAGGTAGCTAGGAACAAAGAAGAAGGGTAGGGGCTATCAGTATCAGCCATGTGGCAGGTGCCACCTTGGTCCCCAGTGGCCTGCTCTGCAGAGGACACTGGCAGCCTTCACCATTGAAGTAACCAACAGCTATCACCACTGAGAACTTCTGGGATAGGGAGACACTGCTGCCTACTCCTACCAAGAAAAAGCCATGTTGTGCCACCCTGGTACTGGGGTCACCACCCCCCTAAACCCTGCCTGAAACTTAGACCCCAGAACTGCAGTTCGTCCATGCATGCCCACACTCCAGACCCCAAATCCATGGCTGTACCATGCACACCTGAAGCTCAGACACCAGAGTCACCATGACTGTGGTCATGGTGACTGAGGCTAGCCTGGCCTCAGACCCCGGAGCCACTATCAGTCCATGTGTACCAGCATTCCAGACCCTGGTTCTGTGGCTGCTGTATGAGCACCAGCACTGCAGACACAATAGCAACAACCGTAGCACCACAGCAACCGCTTCCCTGCTCTCTGAAGCAGTGGTAGCTCTGCACATGCCCACACTCCAGACCCTAGAGCCACTGTCAGTTCCACATGAGCACACACTCCAGACTCTGGCTCTGTGGCTGCTCTGTGGGCACAGAGCTTCAGATGCCAGTACCTCCCATGCCATGAGCCCACCATGAGCCAGGCTCAATGCCAAGAGGGATCCCCTCAGCCACAACTTTCCCCATGTAAGAAAAATATACCAAAAAATCTCCAGCAGCCTTTAACACTGGAGACCCCAATAACCCTCACTATAGCTGTGGATACGCACCACAGCCTTGGCCATTGAGGGTCTTTGGACTCTTTGCAAAACACAACTTCATCTGACAGAGCTGCATGAACACTATGCCACTCTACCTATATGGAGTGGAAACCCATCTAGCCAGTGCCCTCCTATTCGCCCATTGGTGAAGTTCTTTCCCCACTGAAACTAGTCTGTAGTATCTGGAAGAGGTGACTGCTTCATCAAATGCACAGACAAGCTATGAAAAACTAAGGAAACATGTCACCACCAAAGAAACACAATAATTTTCCAGTAACCAACACCAAAGAAACAGAAATATACAAAGAATTCAAATTAATTGCTTTAGGAAAGTTCAGCAAGCTACAAGAAAACACTGACAGACAACTTCAAAAAAAATCAGGAAAACAACACATAAACAAAACTAGAAGTTCAACAGAGATTTTAAAAAATAATTAAAAAGAACCAAACAGAAATTCAGGAGCTAAAGAATACAATTAATAAAATAAAAAATAGGCTGGCCTCAGTGGCTCATGCCTGTAATCCCAGCACTTTGGGAGGCCGAGGCAGGCAGATCATGAGGTCAAGAAATCGCGACCATCCTGGCCAACATGGTGAAACCTCATCTCTACTAAAAATACAAAAATTAGCTGGGTGTGATGGTGCACACCTGTAGTACCAGCTACTCAGAAAGCTGAGACAGGAGAATTGTTTGAACCCGGAAGGCAGAGGTTGCAGTGAGCTGAGATCACACCACTGCACTCCAGCCTGGCAGCAGAGTGAGACTCCGTCTCAAAAACAATGAATAAATAAATAAAAATAAAAAATAAAATAAACAGCATCAACAGCAGGCTTGATTGAGCAAAATAAAGAAAAGACAGGGCATTTTTAAATGTCCATTCAGAGGATAAGAAAGAAAAAAGAACCAAAAGGAAAGACGAAAGCCTGTAGAATGTATGAGACACCATAGAGAGCTAACATTGCACTATAGGAATTTTAGAAAGAGAAGAGACAGAGAAAAAAAGAGAAAGCTTATTTTAAAAAATAATGGATGAAAACTCCCCCTGAAGAAAGATATTAACACCCAGGTATACAAAGCTCAAAGGTCTCCAATAAGGTCCAACCCAAAGAAGACTTCACCAAGGCATATTACAACCAAATTGTCAAACATCAAAGACAAAGAGAGAATCTTGAAAACAGCAAGAGAAAAGAAACTCCTCACATATAAAGGATCTTCCATAAGGCTACTAGCAGACTTCTTAGCAGAAACTTTGCAGGCCAGGAAAAACTGGAATGATATCTTCAATTCAAGCCCCAAAAGAAAAAAAAAAAAAAAAAAAAACAATCTGCCAGCCAAGAATACTTTATCTAGCAAAACTATCCTTCAGAAATGAAGGAGAAATAGACTTTCCCAGACAAGCAAAAACTAAAGGAGTTCATCACCACTAAACCTGCCTTACAAGAAATATTAAGGAAATTTTTCAAGCTGAAACAAAAGCATGCTAGTTAGTAGCATAGGTTTATGAAATATATATAATATGTTTCATAAAAACATACAAAAGTATTAAATTAACTGGTAAAAGTAAATATATAGTAAAATTTAAAATACTCAGATACTGTAATAGTGGTGTGTAAATCATTTATGTCTCCAATGTAAAGGTTAAAAGCAAAACTATTGAAAATTATTATAGTGACAATAATTTTCTGTTTGACAGATTATGTAAAAAGAGTAAATTGTGACATAAAATGTGGAAAAGGGGAGTGAAAGTGTGGAGTTCTATCAATCAAAGTTGAGTTGTTATCGGCTTAAAATACACTGTTATAACTATAAGGTATTATATGTAAGTCTCATGGTTACCACAAAGCAAAATCTAGTAGATACACAAAAGAGAAAAAAAAGAAATCAAAACATACCAGTAGAGGGAATCAAAGCATACCAGTGCAGAAAATCATCAAATCACAACAGAATACAATAAGAGAAGATGGAAGGAACAAAAGATCTATACAACTGCCAGAAAACAGTTTTTAATGGCAACAATAAGTTATTACCTATCAATAGTTACTTTTAAAGTAAATGAATTAAATTATCCAATCAAAAGACATAGAGTGGCTGAATGGATTAAAAATATATATATATAATACAATTACATGTTGCCTACAAAAAATTCACTTCAGCTTTAAGGACATACATACACTGAAAGTGAAGGAATGAAAAATGATACTTTATGCAAAGAAAACCAAAAGAGGGCAGAGGTAGCTATACTTTTACAAACTTGACAAATTCAGAAACTAAAAAGAGACAAGGAAGGTCATTATATAATGATAAAGGAGTCAATTCATCAAGAGGATAAAACAATTGGAAATATATATGCATTCAACATTGCAGCACCTAACTAGCTGAAGCAAATATTAATAGATATGAAGGGAGAGATAAGCAGCAATACAGTAATTATAGGGAAGTTCAGTATCCCATTTTCAACAATCAATGAATCATCTGGACAAAAAGTCAATAAGGAAATAGAGGATGTGAACAACACTATAGATAAAATGGACGGAACAGACATATACAAAGCATTCCATCCAACAGAAGCAAAATACACATTCTTCTAAAGTACACATGGAACATTCTCCAGGATAGATTATTTGCTAGGCCACAAAACAAGTCCGAATATGTTTTAGATTTAAATTATATCAAGTATCTTTTCTGACCACAATGATATGAAACTAGAAATCATTAACAGGAGAAAAACTGGAAAATTCACCAATATGTGGAAATTAATATACTCCTGAACAACCAATGGGTCAAAGAAGAAATCAAAAGGGAAATTTAAAAGTATCCTGAGACAAATAAAAATGGAGACACAACAACCTAAAACTGATGGGATCCAGCAAAACAGTTCTCCAGGCTTTTTTCCTAAAGAGGACTTTTTAAAAAATTAGATATTGGGTTTCGCTATGTTGTGCAGGTTGTACTTGAACTCCTGGGCTCCAGCAATCCTCTTGTCTCAGTCTCCTGAGTAGCTGAGACTACAGGCACATGCCACCATGCCCCCAGCAAAAAAAGTTATACACAGAAAATTTATAGTGAAAACACCTCCATTAAAAAGAGTAAAGATCTCAAATGACCTAATAATGTTATGCTCAATGAACTAAAAAAAAAAAAAAAACTAAGCCCAAAGTTAATAGAAGGGAGAAAAAAATAAAGATCACAGCAAAAATAAATAAAACTGTAAAAAACAATAGAAAAGATCAATGAAACAGAGTTTTTTAAAGATTAAAAAAAACTGACAAATCTTTAGCAAGACTAAGAAAAATAGAGAAGACTCAAATAAAATCAGAAATGAAAGAGGTAGCATTATAACTGATAGCACAGAAGTGCAAAGGATCGTAAGAGACTACTATGAATGCTTATATATCAACAAATTGGATAACTTAGAAGAAACTAGATCGGCTCCTAGAAATACACAAACTACCAAGACTGAATCACGGAGAAACAGAAAATCTGAACAGAACAATAATGAGCAAGGAGACTGAATCAGTATTCAAAAATTTTCCATCAAAGAAAATTTCATTCTAATGTGTTATAGCACTATAGGATGATGATAATTAACAATAATATATTGTGTTTCAAATAGCTAGATAGAGGATATTGAACGTTAAAGGATATTTAGCAAAGAAATGAAAAATGTTTTAGATAATGGATATACTAATTACCCCCAATCTGATCACTGTACATTATATGTATTGCAATATCACCATGTACCCCCAAAATATGTACAATTATGTATCAATAATTTTTTTAATTTTTTTGAGGTGGAGTCTCGCTCTGTCACCCAGGCTGGAGTGCAGTGGTGCTATCTCGGCTCACTGCAAGCTCCGCCTCCTGGGTTCATGCCATTCTCCTGCCTCAGCCTCCTGAGTAGCTGGGACTACAGACACCCATCACCATGCCCGGCTAATTTTTTGTATTTTTAGTAGAGACAGGGTTTCACCGTGTTAGCCAGGATGGTCTCAATCTCCTGACCTCGTGATCCACCCGCCTCGGCCTCCCAAAGTGGTGGGATTACAGGTGTGAGCCACAGGGCCTGGCCTTTTTTTTAAATTTTTAAGCAAAGACAGAAAAGTCCAGGACCTGATGGCTTCACTGATGAATTCTACTAAACATTTAAAGAATTAATATCAACCTCTCTAACTCTGTCAAAAAACTGAAGAGCATGGAATACTTCCAAACTCATTTTGGAGGCCAGATTACTCTAATACCAAATCCAGATATGGACACTAAAAATAATAATAAAATTACAGGTCAATATCCCTGAGGAAAACAGATGCAAAAATTCTAAACAAAATACTAGCAAACTGAATTTAACAGCACACTAAAAGGATAATTCACCATTACCAGGTGAAAGGATAATTCTATATATGCCAATCAAAATATGTGATATACTACATAAACAGAATGAAGAATGAAAATGATACAATCACCTCAATAGATGCAGAAAAAGCACTTGACAAAATTCAAAATCCTTTCGTGATAAAAATTCTCAACAAACTAGTTATAGAAGCAATGTACCCCAACACAGTAAAGATCACATAAGACAAGCCCATAGCTGTTATATTCAATAATAAAAAGTTGGAAGATTTTCCTCTAAGATCAGGAACATAACAATAATGCACACTCTTGCCATTTCTACTCAATATAGTACTAGAACTCCTAGCCAGAGCAATTAGGCAAGAAAAAGGAATAAAAGACACCCAAATTGGAAAGGAAAAACTAAAACTGTCTCCGTTTACATATGACACGATCTTTTACATATATAAAACCCTAAAGACTCTGCCAAAAAAAAATTTTAAATAAATGAATTCAGTAAACTTGCAAAATATAAAATCAACATACAAAAACCAGTTGCATTTCAATACATTAAAAACAAACAATCCAAAAAAGAAATTAAGGAAATAGTCTCACTTATAATAGCATCAAAAAATTAAATTCCTGGGAAAAAATTTAAACAAGCACATGAAAGATCTGTACATGAAAACTATAAAGAAAATCATTGAGGAAAGAAATTGAAGAAGACACAAAGAAATGGAAAGGTGTTCCATGTTTGTAGATTGGAAGAATCAATATTGTCAAAATGTCCATACTACCCAAAGCAATCTACAGATCAAAACTTCTGCGGTGTTTTGCACAGAAATAGAAAACCAATCATGAAGTTCATATGGAACTAACAAAAGACCCTGAATAGCTAAAGCAATCTGAGGCGTCACACTTCCTTATTTCAAATTATATTACAAATCTATAGTAATCAAAACAATGTGATACTAACATAAAAACAAACACATAGACCAATGGGACAGAATAGAAAGCCCAGAAATAAACCCATTCACACCCAGTGTTCTAATCTTTGACAAAGGTACCATGAATACACAACAGGGAAAGGATAGTCTCTTCAATAAATAGTGTCGGGAAAACTGAATATTCACATGCCAAGAAAAAAGGGAAATTGGATCCTCATCTTATACCATACACAAAAATCGATTCAAAATGAATTAAAGATTTAAACATAATACCTAAAGCTATAAAACTTCTAGAAGAAAACAAAAGGGAAAAGCTTCATGATATTGGTCTTGGCAATGATATTTTTGGATATGACACCAAAAGTACAAACAACAAAAACAAAAATAAACAAATGAGACTACATCGAACTACATACAATATTTCTGCACAGCAAAGGAAACCATTAACCAAATGAGAAGCACCTCACTAAATGGGAGAAAATATTTGCAAACCATATATCCAATAAGGGCTTAATATCCAAAATATGTAAGGAACTCACAACTGAAGAGCAAAAATAAGTAAATGAACAAACCAATTTTTAAAAGGGCAAAGGATCCAAATGGACATTTTTCAAAGAGGATATACAAATGGCCAACAAATATACGAAAAAATGTTCGACATCACTACTCATCAGGAAAATGCAAGTTAAAAATTCTACCACCTCACATCCATTAAAATAGCTATTATCAAAGAAGAGATATCTGCACTACCATCTTTATTGCAGCACTATTCATAATGGCCAAGATTCAGAAGCAACCTAACAGATGAATGAATAAAGAAAATATGGTACATATACACAGTGGAGTACTATTCAGCCACAAAAAGAATGTGATCCTATCATTCTTGCAACAACATGCAACAACATGGATGAAACTGGAGGTCATTAGGCTAAGTGAAATAAGCCAGGCACAGAAAGACGCACATTGCATGATCTCACTTATTTGTAGGATCTAAAAATCAAAACAATTGAAGTCACTCATGAAGATAGAAAATAAAAACATGGTTACCAGAGACTGAGAAAGGTAGTGCGGAGTGGGAAGGAGGTGGGGATGGTTAAAGGGTACAAAAAATATAGGAAGAATGAATAAGACCTAGTATTTGATAGCACAAGATGGTGACTGTCATCAATAATTTAATCGTACATTTTTAAATAACTAAAAGTGTAATTGGATTGTTTGTAACACGAAGGGGATACAAACTATATAACTTGGTAAATACTTGAGGGGATGGATACTCTATTTTTCATAATTTAATTACTATGCATGGCATGCCTGTATCAAAACATCTCATGTACCCCACAAATGTACATACCTACTACGTATCCACAGAAACGAAAAACAAAAAAAATACATATAATAAAAAGAATAGCATTATCAAAAAGTCAAAAGATAACAAGTATTGGTGATGATACAGAGAAAAGAGGATTCCTGTGCACTGTTGGTGAGAATGTAAATTGGCGCAGCCATTATGGAAAACAGTAAGAATATTCCTCAAAAAATCAAAAATAGTACTATCATATAATCCATCAATTTCACTTCTGGGTATGATATCCAAAGCAAATGAAACAGTATGTCGAGGGGACAACTGCACTCCCATATTTGCTGCAGCATTATAAGATATGGAAACAACCTAATTGTTCATCAATGAATGAATGAATGAATGAATACAGAAATTGCTATAAATATATATATACCCACATACATATACATGCATATATTATAAACAAAATACGATTCAGCCTTTCAAAAGAAGTAAATCTTGCAATTTGTGACAATATGTATAAACCTGGAGGACATTATGCTAAGTGAAATAAGCCAAACACAGAAAGACAAATATTGCATGATCTCACTTATACGTGGAATCTAAAAAAGTTGACCCATAGAGGCAGAGAATAGAATGGTTGTTACCAAGGGTTGCAGGGTAAGGGAAATGTTTGTCAAAGGGTAAAAAGTTGCAGTTATGAGCTGAGTAACTTCTGGATACCTAATGTACAGCATGGTGACTATAGTTAATAATACTGTATTAAATACTTGAAATTCCCTAAGGCAGTAGATCTTAAGCATATGAATATGTCAATTAGCTTCATTATGAATATCATTTCACAGTATATATGTATATCAAAACATTATATTGTACACCTTGAATATACACTACTTTTGTCAATTATATTTCAATAAAGCTTTTCTTTAAAAAAAAAAAAAAAAAGGTCATGTGTGGTGGCTCACACTTGTAATCCCAGAACCCTGGGTGGCCGAGGCAGGCAGATCACCTGAGGTCAGGAGTTCGAGACCAGCCTGACCAACATGGAGAAACCCCATCTCTACTAAAAATACAAAATTAGCTGGGCCTGGGGCACATGCCCTGTAATCCTAGCTACTCAGGAGGCTGAGGCAGGAGAATTGCTTGAACCCAGAAGGCAGACGGAGGTTGTGGTGAGCCAAGATCGCACCATTGCACTCCAGCCTGGGTAACAAGAGTGAAACTCCGTCTCAAAAAAAAAAAAAAAAGAATGGTCCCCTATAGCCTTGAAGCCAACGCAAGGTTTTCCAAGGTTTTCACTCTTTCCTTCCCTGCCCTTCTCAAAGATACTATCTAAAGTCCCAACTTATAAGTGATATGAGAACTCAATGATATCATAATAACATTTGTGTATCACTTTACTTTTCCATATGTTTTATTAAACTAGGTGTATAATATATGAGTGATGATACTTACAATTTACCATATGGAAACTAGTTCAGAGACTCAAAAAGATTACCTTCAAAGTCACTGGGCTAGCAAAGGCAGGACTCACATTCTGGTCTTCTTCTGTGCTCTTTGCACTAAAGGGTGCTTTGCTTTCATCACAGAAACCTCAAATAATGTGTACTTAAGTGAGTGAAATATTGTACCTATTTTAATAGATATTCAGTGTTATGGGCATATGCCAAAGGTAAAGTTTCTTGCTACCCCAGAATTTGACAAGTCACAGCCAGGATCCTCAAATCAACATATTTTCACATTTAAGACAGAAAAAGTTTTCATCCATTTATTGGGACACAGATGCAGCACTGGTAGCATTTAAATTATGGTGCTGTGCTCCGGTGTGCCCCAACCCCATCGTTGTTTTTGTTCATTTTAAAAACAAGCACGACATTCCTAAAGATTTCTTACCTTTTTACAACTAGTTACGAATTCAAATCAGGTGGCAATCCCAGGATCCAGCTGTTGCTTCTCCAGCTCACAAAAATCTCTACAAACCTCCCAGAGTGCTAAATTACTACCTCAGTCCTCTTCGTTTAACCTCAAACTGGGTCACCCTCTAATCAAGAAAAATTAATGACTAGCAACATATTTTTCTTTTCCTCTTAATTAGAGTAATTCCACCCTGGCAGTAACTCTCAGACTGAACTATGCTAATAACGAAGTTTTAATTCAGAAAAAAAGCAACAAGCACTCAAAAGTAACTAAGCCATCCCATTCCTGTTTGACTGCTAGTCATCAGTTCAGGCCAGTGTCCAATTTACCATGAAGCTAATGAGGCTCCAGCTTCAGGGCCCCAAGAAATAAGTTCACATGGTCATAGGTTTTTGTAAGTTTTTTTAGCAGCAAGACATTTTAACCACAATTGGTTATGACTTTGCATATTGGTTAACCACAATTGGTTACTTGCTTAACATACACGATCTCAATTAATCCCAGGTTTAGAGAAATGAAGTAATTTACCAAAGGTGACACAGCTTATAAACTGGGGAGCCAAGAGATAAATATGGGCATCCTTTAACCCACGATGCTACTTGTGGGCTGAATCTAGACACTCAATGTCATCATTAAACTGGGTCAAGCCAAGGCCAAGTGCTCACTAGAGATTGATGGCAATCAAGGTCAGGCTGGGAGCCATGTAGGACAGACAGAAAGTCTAGGGTGTAGTCCAAGGATCAGGACAGGTATCATAAGCTGCAGGGAAACATTAGCAAAAACAACTAGTGCCAAGCACATTGTAAGGCATGTTACCTATGTGTAATTGGTATCATTTTATATTTATTAAGCCACCAAAAGAAGTTTGAAAATAAAATAACAACATCCAATGCTGGCAATATTTTGCCAGCCTGCTACACTCATTTATTCATGTCAGGTATATAAATTGCTACACTCTGCTGGAAAGCAATTTGACAATATATATCAGGATCCATGAAGATATTCATACCCTTTGACACATTAATCCCCCTGTTGGAAATGTATCCTAAAGAAATCTTTGAAAGGAAGCAAAAAAATCTATTTATACAAAGATGCTCACTACAATGTTATTTGTGATACTGAAACTCTGAAAACCTCCACAGTGACCAAAAAGGAGAATTGATAGGTAAATGATGGCACATGACCTTGATGGATGATATGGGTTCACTGAAATGATTCATGGGGGTCTATGTGAGAACATGAACAAGCACATCCTATTATGTGAAAAAGAACTCAATGGCAATTACATTATTTTTGTAACTATGGATCTGTGTGGATAATAGCAGGAAATAAAACCAAACAACTGTCCTAGGGAGAGGTATTGTGGGAGATCTTGTTCTCCTTACACCTTATAATGTTCTTATTGTGATGATTAATGAAGCTGGGGTGCTATGGTTTGAATGTGTCCTCCAAAACTCATGTTGAAATGTAATAGCCATTGTGACAGTATTAAAAAATAGGACCTTTAAGAGGTGATTAGGTCATAAGAGCTCCACCTTCACACATGGATTAATGCCATTTTTGTGGGAGTGGATTAGTTATCTCAGGAGTGGGGTCCTGATAAAAAAAAAAGATGAGTTTTGCCTGATTTCCTCTCTTGATGTCATATGTTCACCACGTGATGTCTTCCTCCAGGTTATGATGCAGCAAGAAAGCCCTTACAAGACCCAGCCACTCATTCTTGGACTTCCCAGCCTCCAGAACCTTAAGCTAAATAAGCTTCTATTATTTATAAATTACCCAGTCTCGTGTATTCAGTTATAACAGCAGAAAACTAAGATGTGGGGAAAAACAGAAAAATAACAAATAAAAGCCAGCGTGGGTGAGAGGAACAGTCCAGTGGATAAAGGGCAGGACTGGCCCAGGACTAGAGACAATCCCGGCAAAGAGCTCAACTTGATCCACCAGCCAGACCAGGACTCTGGCCCTCTACCCTCCCAATCTGTAACACTTCTGGACAGAGCAGCACCTCAGTTGCCCTGGGTTTGTTTCCTTCATTGTACTATTATACTTCAATGTGCTATTGCCTTTATCAGCCAACCTCACAGGGTTATTGAGAGGGTCCATTTAGATAATGTTGCACTTCACTTAAGAACATTTTCTGATAGCAATCCAAAGATATTTTTTGCAGAGTCAATGGCTTAGACCTTCTATTCCAGATTTTGGGGTAGAACAGGTTTAATGACTGGCACCTAAGTCTCTACCTCTGAGTGTTCATATGTAATGATCTGGCCACTTCATATACTGTTGCAAGCCATGGGCTCAAATTAATTTACTTATTATGGGAGGTGTCTTCTCTGCTGTTTCTTGTATACCTTTCCTGGCACACTGGCCACCCATCCTCTTCAGAATCCAACTCTGAACCGCTCAGGAACACCATCACTGTGAGCTGAACCTCCAAACCCGAGCCTCGTCTCTTCTTGGTGTTGTTTCCTCTCTGGTCCACAAAGCTAGTGGTGGAATGAAGCGTTTGAGCAAAATGGTCTTCCCAAGTTGCGGCCTAGCAGACTCCAGTCATCTTCAAGGTTCAACTCAACCATCACCCTATAGCACTCTTTCTCAACCTTGACATTCATGACATTTGGGACCATGTAAGTTTTTCTTGTAGGAGGCTGTGCACACATTTCAGGTTATTGAGCAGCATCCCTGGCCTCTAGATGCCAGTAACAAATTCCATTCCCTTAGTTGAAATAACCAAAAATGTCTCCAGACATTGCCAAATATCCTTGAAAGGCCAAAATCCCTCCCCTACCTGCCTCTTCTCCACCACCCCAACCAGCAGAAGGATTTCCTCTTCTACCTTTTCATTCCTAGAGTATATATAACTAATATATAAGTATCTCCCTTATAGCCCTTGTCATTTCATTCTATGATTAATTCTCTGCCTGTGTGTCACTCAAGGCTTAGTTTCCCCGAGGTAGATGCTGTATCTTGAGCAGCATTACACACCCAATGCATAGCACAGGGCATGGCACAGAGGAGGTGCTCAGCACATCCTGTGAAGTTAAACCATGACTCCATGCATCTCAGGAACTTGCAGTGACAAACAAACGTGATCCCAACCTAGGTTTGTAACACTTCCTTCTCTCCCAAACTGGGGTGGAAAGGAGAACTGGATAGTGTGTTTATTTACTGGAGAGGGAAAAAACTAGATTTTATGCTAATAGAGATGTTCAAGAAAGTCTGGGCTTGTGATGGGAATTATTTTCAATAAATTCTGACTTTGAGACCTTGCTAAACCATACCCACAGGGACTAAGCTGCCTAATTCCACGAGAAAAAAAAAACAAGAAGGAATAATCCCAAAGCCTCCAGGCATTGATTTATAGATGGTGAGACTCCCTAAATCTCACCTGACATTATTTACAATAAGATCCCCTGTGAGTCCCCAGTTGATAGATTGACAAGCAAAAACGTGCTTAACCCAGGACATGAGGGATTTGGGTGAGCCATGGGTGAAAGGCCACTGTAATCAGGACATGAGGCACAGAGCCCAGAACCAGATTCCAAGAAGATGGATGCTGAGTTGTGTCAAAAGCTCTTGAGAAGAAAAAGCATTATCCTCCAGCAAATTCTATGTAAATAACCTTGACATAGAGCAACTCTGAATGAAATTGACCTTCTAATAGATAAATAAGACTTTGAGGAATTTTCTTAATTTTAAATGAGCTTAGAGAGTTTGTAGGCAATATCTCCATCCCACCATGGCTGGATTAATGAGTGTGCATGCACGCATGTGTGTGCACATGGGCCACACCTCTTTTTCTTGGTGGTGGGGTGGCTTCCCTTCATATATGGGACTCAAGGAAAAGGAATAGGTGGTTTTAGTGAGACTAGAGCCAGCAATGGGGTTAGACAGCCCTGCTTCCTCAGGGTTCTCCACATGCTTGAGGCCTATGCCCCCTTCCACCAAGCTCTGGGATGGCAGAATGGCCCCAGGGGGCGCCCCTCCAGCCTCAGTGTCCTGCACAGACCTGTTGGCCCAAAAGCTTCTTGGCTCTGTTCTCCTACAGAATCACAGTCAGCCTACACTGAAAAAAAGCCGGCATTTGGGAACCTGGGCTATACTTGAAGAACTCTTGGGAGACTACCCCAAGTTCAACCTGCCTGTAAAGATGAGAGCAAGTGCCCTCAGCTGCCAAAAAAGCATCTTCCCCAACTCCACTGGGCCTGGAAATCTCTTCAGATGAGACACAGCCTTTCATCCCCCCATGTGAGCCAAGACTCAGGTGGTCAATCCACCAAGGAGATGTAATAAACCTCCCTCAGGACATTGACTGTGAAGCAAATTCTATGTAATGAGGAGTATGTCCACTCCTCATTGAGATTGTCTTCTGCTTCCTCCCACGCTGCCTTTTCTCAAAGACAGAACCTTCTTATCCTTCAGGCTGGAGGTTAAATGCCACCGACTCAGAGAGGCCTGTGAATCTTGATCATAGCTCTTTGTGCATGTCCTTCATACCTCTCTGTGCTGGGTCACACTCTGGGTGTAAGTATCTACTCCCACCTCAACTCTAAATTCCTTGAGGAAAGAGATTACATTCATCTTGCTCCCCCATCCTACACCTATGCTCAGCATGGTGCCTGGGGCATAATAGCTTCTTCATGAATGTTGTTAATTTCATGAAAAACCAATAAAGCTTCTTCTCCAGAGAAGATGCCAACAAGTAGGTAGGAAGAGACAGGGCTATGTGGTAATGCCAACGCCAGGCCTATGGGGCACAGTCCTTCCAGATTCGTGCCACCATGGGTAAATAACTGGGTGTGCTAACAGACCAAACATCATTATGTAATCACAATGCTACCAGGCATATGCTCTTTCTATTAATACTTACAGCACAGCCTATGACTAATGCAAGAATATAGCACTCTTTGCATAGCATGGGTACCCAGAGCCATAATAATAAATCCCAGGTAACATGGTTTGCTAAAGAAAGTTTTTGCAAGGCTAGAATTTCCGAGAAATGTGGATGGGAGCCCAGGAATCTCGAAAGCCCAGCTTCAGAGCTTCTTC
Organism: Symphalangus syndactylus; assembly: GCF_028878055.3. Lineage (NCBI taxonomy): Eukaryota > Metazoa > Chordata > Mammalia > Primates > Hylobatidae > Symphalangus > Symphalangus syndactylus. Next base: position 124,413,743 of record NC_072430.2, on the reverse strand, counting down.
CAGCTTGTGGCATCTCCACGTCGATAGGCTGCTAACCCTCATCACCATCTGATGATCTCTTTTATGGTGGAACCCAACCTGATGTCAGCCCGTCTCTTTTGCTTTATCCTTTAAGCTCAAGGCTGTAAAGTATAATTTGCACAAGGGATATCTAAGTGTCATTTTTTTTTTTTTTTTTTGACACAGAGTCTCGCTCTATCACCCAGGCTAGAATGTAATGGCACAATCTTGGCTCACTGAAACCTCAACCTCCCAGGTTCAAGCGATTCTCCTGCCTCAGCCTCCCAATTAGCTGGGACAACAGGTGTGCACCACCACGCCTGGCTAATTTTTGTATCTTTAGTAGAGAAGGAGTTTTGCCATGTTGGACAGGCTGGTTGCAAACTCTAGACCTCAAGTGATCCGCCCGATTCTGCCTCCCAAAGTGCTGGGAAGACAGGTGTGAGCCACCAAGCCTGGTCTTCTGAAACATGCATAAGACCACAGTGCAACCTGGAAATTGAAGAATGGGGCTCAATGAATCTATCTGAGACAACCTGTGAATCAGACTCATGTCTCTAAGCCCAAATACTGGATCTGCAATGACCAGTGACCCCCCTGCAGAGGACATGTTAAATCAGCCAGCTATGAACAGGCTACCTAATTTAGCAGCCAGTTAGAACATGGTAATAACCATGCCTCCGATGTGAGAACGATTCCAAATAAATCTATGGGCCCACAGAATATTAAGACTCAACAGTTTTCATTAATTTCCTGAAGTGTACTTGTTTGTAAAAAACTGAATGGAAATTCTGTTTGGGTAATAATCTCTTTGAATCCTTAAATCCCACTTTTAGATATCAGTCTCCAACAAATGAAGGAATAAAGGAAATTACTCAACTTCAAACCCCAAATATTTTGGCAACTTTGAGCTAACTGAAGGCTTCAGATGGGATTCTCTTTTGTCTTTCTCCAAATCTCCAAGTTCCACGGAAGGTTTCTGGATGATAAATTAAAATGGCACCAATTCCATGTAGCACAACCCAGCAGCATCTTGGCCAAGAATTTTTAAAAACAATAACGTCAGACTCTATTAAAGAATCTAGGGATTTTTTTTTTTCTTTACTTACTTTTTCTCTTTAACATGGCATTGCTATGCAACATTCCTCAGATGGCTTTAACCAACTGCAAATAATTGAAAAGCATTTTAAATCTTATTTAAAGAGCTGCTGTTCTTATTGAAAATGCAAGCAAGTGACCTCTGAATTTAACCCATTACATCTGAGCCTTCCTAGCCCCCAGTATTTGTGAAATGCCACAAAAAAATATAAACAAGAAAACATCTAGGCAAAAACATGGGGAAACCAGTGAGGAAACTTTGGGGAGCTTTGTTGAAAATGTATATTCTCTCTATCCAGACCTCAACACAAAACACTATTGGCAAAGTAAAGTAACATTTTATTATGACCTGAGATTTTCACGCTAAACTCCTCAAGCTGAGTACATCATTTTCTCAAATTAATTAGTCCTAAGTAAGCCTTCAATCAAAGCAGCATAAAGCTGATTCTCTCTACCCCCCTAAAATCCTAAATCAAGGCTCAGATTTTAACTTATTGATGCAAAGGTTTGCAGAAAGGCAACTTGAAGCACCTATTCTGCATAACAAATCCCCCAAAACTTAGTGGCTTAAAGCGACCAGTAAGATCTTTTGCTCATGATCTTGTGGATCATGAATTGCGGAAAGGATCAGCTCAAGACCTTTCATCAGTTGCAGTCAGATGGTAGCTGGGGCTGCAGTAATCAGAAGGCCTGACTGGGCTAGATATCCAAGATGGTGTACTCCTATGGCTGGCATTTGGTGCTGGCTGTTGGCTGAGAGCTCAGCTGGGGCCAATGCCTGCAGCAAGCACCTACACATAGCCCCTCTATGTGGTTTGGATTTCTCACAGCATGGTAGCTGAGTTCTGAAATGAAGCTTCCCAAGAGTAAGTGTTTCAAGAAACAAAAGCAGAAGGTATACAGCCTTTTCTTACCTAACCTCAGAAGTCATGTTTGCCACTTTCACTGCAATCTGATGGCTACAAGTGGGTTGCTGAAGCCACTAAGATTCAAGGGGAGAGGAATGTGTCCCATGTCTCAATTTGAGAAGCATCAAAGAGTTTGTGGCAAGTTTTTAAATCTGCTACAGTGCTATCAGAAGTGATTGCACCAATGCTGAGGACAGAGCTGGCCTGGGTTGCATCTTTCTTAGTCAATGCCACCCTTCCCCCTGTGTACTGTGTTATCTCACAATCTCCTGGCCATCTCTGGGAACCAGGTGACAGTTCCTTTCTTCTACAATTCAATCGCATATATCCCTGATCCCCTCCCTGGACCCAGCTCAAGGAGGAATGTACCAGGTAGCACCACAGTGTACAGTTGTAAAGATTGTACACTGCACAAAGGCAACCAGCCAAGTTGTGTGCCCTTGTCTAGTCATGCACCTTGCTCAGAGCAGCATCCATGCAGAGAGGCTGTTTTGCCTAATTTGTACCAAGGTACTACAAAGGCTAGCAATCCAGGGTGCTCAGCTCTCTTTCTCAGAGATTTCCACCATCCACTGCCATCTACTTTCTAGTTTCTCATGTTCCTATGAAACTTATTGCTGTGTGAATGATAAGAGGAAGGGCAGGGAGCATGTAGTCACTGCATTGCAGTAGATAGTGATGCCACTAGAATGTACAAAGTTCCGAGGAGTACAGATGGGAAGATGCCTCTGACTGAGGAGGTATAAAAAAGGGGGCATTCTTGCAAAGTTGACCTACAAACAGGCAAAGAAAAGATGCACAGTCTTTGAATTAGAGAAGAGGGGGATAGGGGGAGTCACTCCCAGCAAACAGACTAAAAGTATAAAAGGATAAAAGGGAAGATATAAGTAGATAATAGTACAGCAAGGCCTTTGACTGAAGCACAGATAGGCACAGAAAAGAGGGGGATATTAGTCAAAAGATAAATTAGATGGGCCCCAAGCTTCTATGGACAAGGGCTCTCCTCCTATAATAGCACCCGCCAGTGCCTCACCCAGATCCCCTCAGATGTCATGTAGGTTCTGTGTGCTCCTCCCCAGCTCCCATGTGCTTTGGTTGGCTGCACCTGCAGGTGACAGCCCATGGGTTTCTAGCGCCATTTTGGCCACAACATTTGAAGACCCAGAAGTACCTGGGAGCTTACAGGGGGTTGCTCATAGCCAACACAGGATTAGTGAAGGAATATGGAAGCCCAGCACCCTCACCTTAGTTGGTGCAAACTCTGTGGGGTGATTTATGCTGCAGATCACTTCACAGATGAGGCTGAGGCTAGAAACATCACCTGAAATCTCACCCTGCTTAGTTTCCTGCTCATTCTCCCTTGTCCTGCTTCCTACTCCCTTTGTTATCTCCCCTGAGAGAACACCCTTCATTATCACTGCACACAAACCCTCATCTCAGGACTAGGAATAGGACCTGAGCTGTGAGGAATGTGCCCATGTTCATTTCTGGTTTGACTTTAGCCTAATAAGGCCTAAGTAACCTCAAACCAAATCAGCATAAGACTGATTCTACTATCCCTCCATCTTAGCCCATTGGGGCTGCTACAATAAAATAGCTGAGACTGGGTAATTCATAAATAACAGAAATTTATTTCTTATAGTTCTGGAGGCTGGAAAGTTCAAGATCAAGGCACCTGCAGATTCAGTGTTTGGTGAGGAACCTCAGTGAAAATTGGTGCTTCATTGCTGTGTCCTCGTGTGGCAGAAGGGGGAAGACAGCTCCCTTCAACATCTTTATAAGGACACTAATCCCACTTACGAGACAAGAACCCTCATGACATAATCACTTCCCAAAAGGCCCCACCTCTTAATTCTATCACATTGGGTATTAGGTTCCAAAATGTGAATTTTGGAGGGACACCAACATTCAGACCATAGCACCCTCCTACCTCCACCCTGCCCCACCACCCCCTCCCAAAAAAAAAAAAAAAAAAAAAAAAAGATTTACCTCACCAGAAACATTTGCTCCTATACCGTTATGGCACATTGAAAGAACTAGAATAGCTTTTCAAGGTTGGCATCCTCTTCATTCCAGGGTTCCACAGAACCTTAAAAGCTACAGAGAAAAGAAGACACCAGTCACCATGCTTTGCCTTAAGCAGGTGTAATAGTCAAAAATGTTTAACAATAGCATGGCATAGACACTAAAATTAGAATAGACAAGAGCTATAAATAATCAGTATCTTGTGGTTCTCTAATTGTTCTTGGTCAAAGAAGATGTCCATTTATAACCTGAAGTTTCCCAGAGCTCAAAGACAACATCTTAAACTTTCTTATCACTTCCCAAGTGCCAAGTTAAAATAATATCCCAGGTCTGTCATTACTATCTGGGTGCCCTCAGATAAGTTACTTAAACTTCTAAGCCTTTGTTGCTTCTCGTGTAAAGTAAAAAAATAATGGCACCCTTTGTAGGGTTGTTATGAGGAAAAAAATGAGATAATGCATGTAAACATTATAGGGGTAAGCTAAAGGGATACAAAAATGAACCCTAAAGGTATAACACCTCAAACACAAAATATTTCCTGTTTGCATGATAGGCCCAGGAACGTGAACCTGGTTGACGTTGTCCTTACTCTCCATGGTGATTCAAGGGCCCATTCCCACTCCATCTTGTTTCTCTAGGGCCTTTCTTCAATCAGCAAAAAAAAAAAAGAGAGAGTGGGGAAAAATCAGAGGATACACATCCATTCTTTTGAAGGCCTCACCTGGAAGTGGCACACATCACTTTCCCTCACATTGTCATGGAGAGGACATGCCATACCTCACTGCAAGAGAGTCTGAGAAATGTATAATAGTTGAGCCTTGTGTCTGGTTACAATCACATTACTCTAGGGGAAGCAGGGACTAGATTCTCATAGAGAGCTTGCATTATCTGCCCTAGTACTCAATAAACATAAACTATCGCGGTTATTGTTTTCTTGTTAGATAGCCAGTGGGTACTTGCTGGGTGCTTGAAGGATTCAGTGGAAATAAGAAAGAATAAAGAAAGAAAATGGATGTTGCAGGGCAGAAACAACAAGAAACGAGAATAAGTGACGATGGAGAGCTCTGTGTAAAGGGAGGTACACACAGTGCCAGGGTTAGAGGGGGCAACCCATGTCCGCTGCGTGAGGAAACTACAGCCAGACCCTTCCTGGGACTTCTCATCAGCATCTCACACAAGCTGAGTCCACTGAGAGTTACAGCACCAGACGGTCTGAGAGTCCCCTCATGATTGCCATGCTCAGAAAATCCTCTCTTGCCTTAAACAACATAAAGGTTGTTTTAAGTATTCGATCTGAACTAATTTGAATTCTCAGCTTTGAGTGGGTTAAGGGCCAGAAGAAAAAGCCTGCCACCCTAACGGCACCTGAGGAGTGTACTAAATTCTCGTTGATGGTAATTAGCATCCCGCTTCTTTACTCTGCCCATACAGTATTTCCAAATCAATTGCTCAGCGTTAGTGATTCTGCAGGGATTGATTTAATAGTCTAATATGAAGTCTCAGCCCTTCTGTACAGGTTAATTACATGTGGTCTTATACATTCTAATTTAAAATACTGCCTTTGCAATTATCATCAGCATTAAAACAGAGCGCTAGTAATGAAGATGGGCTTGAATTTTTTTTCCAGAAGTAATGAATTGAAAAACCAAAATGACTTTTAATTTCTTTGGCACTTTCCATCTCAATCTCTCTTCTCTTATACGGAAAATATAAATCAGGGTTTCCTCCTTATTTCAGATGTTTATGAAAACGGGCAAAATGGCCTTAAAGAAAACAGAAGGCTTTGATTTTGGAACAGCCAAGACTTGACTATCTGGTCAAGGGCTACCTGGGAAGGGCTGCCTTCCCCTACCCTAATCTCCCAGTTATGGATATATTTACATGTAATTATATGATGTTTCCTATGAGGCAAAAATTGCCCCAGAGCTTTAAAAACAGCAACAATCGGCCAGGCACAGCAGCTCATGCCTGTAATCCCAGCACTTTGGGAGGCTGAGGCGGGCAGATCACGAGGTCAAGAGATTGAGACAATCCTGGCCACCATGGTGAAACCCCGTCTCTACTAAAAATACAAAAATTAGCCGGGTGTGGTGGTGGGTGCCTGTAATGCCAGCTACTTGGGAGGCTGAGGCAGGAGAATCACTTGAACCTGGGAGGTGGAGGTTGCAGTGAGCCAAGATCATGCCACTACACTCCAGCCTGGCAACAGAGCGAGACTCCGTTTCAAAACAAAAAGCAACAACCACACAGGTACTATATGAGTTTTCTAGGCTGTGTAACAAATTACCCTGACATATAGTCACTTAGAACAGCAAAGACTTACCGGCTCACAGTTTCTGTGGGTCAGGAATTTGGGAAAGGCTTAGTTGGTGATTCTGGCATAGGGTCTCTCATGAGAAGACAGTCAAACTACTGGCCAGGGCTGCAGTCCTAAGGTGCTAGAGGATCCACTTCCAAGCTCACTTAGGTAGCTGTTAGTGGGGCCCCAGTTTCTCACCATAGAGACCTCTCTCCAGGTTGCCCCACCACATATGACATCTGGCTTCCCTTAAAGCAAGTGATCAGAAAGAGAGAGCGAGGAAAAGAAAAGATAAAGGGCAGAAAGACAAAGAAGAAAGAAAGAGAACAAAATTGAAGATGCAATATCTTTTATAACCTAATATCAGAAGTGACACACCACCACTTCTGCTGTGTTCTATGGGTCACACAAAAATACCTGGTACTACATAGCAGGGAACAACACATGGGTGTGAATACCAGTAGGTGGACCGTGGCAAGCTGGGCTGGCTATGAATTGGTGTTATTATTGTTCCTGATTTACAGATGAGGCACAGACAGGTGAAGTCACTTGCCCAAAGTCGCTGTTAATAAATGGCAGAGCCAAGATCTGAATCTGGTTGGTCATTTTGGCTTCAAAAACCAAGCTCTTAACAACTACTCACACACAGAGAAAGGTGTGCATTCATTTAGTTTAACACGTGGTTCAAAAGCAGTGTATAAGCCAGCCAATAGTGTTCATTCTAAATGAATAGCTGATGGGAAACTTGCTGAGGATAAAATCTCTAAACTACTCAGCATCATCACAAAACACTCCTCAGCATCTCCTGGCCTTTGTTGTTTGAGGTAAAATAATTCCATTTCCTAGGAATTCCTTACTTTCTTGGCAAATTAATCTAACAGCCATCATTATCACTATCACTAGATTCTTTCTAAATATTGCACCTCGCACCACACCACTAACCATGTCTTCCTGCTCAAACCCCTAAGGAGATGACCGCTGTAATCACAGTCAGGTCTATGCAATAATACTGCTGTGTTAAAATATCATGATTAATCACCCTCAGCCTTCACATCCAAAGGCCACACGACCCAGTCTCTTCAGGTGTCCCTGTTATCAGTTCCAGCTTCAGATGCACATCTGTACCTGTCTGACATTGTGGATAAGACTGGATCACAGACCTGGGTCCAAGGAGGATTGAGTATCATGGGATCTTCCACTGGATCATGAAAGAGATTTTGCTAGCCAGTATTCTAGGCACTTCACACACATTATTTCACTTAATTCTCCTATATCCTAGAAATATAATAATGATAATAATAGTAATAACTCATAACTATGAGAGATTGCAAGCTTGCCACATGCCAGGCCCTATGCTAAGTGCTTTATAGACTTTAATTCATTTTATCTTCACACAAACCTGAGAGATAAACTCTATTTTTGTTCCCTTATGACAAATAAGCTCAGAAATGTTAAATGACTGGCCCAAAGTTACACAGAGCTGGGATTCAAACCTGTGTATGTCTTATCATAAATGCCATCTTTCCACCTTGACAAGGAACTGGCAGAACAGCTGGGTGTTGCTCCCAACCCGCCTTCGCCCTGTCCTTTCAGAATCAAATGGCCAATCCAAAGATTTTTCTTTTTTTTTTTTAAATGGAGTCTCACTCTGTCACCCAGACTGGAGTGCAGTGGTGCAATCTCGTGTCACTGCAACCTCCGTCTTCTGGGTTCAAGTGATTCTCATGCCTCAGCCTCCCAAGTAGTTGGGAATATAGGCATGTGCCACCACGCCCCGCTAATTTTTGTATTTTTAGTAGAGACAGTTTTCACCATGTTGGCCAGGCTTGGTCTCAAACTCCTGACCTCAAGTGATCCACCCGCCTCGGCCTCCCAAAGTGCTGAGATTACAGGTGTGAGCCACCATGCCCAGCCAGATTAAATAATTTCCTCCCTTCAAGAGATTCTGGAGCCAGGAGTTGAGATGCCTTTTTTGTTAACACTTCTCCACTAGCAAATAAAACAATATATTATCAGAGATTAGCATGCCTTCTTAAAGGGCCAGATAGGAAACATTTTCAGCTTCATTTCTGGGCCATATGGCCTTGATCACAACTCCTCAATCTGCCATTGTAGCAAAAGGAGCCATGAACAATACATAAATTAATGAGCATGGCTGTGTTCCAATAAAATTTTATTTGTGGACACAGAAATCTGCATTTCATATAATTTTCTCATGTCAAAATATTCTTCCTTTGACTTTTTTTCAACCATTTAAACATTTTAAATCTTTTCTTAGACCACAGGCCATACAAAAACAGATGGCCATAGTTTGCTGATGCCCACAATGTACAAAAGAAGAAGTCAGAAATTCTCCCAATGAATCAAGCAATTTGATTTTATCAAATCAACAAAAACCCAATTATTGAGCAACATATTGTCAAGAAGGGCTGTTCTGAACATAAATGTGTTATGTCAAAATGTAACACAAAGACAAAATCAAGCGGATGAAGTAATCTTTCACGTTTTATACCGTTCCTAGAAGACTGGCTGGGAAAAGTTGATGAGGAATGCGATGTTCACTCCACCAAAATATGCCTTAATGACAGAGACTTGGATTTCCTCCTCATGTCTCCTGTTAGACTATAATAGGGCTGGGCCTACACACCTCTGTATCCCCATGCCCTCCCTCATGAGGTCTCTCAATAAACGTTAAATTATTAAGAAAAAAAGAAGAAGAGAGAGTGGGGAGGGAAGGAGGAAGGAAGGAAAAGAGCAAGGGAAGAAGGAAAAGGGAGAAAGAGAGAAAAAGTGGGAAGGAAAGAAAATAATATAAACTATTTCCTATCATGTTCTGTATTAGTCCATTTTCATGCTGCTGATAAAGACATACTCGAGACTGGGTAATTTATAAAGGAAAACAGGTTGAATGGACTTGCGGTTCCATGTGGCTAGGGAGTCTTCACAATCATGGTGGAAGGTGAAAGGCACATCTTATATGGCAGCAGACGAGAGAGAATGAAAACCAAGTGAAAGAGGTTTCCCCTTATGAAATCATCAGATCTAGTGAGACTTATTCACTACCACAAGAAGATTATGGAGGATACCGCCCCATGATTCAATTATCTCCAACTGGGTCCCCCCCACAACATGTGGGAATTATGGGAGCTACAGTTCAAGATGAGATTTGGGTGGGGACACAGCCAAACCACATCAGGGTCTTTCCTAATATATTTCAATAATTAATTTAAAAGGGAGCTGCTATCTAATAAAGTAAAAGTCAGTGACTCACTTCTCATCATTGTTAAGCAATATACAATTTTTCAGAGATACCATGTTCACATTCTGCTTGACCACAGAATAAGGAAAATTATTTCTATTTATGTCTATGTCTAGACATATACCCTGTAGGATTTTAAGAATATCAAAATTGTGTTCAATCTTTTCAATGTGTTAAACTGTCCGCTGGAACATAGAATATGAAAGCCAGGTTTCCACAACACATCGTACAAGTTCCTGAGACAATGGGACCAACCCCACTAGGCACTAGGTTTTTGGAGGGCAGAGACTGTCTTATTCACTTTAGTACTCTGGGGATCTGGCACTGCAAGGCATTCAATGTTTGTTGAATGAATGAAAAGTAAATGAGGGAAATGTTTCACCTTAAAAAAATTAAAACCTATTTTCTAAGAAGGCAATAGCACTTGAACAAGGTGGGTGTTCCTGGGAAATAACAGACACTCAGGAGAATTGTATAGCACAAAACAAAAGTGAGTGTTACCAAATGTCAGGGATAGCAAAACCAGAGGGTATTCCAATGCTTAGCACAAATACTCCCCATTAGAGATGACTTGAAAATAATCCAACTAAATTTACCTCTTTGTTAAATGAGAAAATAAAATCCTAAATTGCCCTAGGCTCAAATGGAGCTGAGTTAGAATCAACATTTTTCAATATAAGGGGAAAAGCAAAGGAGTCAAAAGACCAGTGTCATAGCAAAGGTGGAGCTATTGTTAAAGTCATGTTTTTATTCAGCAAAGAAAATTAATCCAGTCTACTAACATTAAAAATAAGAATAACCACTTTTTCTGAGTGCGTGTTTAGGTTTTTCCTTTAGCCAGTATTCAACTTATTTTAGCCATAATGATCTGATGCTTTTCTAACCTCTTAACCGTGTCTGGGGCTCAGTCAACCACCACCAAATAAACACAGGTCAGAAATGAAACAGCCAGTAGGTTCTCTGTCTAGAAATCAGTGCCGTTTCTCAACCAAAGCACCTGCAGGGCAGAGAAGGTAACTTTTGTATCAGGGAAGAGATGTACCCTTGACACCATTGTTTATCTGAGCACCAGAATGATTCTTCACCTAGCTCAAGTCAATCAAACCACCTTGGCAGGTGGATGATCCTGCAGATGAGGCCATAGGGATCTGCCACATAGGGCTTGCACTCCAGTCTCCCCAACAGCCTGGCTTTGGGAGAAACATTATGAGATAAGGCTAGGACAAGCTGTCTCATCTCCACGTCCATTTCCTCTTCTTCCTGGGTGCATAGTCAGACTACACTTCCCAGCATCCTTTGCTTTAGGTGTGACAATGTGACTGTGTTCCAACCAGTAGAATGTCAGTGGAAAATGTTGTCTACTGCTTCCAGATGTGGCCCATAACACCATTCTCTTGTGATCCTCCGTGCTCTCCCTCTTCCATCATCTTCTGGTAGTCCAGCCCAGGGATCTCGGAAGTCATGTGTTGAAGATGGTAGACCCATAAGATGGGAAAAGCCTAGGTCCCCGATAACTCCCAGATGACAGCCACCTGCCAATCATGAACACTCTTTCAGATGTTGTATTAGTTTGCTAGGGCTGTCATAACAATATATACACACTGAGTGGATTACACAACAGAAATTTATTGTCTCACAGTTCTGGAAGTTAGAAGTCCAAGATCAAGGTATTGGCAGGGTTGCTTCCTTCTGAGGGTTGTGAGGGAGAATCTGCTCCACAGCTCTCCTCTAACCCTGGATGGTTTGCTGGCAATATTTAGCATTTCTTGGCTTGTAGAAGCATCACCCAGTTTCTTGCCTTCATCTTCACATAGTGTTCTCTGCGTGTGTGTGTGTGTGTGTGTGTGTGTGTGTACATGCAACTTTCTCCTTTTTATAAGGAGACCAGTCTTATTGGATTAGGGACCACTCTGATGTCCTCATCTGCAACAACCCTATTTCCAAAACAGGTCACAATCTGGGGTACTGGGGGTTAGGACTTCAACATGAATTTTGAGGAGATTGAACCCACAACGTGTTAGGTCCCTGAGATTTTGTGATTTATTTCTTACAGAAGCCAGCATTTCATTAACTAAAACAAATAATATAATACATATAAATCACACAGCAGAGTTCTGTACAAATAATGTTTACTCAGACGGTGTCTGCTACTATGGCCCTCTGACAGAGCTGGATTTACCATGAATCTAATAACACTTAAGCTTCAGGACACCTAACTTCCAAGGGACTCTTCCAAGGATCTGTCCTTAATTTTATACTCATAACTTTGTATTCATTGACCTCCAAAGAGAGCCTCCAAAATGATCTAAGCTTCAGACTCCACAGGACCTGAATGCACCCCACTCTCTGGTCCAAGTCTTCATTACTTCTTCCCTAGACAACCATATGCTAATTGGTCACCATCCCTCTAATCTGTTCTATATATCACTGCCAAATTAAGCTGCTCAAAACTCATGTCATCTAACTGCTCAAAAATCTTCCTGGGCTCATCCCTCTTTGTGCATAAATTATAAAAGCATTTACTGAGCACCTACTGTGTGCCAGGCACAGTGCTAGGAGCTGGGAATACAACCAAGCACAAGTGAGTCTTGCCCTTAATGAGCTTACAGTAAAGTGGAGGAATGAATGAGTCAACTATTGCTCAAAAATCCTGCATGAGGAACAACCCCAGAATTTCAGTGGTTTATTTTTCTTCCTCACAGGTCTGTATACTGGCTGGATGGCTCTTCTTTAAGCTACAAGTTGGATTTGGGTCTACTCTGCTCCCCATGGCTCTCTTTCTGGGGTCAGCCACTGTCCAGGGCATGTTCTTCTTGGAGGGTGTGGCAGAAGCACAAGAGGGGCAAGTGGAAACAAGCAATGCCTTTGAAGGGTTGTGCTCAGAGCTGGTTCACTGGCACTTCCACCCACGTGCCTTGGGCCCAAGCAAGTCACATGGTGTATTAATCTACTAGGGCTGCCATTACAAGGTACCACACACTGGGTGACTTAAATGACAGAAATTTATTTCCTCACAGTTCTGCAAGCTCCAAGTCCAAAATCAAGGTGTCAGCAGGTTTGGTTTCTTCTGAGACCTCTCTCTGGCTTATAAATGTCTGCCCACTCCAGAAAGACCTGGTCTTTCCTCTGTATGAGTCTGTGTCCAAATTTCCTCTACTTGTAAGGACACCAGTCATATTGGATTAGGGCACAGACTATTGATCTCTTTTAACTTAATTAGCTTTTAAAAATCCTATCTCCAAATACAGTCACATTCTAAGGTCCTGGGTGTTAGGACTTCAGCATAAGAATTTGAGGGGTATGCAGTTGAGCCCATAACACATGGCCCAACCCAACATCAATGGGGTGAGAAAGTGTACTCCATCCAGCATGGCAAGGGTGGGACAAGAAGCAAGAACTGTGAGCAAAGTAACTGATATGGACGGCAGACAAAGAAATAGAAAAGGACGGTTCCCCGACAAAGACCCCATCCTCAAGGCTGGAGACCCACAGCCCTAAACGGGGACAGGGATCCCTGTTTTTGCACCCAGAAAGTTGTCTTTTGGCCTGCCATGCCCCCTATCTTGTACCCATACAAACCCCAAACCCCAGGCTCCAGTAGCAGATGAGCAGATGAAGAGACGAGGAGACAAGCAGACGAACAGCAGAATGACACTGCAGGAAACAGAGAAGAGGAGGAACATCTGAATGCCAAGAGGAGTTCAGCTAGGGGCGATTGGAGAGCAGTTCAGCTGCTGGATGGCCAAACTCCAGAGGAAGATCATCTCCCACTCCATACCCCTTTCCAGCTCCCCATCCATCCCACTGAGCACCACCTCCACCACTCAGTAAAACCCTGCATTCATCCTTCAAGTCTGTGTGTGACCCAATTCTTCCAGGATGCTGAACAAGAACTTGGGATACAGAAAGCTGTCACACTGGCCCACTGCCCTTGCAGAAAGGCAGAGTTTCCACTGAGCTGGTTAACACTCAAGCCATCTGCAGACGACAAGGCTAAAAGGGCACACTGTCACACATGCCCACTTGGGCTCCTGCACCTGCCCATCTGTGTGCTCCCCCTCCTGTCAGGGGTTTGAGCAGTGGTGGTGACTGAACAAGCAACCCACACCCCTGTCACATGTCCTGTGAGGGGGATCAGGGAACTCTCCTGTTTCAACAGCATCTGCCACTGGGAGACAATGATGATGCAATGTCATAAGCACCAAAATGGAAGAATAATGCAACAGGATAAAATCCAAACATGCCTGGCATTTGAGCCCCCTTAAAATTTGACCCCTGATTACCCCTCTCCTGATTTCTGAGTTACTGTAGAACAGCATCGAGCCCCTTCCTCAGAGGCACACAAAGCAATGATGACAAATGCAGTAGGATGTAGTAGAAAGAGAAGCCTGGATAGCTAAGACCTGTTACCTTACATGTGACACACTGGGTTCTCATCCAGAGTGAGCCAAAAACCACCTGTGTGCTCCTGGGAAAATCATTTTCCATCTCGGAGCCTATAACCTGGTTTCTAAGATGAGGAAAGACTAAGGTCCCTAAGATTGTTCGACCTGGTTTCTTTCCTTCATGTTCCACAGAACATTAGTCCCAGGAGATGTCATGCAAATAAATGGTTCCATGAGCAAATACACTTGGAAAATGCTGCATGCAATATCCCTTCCCTAGAATAGCAAAAGCTATGAGAAGTCCTGAATTTTTTTAAAAATCCATTTTACTTAAACTGTCCCAGATGTATTTGCTCTAAGAATTTCTCTTTCTTCCCCTTCTTATAACTGGCTCAGAACCAATGACCTAACATCCTTAGCATGCATAGACTTGTAGAGTTGCGTTTTTTTTTCATATCTATGTCTTGCCAGGACATAGATTCCCTATACTTGGTGCTTTGTGAATTCTTGCATCTAAGTTGCAATGTCCCACAGACTACAACGCAGCTACCTCTCACCAGGCCCCACAGGTCTGCAGCCCAGTCTTCATTTTCTGAAAGCTCCGTGAACAGGGCACAAAAAGCACCAAGCATCACCCTTCTGTCCCCAGCGAGGTCGATCTTCACTAGATACCTGGGGACTCAATGCACTTAGTCCCTATGTTACTCAAAAGAGTTTTATGTCTCCTTTTTTAGGAATTTTCTCCAGAGTCTACAGTATGTTTCCCAAATATCCTCACTAATGGCATATCTTCGTACTTTGTGGAAAGATTTGAGTTTGGGAAGCAATTAAAGTCTTCTGGAGCCAAGTCTGGTGAATAACGTGGGCGATGAAACTGAGAAATACTGTTTTGCATACAAAATGTAGAGTACAGTTCACCTCATCTTCCAGTCAGGCCCATTCCCATCTGGCTCCCAGGTCTCTGAAACCAGAATAGTCATTCCAAATGAGATCTCCCATGCATTCCAAAATCTCCACACACCATATGCTGAGTGGTCTGTGGCTCCCTTGAACAGCAAACAATTATGTCCACTTGTTTGTTTTGTTCCTTTACTTGGCCCCTTTTCTGAACAGAGACGCATAATCCAGTGTTTCTTGCATTGTGAGTTCTCGTGGGGCCATTCACGTTTCTGTTGCCAGCTATTGTTCCACATTCAGAAGACTATCCCCGAATTGCACATTCACATCTTTAATTGAACCAAAGCCATTTTAACACCTCCCTTTCTTCCCCTCTCCCCTGATCCTCTGCACACAATCGCTCTGCCTCTCTCTGGCTTTGATCCCAGAGTAAGGATTGTTTTGGTTTTTAATACTATTTCTGTAATTCAGTAGTCAGCTTGTGCTTTTTCCTTCTTTCAAATAACATTTAATTGCTTTAACACAACTTTTTCAAGGTGCCAGAGGAGTGTTCTTTGAAGATCTAAATTATCCTCAGAGCTGGTCTCTCAACGTGGCTGAAATTTGTGCTGACTTTTAATAACCAGAACATGAAACAAAAGAAAGAAGTTTTATGCCACCTTTCTCTGAGAGCAGTTTAAGAGTGACTATATAACCAAAGATTGTCAGAGGTAGAAGGTAATACAGAGGTCATAGATTCTTAGTGGGTCCTAAACTTCCATAGACGTAGAATTCTTTTCAAACAGAGGCTTTCAAAATCCCAGAATATTAGAGAAATAAAAGCAATGAGGGGTTCTCAGGACAGTTTAAATCTTCAGATTAGCTTTAAATGCTTCACTATTTACAAAGTATCTGAAGCTCCTCTGCCCCTGGATTTTGATTGCAGCTTAAAAACGCAGACATTTTACTGATGAGGAAAGTGAGGCCCAGAGAGACTCCGTGAATACAACAGAGCAAGAGGTAGAACATTCGCCTCCTGAAATCTACTACCATTCATGGCCCGAAACCTTGTCATGCATCTGAAGCACTGGTAAAAACACAAATCTGGGCCGGGCATGGTGGCTCATGCCTGTAATCCCAGCACTTTGGGAGGCCAAGGTGGGCAGATCACAAGGTCAAGAGATCAAGACCATCCTGGCCAACATGGCGAAACACTGTCTCTACTAAAAATACAAAAATTAGCTGAGCATGGTGGTGGGCGCCTGCAATCCCAGCTCCTCCGGAGGCTGAGGCAGGAGAATCGCTTGAACCCAGGAGGTGGAGATTGCAGTGAGCCAATACTACGCCATTGCACTCCAGCCTGGCAACAGAGTGAGACTCCGTCTCAAAAAAAAAAAAAAAAAAAATCTGGTTAAAAACACAGATTTGGGGGTCCCAGCCTCTGGGAATTCTGATTCAGTAGATCTGGAGTAAGAACTTGGAATCAGAATTTTTTTAAGTTCTCTGAGAGTCTAATGGAGATCTGGGTTTAGGAACCACTAATCCATACCATCTGGTCCTCCATGCTCAGGTACCAAAGAGTAATTGTTCTTAGGGAAAGAAAATACCCCGCCCCCGCACACACACACACACACACACACACACACACACATATACACAGAGAGAGAGAGAGAGAGAGCCCCTAGGTTTGCTCAAAAAATAACCATCACTAAAAATGATAGCGTGCACTGGGACTGTTTCAATCAGATCCAAAAATTAATTCGTGGGTAAATGGGTTATTTACAATGTACCACTCAGAGGGAATTTGGCCAAAATTTTCTGTTCCTAGATATTTGCTTGGCATTTTATAGGCACAATCCCTGAACAGTATCTTAAGATTGATCATGATTTGCCTTTTATAAAGTAGCCTGCTATGCATTATCTTTTCCAGTGCGTTCAACAATCCAAAATATGGGTAAAGCAAGTCTTATTTTTCCCATTTTACCTACAGTATAACTGAGATTCACAGAAGAAAAATGGCATACTAAGGCTAGTATGGACTTAGGGCTAGCTCAAAAACCAAAATCTTGGATTCTGTATCCAGTATGCCTTCTTAAAGCATTAGAAAATAATCTATATTATCAGAGCTTCCTCTTTTCTGCTCACTGTAGCATAATCACAAATAATATTATAAAATGGATAACTCAATAACTCTAATAGCTATTTAAAAAAAAAAAAAAACACTATTGATGCCCACAGCCCAGACTTCATGATGTTTATTCTAATGTCCTCATTTGCTACTACACTATCATTGTAAAATGAAAACCATTCGACAGAATTGTATCCCTTGACTTTCTAAAATCAATTTCGACTTAGTCTGGGAAGTACAGTAGTCAGTTAAAACTCAAATATGGGAAAAACCTGCATCACAAGTTATTCGTCAACAACCATAAAAAGTTGATATTTATTTGAATTTTAAAAGGAAATAGGGCCGGGCGCGGTGGCTCACGCTTGTAATCCCAGCACTTTGGGAGGCCGAGGCGGGCGGATCACGAGGTCAGGGGATCGAGACCACGGTGAAACCCTGTCTCTACTAAAAATACAAAAAATTAGCCGGGCGTGGTGGCGGGCGCCTGTAGTCCCAGCTACTCAGAGAGGCTGAGGCAGGAGAATGGCGTGAACCCGGGAGGCGGAGCTTGCAGTGAGCCGAGATCGCGCCATTGCACGCCAGCCTGGGTGACAGAGCGAGACTCCGTCTCAAAACAAAAAAAAAAAAAAAAAGGAAATAGAATTGCTAGAAATCAAAATAAAAGAACAATCTGCTTAAGAAATGTGAGCATTTAACACTTGGGTTACATTCAAGGGAACCAGGTTAGCCATGGCCTGAGTAAATTGATTATTTTTTTCTCTCATCATGATCAATTTTGCATCAATGAACTGCACTGAGGATGTTGCAATTCAGTTTGATTATTATGCTGGCTAAAGTCATTGCTCCACTCCAGGGACTGATCATTTAGTCACAGGAACATTACTGTTGCCTGCTCGATTCTTTTTAGATATGAGAGGGAAGCAAATTGCTTTGACTGAACCTGAGGATGCCCCAGGCTTCCTACATGTGAAGTCAGCATTGCTCCCTCCCAAGAAGTTGGCAAAATTCTCTGGGTACCAAAATACTTTTAATCAGAAGGGAGTTTCCTAGCCCCTCTAGAAATCTCTCTAGATTCCCCCCTTTCTCCTGATATTTGCCCTGTATCTCTTGTCTTTTTGTTTTGTTTTGTTTTGTTTTGTTTTGTTTTGTTTTGAGATGGTGTCTCACTCTGTTACCCAGGCTGGAGTGCATTGGTGCAATCTTGGCTCACTGCAACTTCCACCTCCCGGGTTCAAGCAATTCTCCTGCCTCAGCCTCCTGAGTAGCTGGTATTACAGCTGCCCGCCACCATGCCCAGCTAATTTTTGTATTTTTAGTAGAGATGGGGTTTCACCGTGTTGGTCAGGATGGTCTCGAACTCCTGATCTCAGGTGATCTGCCCGCCTCAGCTTCCCAAAGTGCTGGGATTACAGGCCACCACGCCTGGCCCTGTATCTCTGTTTCACTGGTTCCCTTAAAAATAGTTCTAAGGGTCTTGCCCTGCTCATATTAAAATATTACCATAAAGGTACAATAAGTAAAACAATATAGCAGAGGTTCAAGAATAAACAAATAAAAATATAGATCTCATTATCTTAGTGCAAGTCTCTCTCTCTCTCTTTGTCTCTCTCTCTTTCTCTCTCTCAATCTCCTCTCTCTTTTGTTGGTAAGCTGCTGGAGGACCAGTTCTCTTTGGTTCCCTTCTGAACCCCTAAACATAGAACAGGACAAGACCTGGTAGCACTTAATGGATATTTTTTGATTGAATGAATGAAACATTGACATTTCACACCGAAGAGGAAACATTCTACCCATAATAAAGGAGGTAAAAGAGACTCAAGGGAGTAGCTGAATGATACAAGGGGGGAAGGAGTGGGGAAATAGGAGAAGTCAGAAGAAAAATGCCTAATAGGAATCATTTCTTGTTGTTGTTGTTGTTGTTGTTTTTACTGTTTAATGAACCATTAACTTTCTTGTGTCCCACTAATCTTGTGTCCCACAGCTTCACAACATGCAAATATACCACATCTTCTATGGGGAAGACAGGGGCTGTAGTTGGAGGAGCATTTTCTTGAATTTTTGTAACAGGCATATATTCATACACATTTCACTCAGGAATTCTAAGATTCATTCTATAAACATAATTGGATAATTTTTTAAAGGTATAAAACTGAAGTTTATCTCAGAGTTATTTATAACAGTGAAAAATAAAAAACAACTTCAATTTATATCAGTAGAAAAGCTATTAACTAAATTAATCCGTATCCATACAACTAGATTCTATGCAGCCATTTAAAAAATAGGGTGTAGATTTTTATGTATTTTCATAGAAATAAATCGACAGAATATTGGTAAGTTAAAAAAAAGCAGCTAATGAAACAATAGTAAGTGTAATATGAGATGATTTTTGGAAAAAATATACAGATACTTGCTTAGGGAAAGTCTGCAAGAATATCAACAGTGGTCAGCTCTGGGTGGTATGTGCCTCCCACTTGAACTTTCCTAGAAAAACTATGTTCCTTTTTCTAGGACATACAGCTAAATACATTGTACTACATTTTTGCAAAGAAAAATATAGTTATTTTTTCACCTAGCCATCCAACTTTCTACATATAGAATTATATTTCCTCTCACCAACTATAAAAAATGTACCCCATCGGTTACAAGGTGTTGATGTGAGAGGAAGATTCAAATACAGCTTCAGATTCAGTCCATTTTAAGGCCAGAAATAATTGTCCCTTTCCATCAAACACAGTATGCCTAGAATGTCCAGAGGTAATATTTTAAGCATTAGGATTAAAGATTTGCAAAGTAATTGATGGCAAAAGTCCTACCTTGGAAGACTGAAATAGCTGAGACATTTACTTGGGAATAGCTAGTTTAACTCAAGGAAAGTTACAGCTTCCTTGTTTTCAACAGGGAAGAGGCCCTAGGAGAAAATAGAAGAGATGCTTACGGCTTCTTATCATTCAAACCTACTCCTCCGCAGCAAATCTGAACTTCACAGTTATTACAACCTCATAGCCACCTCTCCTGCTTGCATGCAGGCTGTTACCAGGGGAGACATTTCTCTGTGTCACTCCCACCCACTAAAAGCATGGGGAGAATGGAAGATAAGTGACAGGAGTTCAGGAGTTTTCTCCTCCCTGATCCCAGGACCGGCATCATCAACACCTACTCTCCTGGGTTTAACGGGGGAAAACAGATCCCCAGAAAAGTCTTAAACCCTTCCTTTGGTTACAAAGAGGGATTAGAAGGAAAGAGAGTGAGGGAGGAAGGGGTAGGAGGGAGTCAGGAGGAAAACAGGAAAGGAGGGAGGGAGGAAGAAAGATACCCATTCCTTTCTCCTGATACCATGTCCTGGCTGAACCTGTGTCAGGAGCAGAAATTGGTTTCACAAACACGACAGATCTAAGAAACAAAATCATCATAAGCTCATATGTTCCACTGATTTAATAGGTTATAAAAGTAGAATAGCCTCCGGATAAAAACCTGGTTTCTGAGATCATAGGCCCTATTACAACAAAATTTCCCTATAACAATTCAGACCCAGGTATATGGAAAACACTTCACTTGCACAGTTTTCCCCAGTGTAGTAAAAGTTTTATTTCATCCACAATGGAGCCTGTTTTCTCCCAGAAAGCGATATGAGAGGTTTAGTAAGGGAGTGGCTCTGTGGTGGTTGCTGACCCAGTTGATCGAGGCCTGTTTTCTACTATCCAGGGACCAGGGATTCCTGCAGACATTGAGAAAGTCACCATTTGTGTGTTTCCCTGAGGCAGCCTAAAACTGAGCCTACAGACAGCTTCAGCACCAAGCTTCTCACCCCAGAGGTAATCCCTTCCACATGCTGTCTGCTCCAGGGGTCTCCTGTTACTCTGACAAGGGCAGAGCAAGGTATGAAATCTAAGAGTTCTGGAAATGCCTAGGCAAGAGAGTATTGGTAAGCCTCCCTTTCTATGTCCTTTTCCTTATTCTAGGCACCTACGATCCTTCCCATGTTAAAGCTTCCTCTTAGGAAATGAGTTTATATCAGTCATTGCTACTTTAGTGGGAATTAAAATATCTCCACTTCCAAAGGCACTTTAATTTACAGCCCTTCTAAGTGTGAGAAGGAACATTTTGTTTCTTATAGGAATCAGGCATATTTTATTAGACTATTCTGGGGGTGTAAGTGAGAAGGAAGACTTTTCCAGCTCCTTGAAATCCCACCATATTCTAGGTGGATACCTAAAAAAACATGACCCCAAAAGCAAAAAGACCACAGCCATAGAGCGGCCCTTTGGAGAACTGCTTCATGGTCATATCAGAGGGAAGTTATTATTTTTTTTTGAGACGGAGTCTCACTCTGTTGCCCAGGCTGGAGTGCAGTGGTACAATCTCGGCTCACTGCAACCTCTGCCTCCCAGGTTCAAGCGATTCTCCTGCCTCAGCCTCCTGAGTATCTGGGATTACAGGTGTGCACTACCACGCCCGGCTAATTTTTGTATTTTTAGTAGAGACAGGGTTTCACCATGTTGGTCAGGATGGTCTTGAACTCCTGACCTCGTGATCTGCCCACCTCGGCCTCCCAAAGTGCTGGGATTACAGGCGTGAGCCACTGTGCCCAGCCAGGAAGTTCATTTTTAAGCCATCTCTTTAAATGGCCACCTCCCACACAGACAAACTCCGCTTCTGTTCCCCCATAACCCTAAGCATTTCCCCCATGCTGATAGCTGGAATGAATTCCACCCTCAAGGAAATACAGTCTCACTGGCTGGAGAGTAGATGCCACATAGTACAATCACCTGTAACTTTCAATGATGAATTGCATATTTACAATTATTTTAATTACACTTGAAAGGACAAAGATCAGGAACAGATGTCAGACATTTGAATTAAAATTAATGATCATTTGTTAATGGAGTGAAGAGCCATTCATCATTTTATTAGAACAAATTCTTAAGGCCATATGGGACCTTTTACAATAGAGCAAATCTTTATTCTTTTTAGTATATTAAGATTTGATTAATAAAAGGCAGAAAACAGGGTTTCCCCAGTAACATTTCTTATTCTTTAATGTTTATAGTTACCAACTAGTATCAAAAACTGGATATGTTCCAATCAAGTAAGTATACAAATGTTGACCATTCGTTGACCAAATGTTGACCAAGGTGTGTCTATATTTGCCATCTCTTCCTTTTTTCCCACTGCCTCCCAGGTTCAAGTGATTCTCCTCCCTCAGCCTCCTGAGTAGCTGAGATTACAGGCATGCACCACCACACCCAGCTAATTTTTCTATTTTTAGTAGAGACAGGATTTCACCATGTTGGCCAGGCTGGTCTCAAGCTCCTGACTTCAAGTGATCCACCCGCCTTGGCCTTCCAAAATGCTGGGATTACAGCCATGATCCACCACGCCTGGCCCCACCCTTCCTTTTTAAATTAATTTATTCAACGAATGTTTATTAAGTGCCAAACACCATGATAGGCAAAGAGATATGATGATGATCAAAACTAGGCATGGTCTTGCCTTCCTGGGTCTAGCAGTCTAAAGGAAACAGATATTAATCAAACAATTTCACTCACAACTATAAAACTGCAACTGTGACAGGCGATAAGCATGCACAAAGGCCCTGTCACAGAAGGTATCCTGGGGCATGCAATGAAAGGACCAAAGGCCAGACTGATTGGATAAGCAAGCCACGGGAGAGACCTGGTGTGAGAAGAACTAGAAGAGGCAGGTAGGGACTTGTAGGTTATGGCTGGACTTTTCTCTTTCCCCTAAGAACAATGGGAAGTTATTCAAAAGAGAGAGAATCAGGCCGGGCGCGGTGGCTCACGCCTGTAATCCCAGCACTTTGGGAGGCCGAGGCGGGCAGATCACCAGGTCAGGAGATCGAGACCATCCTGGCTAACATGGTGAAACCTCGACTCTACTAAAAAAAAATACAAAAAATTATCCGGGTGTCATGGCGGGCACCTGTAGTCCCAGCTACTCGGGAGGCTGAGGCAGGAGAATGGCGTGAACCCAGGAGGGGGAGCTTGCAGTGAGCCGAGATCGTGCCACTGCACTCCAGTCTGGGCAACAGAGAAAGACTCCATCTCAAAAAAAAAAAGAGAGAGAGAGAGAATCAGACTCAGATTTGAATTTCAAGATCACTCCAGCTGCAGTGTGGAGTCTCAGTGGGAGGGTGGGAGATAGAGCTGGTGTGCAAAGACCAGTCAGGTAGGATCTGCAGTAGTCCAGGTGCAGAATGGTGGATGCAGGAGAAAGACGCGGGGGTAGTCTTGGCAGAGTGCTGGTTGCGGGGCTGGGGATGGAAATGGAGAGATGTGCTTGGATTCAAGAGATGTTTAGAAGCTCTCCAAGACCAAGTAGTGGATTGGATGGGGACTGCGGTGAAGACAAGCAAGGTGTTGAGGGATGGCTCCTGGGCTTCTGCCTTCCAGAACCAGATGGGCGGTGATGCTGTTTACTAAGAAACAAATGGCTGGGGGACACCCAGTTTAAAAGGGAAGGTTCTGGATCTCTGGGGGACAGATTCATGCATGCCCTTCCTTGACCATGTCACCTCAACCAAAGCCACAGCTATGGTGGGGGAGACAGTGGTTTTAAAAAAGAACAATGAGCATGGCCACCTTTATTTGTTTGAGGTCCCACAGTCTCCTTCCCTGGGTATATTAGCACTGGGAAGCATTTGGGGGATTATCCAGCCCTGCCCCCTCACTGGACAGGAGAGTGAAGGGATCTTCCTCAAAATAACAGACCATAGGGGCAAGAGGACCAGGGCCAACCCAGAAAAGGGTGCCATAGACAGAAGGAATCACAGGAGCGGCCCTCAGAGACCAGCCAGCCACTCAGCAAACACGGCCTGGCCCCTGCTGCCCAGCACCAGCCCTGGAGAAGACAGGCGTCTTTATTTATTTTTTTTTTTGAGACAGAGTCTCGCTCTTTTGCCCAGGCTAGCGTGCTGTGGCATGATCTCGGCTCACTGCAACCTCTGCCCCCTGAGTTCAAGCCATTCTCCTGCCTCAGCTTCCTGAATAGCTGGGATTACAAGTGTGTGCCACCACACCCAGCTAATTTTTGTGTTTTTGGTAGAGACGGGGTTTCACCATGTTGGCCAGGCTGGTCTCGAACTGCTGACCTCAGGTGATCCACCCACCTCGGCCTCCCAAAGTGCTAGGATTACAGGAGTGAGCCACTGTGCCCAACCAGACCAGCATCTTACAGGTAACTCAAACCCAGTGTGATCAGTGCTGTGATGAGAGAGATAGAGGGTGGCATGGGTGTTCACAGGAGCACGGATAGTTACCAGGAAGGAGTCAGACATGAGTTCTTATGCTCACACCTGAGCTGAGTTGTGAAGACCAGTGGAGGGTATTTGAGCGTTTCCAGAAGAGCAAGTGGCGGGCCAGAAAGGATGGAGTATAACCCTGAGCAGGTTAGGCCCCTGGTAATCCTCCTTTCCTCCTCCTCCTCCGTGATCCTTGCTAGCATAATCCTCTCAAGAAGTTTGGGCTTTCAGGAAACAAAACTAAGAAGAGTGTTCCTTCTCTTCCGTTAACTTCTGCTTTCTCCCCGGAAAACAAAAGCCTCTACTGGGGTTAAATGCAAAGTCTGGATACCTCCTTCAGAGTGCAGGAGTCATAGTGACAGGGAAAAATATAGCAAAATAAAACACTAACGACTCTCTCAATATATCACCCTTCCATGAATGTTCTGGAAAGTTTATCTGGACTGCAAGATAGAGGAGAGAATGGGGAGAGGAATAGGGGAGTTGTTTAAAAAAACAGTGCTTCTGGCACAAGATGGAGGGCCTGGATTAGGGAATCTAAGTACTTTTCTGTGACCAGTGAGCAGATACTTGAACAGGCCTGCAATATCAAATCATTCCACATAATTTGCCACTCTGGTCTTCCCCACAGGGAGCTGTACCTACCCAAACAGGACAAGAGGTTAGAGAAGGAGAAAAGCATAAGGCAAGTGGGAAAAGTAGACTTGGGTTCCACTCCAACAGAAGTGAGTATGTGAAGATGTTTTCTCCTCTCCAAGCTCCAAAACCCAGACCTCTATGCCCTCTCGGATGCAGGGGGGAAAGCTCAAGAAACCAACCTCCCAGCTCCTTCATTTCAGGGAATTGAAAGGAGATCACAATTCAGCAACAATAAAAGACAGGTCTTGCTCTGACTCCAGAGCAACGTGTGGAGTGGGTACAGAGGAGGGTTTCCAGGCTGACAGTAATGAAGTGACAGCAGATGTCAAAGTCTTGCCTTAAGCTAATCAAAAGGCTGCTGGCTGCCTCCATCAGCAATGCCTGTACCTCATGCAATCAACCTCCCTCTCCCTCCCACCTCCCCTTATACACACATGCATGCACACACAATCACGCATGCACACACATTTATTTGGGGAGTTTAAAGAGGAAAAAGCCTTTGCTCTCAACAGACTCCAATGCCCTTCCGCTACCTGACTGACTACACCCCCTTCCCCCTTTCTTCCCCTCCTGTGGTCGTACAATGAGGAAACTTTAAGATCGCCTCTTCACAAAAAGATGTGGGCCCCTACTTCAGCAGATTGTGGGCAACGTGTGGGAGAATTCTATGAGGCTTAGGACCAGCCCAGCCAGAAGATATCTTTTCTCCCACTGCTGCAGAGAGATGGGCCTTGCAGAAGCAGAACTGACAACAAGCACCAGTCCCTTGCAGGTCCCTGGCCTCCAGGAGAGATTTGCCCCAAGGACAGGGCACTGGTATTCTTTTGAGACTGAGGCCTTATCTTTCCTACCCTTGGTTTTCTGGAGCTACTCAGGAATACATTGGAATGCAGCCTGTGCTTGTGCAGTTCTCCCTTTTCAAATGCAAGGCAAAAATGAGTTTGTCAAGATTGAGCTGTTGAGCCCGCTAAAAACGTTCCTGAGAGTGAATATCCCAGGGCTCGAGCAATCAATCCCCCGTTGCAGGGGCTGGGCCTGGACATTAGGCAGCCTCAAGTGTAATTTAGGGCTGTGCTTATTACAGGCTCAGACCTTGTTTGATGCACTGGAGTGGATAAAAGTTCCCTCTCTGCATGTGGCCATGTCCTATGTGTCTATCGTATCTTTAACAATGTAAACATCAGAAACAGATGGGGAAATCCAGGCCGATGCCAGGCCAAACAGCACTCTCTACAGACAATACACCATGGTGCCAAGACAAATACGCTCTGTCGATATCACTAATTTATAGCACACTGGAACCAAGCAAAACAAATAACAATTAAGGCCCAGAAATCTTAAAATGAATAACCTTTCTGTACACAAACTCAATGTCACTATTAAAAGGCCATCAACTACAACGAATATATGAAACATAACAATGAAATCCTTCTTATGTGAATAATTACTGAATAATTACCAGGAAAGGGGGCATTTCTCTAGCTTGCAGAGTCTGTGGGTTTTGAACATTAAGCCTTGCTTTTGCAGAGCACACAGACGCCTTCAAAATGCTTTTGCAAACTCAGCAACACTGTGATAACACTGGTAGGGGAGAGAGGGGGTACACAGGCC
Organism: Symphalangus syndactylus; assembly: GCF_028878055.3. Lineage (NCBI taxonomy): Eukaryota > Metazoa > Chordata > Mammalia > Primates > Hylobatidae > Symphalangus > Symphalangus syndactylus. Next base: position 124,387,257 of record NC_072430.2, on the reverse strand, counting down.
CTTATGCCCCCATTTTCCAGATGGGACACCTGGGGATAGACTGAAGAAGGGAATGGCCCAGTCACATTGCTTTAATGAACAAAACAAGCTCTCAAAATTAGGTCTCTTAATCTCTAGTCCAGTGTCCCTTCTACCACCATCACCTCCTCCCATGCCCCTCCCTCCATACTAGGTCTCTTAACTAGGGAAGCAAGTGCAAGAAACCTCTTAGGCCCTGAATGGGCAAAGCTGGTGGTACAGCAGGGACCCAGCCCTTGCAATGCCCAGGTATCCTTCCAGGGATATTCGAGCCCTTGGGTATTCACTCCCATTCAGCCCATTGTCACTCCTCACTAGCCAATGCAGGTACCTTAGCAGAGGTGAAGCCTACCTATGTAGCCACAAACTATGAAGCCAACAGGCTTCAGCTGAATGGCTTCCTATTTCAACCAGGTATAAGCTTATCTTAGGGGTCACGGATCAGTCTAGGGAGTGAAAAGAATTCACATAGCCAGGCTTGCGGTGGCTCACACCTGTAATCCCAGCACTTTGAGAGCGAGAGGTAGGAAGATTGCATGAGGCCAGGAGTTCGAGACCACCTTGACTAATATAACAAGATCCCATCTCTGTTAAAAAGAAGAGGAAGAAGGAAGAAGGAAGAAGAAGGAAGAAGGAAGAAGGAAGAAGGAAGAAGGAAGAAGAAGAAGAAGAAGAAGAAGAAGAAGAAGAAGAAGAAGAAGAAGAAGAAGAAGAAGAAGAAGCAGAAGCAGAAGCAGCAGCAGCAGCAGCAGCAGCTACCTGAAAATGTAGCCAGTCCCCTCTCTCTGCCTGCAGTTAGCCCACCAGATGGGTCACTTGCTTTATCTGGGCACAGCCCAGCAGTAATACTACCCATCTTGTATGGGTCATGCTGAGGAGATCTGGTTCCCACCAGAAGAAGGACCCTCTAACTGCACGTACCACACAGCTCTTGAGAGTCATCGGCAAGCACAATGAAAACTGTTCTACACCCATCAGATTCACAGAACATGTAAAACAATGATCATTTCAACAGTGGCAATGGTATGGGGAAATGGGAACCCTTATAAATTGGTGGGAGGAAAGCAAATTCCTAGAATATATTTATAGGCAATTTAGCAATTTTAATGAAAATATATTAGGCTGAACCATTTGAAATTGCCAATAATCAACCGTCTTTGGCCTACAAAAATTTCATATGGTTCAACCGAATACAGTGTGCTTGCCCTGCAATTTTCCATATTCACTTCTTTGTAGCTACCCTAGAGAAATGTTGGCACATGTGCACAAAGATCTCACACGGTAGCACATGGGTGCCAGTAAGAGTTTGAAAACAACCAGGCCAGGTGCAGTGGGTCATACCTGTAACCCCGACACTTTGGGAGACCGAAATGGAAGGATTGCTTGAGCCCAGGAGTTCAAGACCAGCCTGGGCAACACAGTGAGACCTCTGTCTCTCCAAAAAAAACAAAAACAAAAATTAGCCAGGCATGGTGGCCCATGCCTGTAGTTCCAGCTACCTGAGAGGCTAAGGTGGGAGGATCACTAGAGCCCAGGAGATGGAGGCTTCAGTGAGCTGTGATCATGCCACTGAATTCCAGTGCAGTCAACAAAGTGAGATCGTCTCAAAAAAGAAAAGCAAAAAGAACAACCTAGAATGCCCATCAATAGGAGAATGGGGGAGAAATGATAGATCCCCACTGGGGAATACTATGCAGCAAGTAAAAATGTAGACCCTTTCAACAAATTAATTTCAGAGACAGAGGGAGAGAGAAATGGAAGGAGAACCTATGGGTTAAAGGAGACTTAAGAGATATATCAATCAATGGCACTGTGTGGATCTTAATAGGATCCTGATTCAAATAAATAGTTTTTAAAACTAGATGAAGCCTGATATTAAGGAATTATTAATTTTTTAAGTGTGACAATGGTATTGTGGCTTTTTTTAATAGCCCTTAACTAGGGAGAGAAGAGGGAGGGGTAGGGAAGACAGAAAGAGAAAGGGAAGGGAAGAAGTTATTGATGACTCACTTCAGCTCTCTGCTACCCAAGGGCGAAGGGGTCCCTGGCAAGCAAAGAAAACTTTCTTGAACCTTTCTTCTAGTAACATCTACTCCAAAGTAAGATTCTCAGTTTGGAAGCCTAGGCTGTAACCCTGCACTAAGCTGATGATTCACTGGTTTGATCTGCACCCAATCTGCCCTCCATTACTCAGGATAGCAAAGAATTGGCTGGAAATTGCATGCTGAATTCTGCATAGAAAATAATGTGCACATCTGAAATATTATTCAGTTGTCTGCGAGCTGCTAGACTACATTCTAAGCTGACTTCATAGAGTATTTATAACTGCCAAAACAAGTTATTTCAAAAATAAATACGGTATTTTTAGCCCAGTGTCGTTGATAACCTATTCTGTGAAGTCATAAGCTCAGCTAAGATGCAGCAGCACAGCTCCAGTCCCCGCTGGTTGCCAGGGATCGTCTGCAGTGCACAGGCTGTCCAGCTCCCTGGGGTGGTGGACCGAGACCTGCCCGCCTCCAGGAGCTTGCACATTAACTCTCGATGGGCAAAGGAAGTCAGGCCAGATCTCTGCAGAAAGCAGCACTCACCCTCAGCTCTCCGTCCTCCCCCGTAGGCGATCAAAATTGAAGAATAAAAGGGAAAGAGCAGCAATGATAATGGAAAAGGAAAAAGAAGCAGGGGGAGGAGAAGGGAGGGAGGGAGCTAACACTACCTCAGCAGATGCTAAGGGCAGCCAAGGAGCCAGAGGGGAAATGAAAGGCGAGAAGGCAGAGAAGAGAGAAACCTAAGTAGGTTTCTCCATGACCGGAGTAACAGGTCCGCTTACGGGTGCAGAAGACACTGTAGGAACCCCCGGCCCTGGACTGGAACCTGTGTGCCTGAGATGGAGCTTTCTGGAAGGGAAGCAAGAACCCAGGGAGGCTGAGTCTTCAGCTCGCTCTAGTTTTTTGTCAACATTTTTCTCTCCTGCTGCTGCTCCTCCTGCTGCACTGTGATAAGGACTCTCCAGGAGGAGGGGATCAGAAAGTGTCGGCTCAAGCTGATCTAGTTTTAAGCCTCAGCTCTGCTACACAGCTGTGTGACCTTGGGCAAGTTACTTAACCTCTCTTGGTCTCAGTTTCCTCAACTATGATGTAGAGATGACAGTAGCACCTGACCTCCACAGAGGCTGGGAGAATGACACACAGTGTTTATACAGTGTCTGCTACACGGTGGGACCCCAAAAAGTAGAGGATCATGTCCTCATTACCCTTTGGCCTCCTATTCCCAGTCCCTCTCTCCTATACACTAATTGACCCTCTTTATGTAAGGTTAATATACATCAGTTGTGGTCATTTGGCTAAAGTCTAGACAGGAACTATGGAAGGAGAGAGGAGAGAGGGGCTCAGGAAGTATTGTTTGAGAGAGGTCAACAGCACTGGTGATGATAATAGCATTCCATGTTTCAGACCATGGAGTCAGCCAGTCAGCCACACCTGCTTTCAAACCCCACCTCTACCATTTACCAACTACATGGCCTTAGGCAAGTGTATTAGCTTACTATGGCTGCTGTAACAAATTGCAGCAAACTCAGTGGCTTAATACAACTCAGATGTATTCTCCTACTTATTACCTCTCTCTGGAGGCAATAAGTCCAAAATCAGTCGCACTGAAAGCAAGGTGTTGGCAGGGCTGGCTCCTTCTGAACACTCTTGGGGAGAATTCAATTCCTCCCCTTTTCCAGCTTCTAGTGGCCACCTGTGTTCCTTGGCCTGTGTCCCCCTCTTCCATCTTCAAAGTCCATGGCTCTAGTCTCCACCTCCACCATCACACCACCTCCACTGACTCTGACCCCCCTTCATCCTTCCTGGAAGGGCCACTTGACTACATCTGGCTCACCAGTATAATCTGGGATCATCCCCTATCTCAAGATCCTTGCTTTAGCCACATCTACGGAATCCTTTTTGCCATAGAAGGTAATATTTACATGTTCTGGGGAGTACAACGTGGACATATTTGGAACCATTATCCAAACTACCATTGCAAGTGAATTTATTTCTCTGAGACTTGTTTTCCTCACCTATACAAAGAAAATGATACCTACTCTAATAGTTCCTGTTACATGTCAACTTGGCTATGCACAGTGCCTAGATATGTGGTTAAATACCAGTCTAAATGTGGCCATGAGGGTATTTTTTAGATGAAATTGGCATTTAAATCAGCAGTCTTCGAGTAAAGCAGATTATCTTCCATGATATAATGGGCATCACTCCATCAGTCGAAGGCCTTTTGAGAAAAAAGACTGATGTGTCTCAGCCCTGGTAAGACAATGAGGAACATTTCCATGGCATGATGCTATGAGCATATATGGAGGTACAAGCAACGTTCACCATATTTAGGTAGGAGACATATTATAGCTGCTTTGTTTTTCTCTCTGTTTCCTGTCTCCCTGCTTGTGTCCCTTGTGCCCAAGAAAGAAGGGATTTTGCCTCTAGGTTGCCTTCAGACTCAAGCAGCAACTTCAACTCTTCCCTGGATCTCCAGTCTGCTGGCCTGTCCTGCTGATTTCAAACTTGCTAGCCCCAACAATTACATGAGCCAATTACTCTCTTAAAAAAATTAAAATACACAAACAGTCACCCACACACCCACCCACACACATGCACACACACAGTCCTATTGCTTCTGCTTCTCTGGAGAACCCTGACTAATACACCCACCTTGAAGCTTTGTAGTCCAGTTTAAATGAGATAAAACACGCAGAGTGTTCATCTCAGTGTCCAGCACATAAAGGTCAATAAATATTAACTGTCAGTGTTGTGCTTTTTTTAAAACTAAAAAAAAAAAAAAAAAGCCTCCGAATGTGAATTGCTGTTATGCCACAATGGCCATTGAGTTCATTGAGTTAGTTGCGAAGAGCAGGACCAAACCTACCTACCTCGAGTCACTCTTTAGGAACCTCCCAACAACAACAGACATGCCTCAGGGCACTTTCTATGGTCCCCTGTTTGTCCTGAAAATAGGGCTGTGCCCTCACAGAGTCACTTCCTACAAATAAAAGATGAACTGAGTGCTCTGAGCGAGCCAACAATCGGTGGCTGTCAACCCTCATCAGAAACCACAGCCACCACCTCGGCATGCAGACAGCAGGCTTCACCATCACAGATGTCGCCGTGGGAAGGAATGGAGGCAATAAGCCAGCAAACAAAAGTCAGAGATGTCTGCCCACAAGGAGATACCCTGAGGTCACACCTCTTGGTCACAGGCTCAGGGACAGGACTGACATAGCAAGTGTGCCAGTCTCAAGGATGAAGGTGACTTCCCACATGAGCGCTGACCAAGTGAATGAGATAAAAGGGAGGGAGACAGGGAGCAAAAAGAAAGAAACGCACAGCAGCTATGTTCCCTACCTAAATATGGTGGACTTCACTTGTGCCTCCAGACACACTCATAGCATCACACCATGGAACTGTTCCTCACTGTCCTACCAGGACTGGCTTTGAAAGAGGAAACCTGCTAAAAGGTAGGGAAACATGGTTTTAGGCATGCCCTATTTGGGTTGTCATATTTTAGCAACCCTCAAGGGTATTTCTAGGAGCTCACTGGAGTCAAGCACATGGGGCTGTTTAGGGAGTTAGCGGCTCAGCTATGGTAGGCACTCACATCTTCTCTACCATGGGAGTTGCAGAAGCTTGAATTCATTGAGCTAATGCAGGCAAAGGTGTCTTAAGTTCAAACACTGTGGCAATTTGCATGGTAATTTACACAGCAACCCTTTGTCCCCCTGTCATCCCAAAGAAGCCCTCCCAAAAGTTGAGGGAAAGCAGCTCAAATGTCTAGACCCTGCTTGACATATGTGATTTCCCCCTGCCTCTTGCCAGACAGAAGGGGAGAGGACCCGGGGTGTGGGTTTTACTGTGGCGGCTGGCGTTCTCTGACATTGTTCAGTGGAGAGGCTGTTTAGAGGAAGACGGGGAAAGTCATCATTTGGCTGCATTTTAAGCAAACCTAATATTGGAAACTGTTTGGAATTAGCTAGGAGTTAACCTTTCAAATAGTACGAAAAATGATTACTCCATTGGTATAATGCTCTTCACTTTTCAAAATATATTCCCATTTATTGTCTCCAGTGGGGATAAGAAATTTTGTGTTAGAGCTCAAGAGAAAAAAATTCTTTTCTGAAAATGAGAAGACTTAGAAGAAAGACCCTTCCAGAGTTTGACGGTGGGATGGAAAAGCCCTACAGAAGGAGTGGAAGGGAGGTGGAGGGTGCAGGGGAAGCCCCCTGTGAACTTGGACAAGTCACTTCCTCTTCCTAGACACCAGATCGTTTTCTGGAAAATAGAGGAATTGAATGAGACAGCTGTGTTAAAGCAAACTAAAAGTGTCCTGAAAAGGACTCAGTACTTCGGTATTTGAGTCTTTTTGGACGAACGCTAACCTAACTTAATAGGTAGACAAGATTGAAAACCTAACTTAGGAGTATGCGTCTGTAACAATGGCTGAGTGTTGGCCAATCCCAGCAGCCATGCTTCAACCTCTCACACATTGCCGAGTGTTCAAACTGGGTTCAAATGAGGCAATGCCGAGCTGTCACCAATCCAGCTGTTTCTGTACCTCACTTCCGGTTTCTGTACATCACTTCACTTCCCTTTGTTTGTCTACAGATTTGTTCTGACCATGAGGCATCCCTGGAGTCTCTCTGAATCTGCTGTGATTCTGAGGGCTGCCCGATTCACAAATCACTCATTGCTCAATTAAAGTTCTTTAAATTTAATTCTGCTGAAGTTTTTCTTTTAACAAGTGAAATGATGACTGGGGTCCCTCCCCAGTCAAAAACCCCCACAATCCCAAGAACTATGATGGCACGAGGAAGAATGCTAGCCATCTGTAATGTCCCTCACACTCTGTGTGAATTTATTCATTCATGTAATTAGTATCTACTGAGTGTTGACTACACACCAGGCACCAGGCACTATTCCAGGTGCTGGAGATACTACTATGGATCAGTCCAAGTCCCTGCCCCATAGAATTGGCATTCTGAGCGGGGAGACAGACAAGAAACTTGATACATAAGTGAAATAAATGTTCAGCATGTTTGATGGCAGTAAAAGGGAGGAGAAAAAAGTAAAGCAGGATAGAAATGAAATTTTAGAGGAGGGGAGAGTGAGTTAAATGTGATAGAAAAGAAAGTCTTCAAGTTTTTTGAGGAAAGACCTGAGGGGAGAAGGAGAAAAGAGCCATGTACAGATGAATGGGGGGAAAGTATTCAGCGCAAAGGAAACCAGAAGTGCAAAGGCCCTGGGGCAGCCTCAGGCCTGGTGTCCTGCAGCCACAGTGAGGAGGCCCACATGGCCAGGGCAAAGTGATCAGGTGGAGAAGAGAAGGAAGTAAGGTTAAGGTACAGGAGGAGGAGAACCACATAAAGCCCCAAAGACCACTGCGAGACTCTGGTTTTTACCCTAAATGAGATGGGAAAACGCTGGACAGAAGAGTAATGTGATCTGACTCAGGTTTAAACAGGACCACTCCAGCTTCTGTGTTAAGAGAAAGGAGCCATGGGTCCTCATCCATGACCAGGGGCCTGGCACTGGAGATCTCCCGGTGGACCTGGCCAAAGCATATGGCAGAGTTATGGGCTGAGCTGTGTCCTCTCAAAATTCATATGCTGCAGTCCTAAACCCCAGGACCTCAAAATGAGACTGTGTGTTTGAAGAGGAGATCTTTAAAGGGGTAATGAAGGTTAAATGAGGACATTGGGGTGGGCCTTAATCCAATATGACTCATGTCCTTATAAAAAGAGATTAGGACATGAATAAGCATGCACCAATGGAAGACCATGTGGAGATACAGAGAGAAGACAGCTTGGACTGCTCCAACAAAATGTCATAGACTGGGGACTTAACCAACAGGGATTTATTATCACAGTTCTAGAAACTGGAAGTCCAGCAGGGTCTGTATCTGGTGAGGGCTCTCTCCTTGGTTTGCAGAAGGCTGCCTTCCAATTGTGCCTTCACATGGCCCTGGGTGCAGGCAAGTGGATGGGGCACATGGCCAGGAGAGAGAGCTCTCTCGTGTCTCTTCCTACAAGGGAGCTAAGCTCATCATGAGGGGCTCCACTCTCATGACCTCTTCTAAACCTAATCACCTCCCAAAGGCCTCATCTCCCTTATCATCACACTGGTGGCTAGCGCTTCAACATATGAATTTAGGGGGACGCTATGCAGTCCATGGCCATCTACACACCAAGGAGAGAGGTCTCAGAAGAAACAGCCCTGCTGACACCTTCATCTTGGAACTCCAGCCTCCAGAACTGGGAGGAAATAAACTTCTGCTGTTTCAGCCCCCCACCCTGTGGTGCCTTCTTACAGCAGCCCTGGCAAACTAATACACAGCAGATTTACCCTGGGTGTTCATCCAAATGCCCTCTCTACATTGAGAGGACCAGTTTGGCCCATAGGGCCAATGAGGAGAACAGGCCTAGACCCACTTCCTTCAGAGACAGTGGGTATCAAAAGCAAGTTGAGGGGGCCTGGCACAGTGGCTCACACCTGTAATCCCAGCACTTTGCGGGGCCCAGGCAGGCAGATCACCTGAGGTCAGGAGTTTGAGACCAGCCTAGCCAATATGATGAAACACTGTCTCTACTCAAAATGCAAAAATTAGCTGGGTGTGGTGGTGGGCACCTTTAATCCCAGATACTCAGGAGGCTGAGGCAGAAGAATCACTTGAACCCAGGAGGCAGAGGTTGCAGTGAGCCAAGATCGCACCACTGCGCTCCAGCCTGGGCAACAGAGTGAGACTCTGTCTCAAAACAAACAAAAAAAAAAAAAAAAAAAAAAAAAACGAGAGAGAGAGAGAGCAAGTGGAGGGGCCCAGGGGTCCAGGGCAAAATACAGAGTGGAGCAGGTTGAAGGCAGAGCTGGTTCAGACCAAGTGAAGACGGTCAGATGATCTTGCCATTTCCATAGATCCTTTACTGGTAGATAAGCCTCGGTGGCAGGGTGGATCAGGCTAACTTAATAGGCATATGTCAGCATACTCTTTCTTGGTGTCGAATCTTAATGTGTTGCCTCTTGCCGTTCTCACAGCAGGAAGGTGGTCAGCCTGAATAGTGCAATGTTTTTTGTACCAAAATCTTTCTCCTCTTGCAAACTCCTGCAAGAAACTCATTTGCAGGTGATGCTGTGGACCTACAGGGAAGGGCTCAGAGGAAGTCCGTCATGCCATGCTCAGCCAAGAACAAAGCCCCAGAGAGAGGCCATCAGGCGTCCCCCTGGTCTGACACTGGATTTGCCATCCAAGCCTTCCTGGGCCTCCCCATACCTTGAGCATCTCTAGGGCTCCAAGGTACCTGTGACAACTTCAATACAAGGCAGGGGATGGAGGAAGTGGAGACATGCCCAACAGGAGCTGGAGTAGCAAGTAGAAGTGCTTCTGATACCCCAAAATAAGACAAGCCTGGCAGGAGTGATGGTTCCCAGCAAAAGCAGAGCACCTTACTGGGGTCACCATTCCACCACAGCTCATCAGTCTTGTAAAGAAAGCTCCTTTCGTGAACTTCTCCAGAACTTTCATAAATATCTGCAAGGAGCTGGAGTCTTACATAACATGTAATGGCAACAATAAGAAAACATGGCTGATAACTGAATGTGATGCCTTTGTACCTCCAGGATTATGTAGGAAAACTCCTGGGAGAACACCAGTTTACATGGAGTACAATTATCAGACATCTTCATGCTGTGTCCTATGACCCCACAAAATTAAGCAGCTTGAGTCACTGTGCTTTCCAATAACAGGCCTTGTGCAAATCACTGAATTTCTCTAAGATTCCATTTCCTTATGCCTCAAATAGGTATAATAGGAGTATCTGCTTCATAGGATTGAAAGGATTAAATAAGATGATATGCTTAAAGTACATAGTATATTATCTGTCATATGATTTTTAAGCTTTTTTTCTTTTTCTTTTTTTTTTTTTTTTTTTTGAGACAGTCTCTCTCTGTCACCCAGGCTGGACTGCAATGATGCCATCAAGGCTCACTGCAGCCTCTACCTCCCGGGCTCAAGCAATCCTCCCACCTCAGACTCCCGAGTAGCTGGGATTATAGGCATGTGCTACCACTCCCAGGTAATTTTTTAATTTTTGGAGAGATGGGGCCTCACTCTGCTGCCCAGGCTGGTCTCCAACTCCTGAGTTCAAGTGATCCTCCCTCCTCAGCCTCCCAAAGTGCTGGGATTATAGGCATGGGCCACCATGTCCATGTCCAGCCTAATAATTGTTTTCAAGGAGAGGAGACTGGAGTGGATGAGGATGGCCAGGGAGCAGGTGGGACACAGAGCCTGAGCTCTACTAGGGGGCAGGCTAATGAGCCAGTGTTACCTAAACAAGCCAAAGAAGGCCTCTGTATATTGGCCCCTAGATTGTTGACTTCTTTACAGAAGCTGAGACTTGTTAGCTCAAAAGCCTACTGATAAGAAACTCAAATTTTTACAGATTCAATTGTTTTCAACATAACCCAAATAACCATATCTGTAGCTATTTACAGTCTGACTGCTTTGCATGCCCTGCAAAACTGCACCCAGTATCTGCTACCCATACATAAGATAAACCCCATGGCTATGAAGACCCCTAGTTACTGCCACCCTTTGGAGCTCTCTGACCCAAAGGTTCCCCTCCAGACTGCTCAGCAACTTCATGTAGACATCTAAGCCCCCTCTCCAAGTCCCCACTCCTCTGGAAGCTCCCTTGCCCTCTTACCCTTCCAAGGAATGACCCTAAACCATAGCCTCTGGGCAAAGTCTCATGCTGCAAGGGACTTGCCCTGCATGCCAGCCTGTCAGAGCGTCACCTGAATAAAACTTGCATGTGCCACTACCACGTGGCAGTCATATCTTTTTCCTTTCTTGATCAGCCCCAGAATCCCTCAAACTCCCTAAAACCAGGGTCTCAAAGAGTGAAATCAGCACAGGCATGGCCTAAATCCACAATGATATGAGTCTAGGAAGCAGCCAGTTCTCAGAGTTCAACAGGCAGCAGCAGCAAGGCTCAGAGGACCACCCTCCAGCCACAGCCTGACCAGCAACTGGATCATGGAAGGATCCAGCCTCTCAAGAGGAGCTGGCCAGTGTCAGGCAGAATGTGTGGACCCCAGACAAATAGAGAACTATGAAAAGAGGGAAAGCAAAGAAGGGGCCATGCATCATGGCTGGAGGAAGGAAGGGGCTCACACTCCTCCTCACAGGTACAGCGGCTACAGCAAAGGCTAGGGCAAAGCAGGAGCCTGGGATCTGCCTCATTGCCAGATATGGCTACATATCAGCTGCCTAGGCAGAGGATCTGGAAGGGCAGGGTGCTGCTGCTGATGCAATGGTTATGGTGAGGATGATGGTAATGAAATAAAGATGATGGTGGCAATGATGATGATGGTGATCTTGGTGATGATGCTGATGGACATAGTGATAATGGCAATGATGGCCCTGGTGATGATCATGATCATGAAGATGATAATATTGAAAAATAGCATGTATTAAGCACTTATATACCAGGCACTGGGTTAAGCTGCATTATTTAAGGTGCATCATTTAATTTAATCCTCATAACAACGCTATCAGGTCGTTTGTCCTCCCACTTCACATGTGGGAAAACTGAGTCCTAGAGAAGTTAACAAACTTGACCAAAGAAATATTGGAATCAGAACTCAATGCCAGGTAGCACCCCCTAGTTCCGTACTATTATTCCACACTATCATAGAGAACCAGTGGCCCTCTGAGAATTAAGACAAAATTTGTTCCATGCCCTATTTTGAAAGTTTCCAAAACCACACAGTCTCCCAGGAAAGAAAAAGAAACATTGAATGTGCAGCAGTACGTAACAGCGCTTCTAACATCAAAGAGGCCTGAAACTCAGAGGCTATATCTCCGTGACCCCTAGATATCCAGGTGCAAAATGAAAGTTTCAGCCACCTGTGCAGATGTGCAAGTTCTTGGAAGGCAGGGCTGTTACTTCTACACTGTGGGCAACACCCCCAGAATAAGGCTGTATAGAGAGCATGGCATCATTGTTTTGTTGGCACCAGCAAAGAACATGTCAAAGAGGAGCATTAGGAATTTATCCACCCAGGAGTAACGAGCTAAATAGATGCATTTTGAAAAAGTACACTCAGCCAGTGACAACATCAACCAACCTGTCAGAAGTACAAGCAGATAGAAAATAATTTTAGCCTTCCATTAATGGTAGGGTACTTTGTTTTACTTTCAAATGCCTCAAAAAAAAAAAAGCAACCTGCTCAAGGTGGGTGGCAAGCTATGTTTCACACGCTATGGGAAAGTATCATGAAAGATGTTCATATCTTCACCAAGAAGTTCCCAGTAAGAACTAAGGAAGAATGCAAAGGCCAGTAAAACCCAGCTCTGAACCACTGGTGCTCAGAGATCTGTGCCTCTTTCTGTGATCTAGACAGATAAAAGGAAAGGCCTCCTTTGTAAAAAGCCCAGTGATGGCAGGAACAGGAAGTGGACATAAACCTGTGATATAATTTAAAATGGGGCTCTATTCATTTCTATCATTATCCAGTCATTTCCTGATGTTCATCTTGTCTCCTCAGTGAGATGAGAAGCTCCTTGAAGCCTAGGATTATAAAATTCCTCGCTCTAATTTCCCCAACAGCAAGCAGCACAGAGGTTACACAGCATGGACACCGGTTGTCTATCAAGGAAAATTGATCTTATGCCAGCCCACATTGGAGGCCCCTGAAGTCACTTGGGACCAGAGACGATCATTATTGACATTACCCTTTTTTCCCATAATGGCAAGCAGATGACTGCCAACTGATATTTTCCCTTAGCAACAATCTTCTGATAGGGAGTTCTGTTCTCATCAAGAACTCAGCATCAAATCAGTCATAGCCATGACTACAATCACTTAAATAGAACACACATCATTCAAAAGAGTAAAATTATTCTCCAAGCTGCAGAACTTTAGAGCTTGCCTGGAAGGTGCTTTAGTCAGAGCCCTGCACTCCACACAAGCAGAACCAGAAGCCCTGGGCAGGTGAGGAACTCAAAGCCACCCAATAAGTTAGCAGCAGAGCCGGGATCTGACCTCCAGTCTGTGGTGTTCTCTCCCCCACACCTTACTGCACCCCTTTGGCTGTCTTATAAAATCAGCATAAATATATCGTCTTCATGCATTTTACGGAAGGTCTCAAAGTACCCATTTAAAAAGCCCAACTCTACTATTTCATAAGGCAGAATCCCCCAAAATAATTTTCCTAATATTCATCCACCAAATGCTAACAGATGCTGTCCAAGAGACCCACCCATGTGCTTTTAGCCTTCATTCCCACCCCTCTGTACTGAATTATGGAGGATCTGGGACCCCATAAACTACATTTCCCAGACCCTCTTGCCAATGGGCTTCCAGTTGGATTATATGAGCGTGGGGAATGGCGAGTGATATGATGTGGCTATGTCCCCACTCAATCTCATCTTGAATTGTACTTTCCATCATCCCTATACATCATGGGAGGGACCAGTGGGAGGTAATTGAATCATGAGGGTGGTTACCTCCATGCTGTTCTTGTGACAGTGAGTTCTCAAGATATCTGATGGTTTTATAAGGGGCTTTTCCCCCTTTACTCAGCACTTCTCCTTCCTGCCATCATATGAAGAAGGACATATTTGCTTCCCCTTCCACCATGATTCTAAGTTTCCTGAGGCCTCCTCAGCCATGCAGAACTGTGAGCCAATTAAACCTCTTTCCTTTATAAACTACCAAGTGTCAGGAAGTTCTTTAAAGCAGCATGAGAATGGACTAATATGATGGGCGATTAGATGGTAGGATGGATTAATTTTCTATCGTGCTGGAACAATCTACCACAAACTCAGTGGCTTAAAACAACATGTAGTTATTATCTCACTGTTCTGTAGAAGTCCAGTGGGCTCAGTTGGGTACTCAGCTTTGGGTCTCACATGGCCAAAATCAAGGTGTTGGACAGCCTGGGCTCCCATCCGAAGGCTCTGTAGGAGAATCTACTTCCACCTCTTCTGGTAGGTTGTGGGCAGAATTCAGTTTCCTGAGGTTGTAGGACTGAGGTCCCTGAATTTACTTGCTGCTGTCAGCTGGTGATTCTTCTCAGCTTCTAGAGGCTGCCCACATTCCGTGGCTCATGGCCCCTTCCTCTGTCTTTGAAGCCAGCTATGGCATATTGAATCCTGTTATGCTGTGAACCTCTCTGACTCCCTGCTCTGCTTTCCTTTTTCACTTTGAAGGGCTCGTATGATTACTCATGTTGTGCCCACACCAGATCAGCCAGGATATTCTCCCTATCATAAGGCCAGTTGACTAGCGACCTTAATTACATCTGCAAGGCCCTTTTCTCCAAGTAGCATGATGTATTCATGGGCATAATATCAGAGGGCAGAGATCATAGGGGCCAAAATTCTGCCTGCCACAGACAGCAACACCCCTCCAGGAGTAGCAGAAGGCTGTGGGCTCCAGGGGCCTCCCATAGATCCAGCACTCATTGCTCAAGCCTCTTTCTGCATCCCAGCACTAGGGCTTAGCACCTCCCCAGTTGTCCCACCATCTGCTGGGTCCCACCACACTCTGCATCTCTCTTTTTGGTCTCAGCACCCTGTGAATTACCCCCAGGATTGCAGAAACAAGTGTGTTTCCAGGTTCTGTAACTCCATGTTCACACTTTGGCTACTTCCTGTCATTGTGAATCTCTAGATCACACCAACTTTTTAAACTAGATCTCTGTCTTCAATCTGAATTTCTTAGAAGACTTCTATTTTCCTGAGCACATTCTGACCAGTGGAGCTACCCTATGATGGAAGGGCCCTGCAGCCTTGGGAAACAAAAGGTCAACCAAAGTTAAGCAGTTTTCCTTCCTGCAGAACTTCTCAGAGCATTGAATAGATGAAGGGGCATTGTGGATATCGAAGAGGGGGATCAAGCAGGAAGCATCACTATTTCCAAACACTGTTTCTCACAGCAGCCCTTGTTTTGTAGAGCATCCTGTGGATCTGGTGTTCACAGAACTTTAAGAAATACTGTCACCATTTAAATCCTCTCAACTTATCACATAAGCTCTAATCAGCACTAAATATTTGATTAACAAAAATTGTACCTATGTTTATGGAATTTAGAATAGCATCTGGGAGTTGATTCTGATGGCTAGGAAAGTTAAAACTGATATAATAAACTTATTCTTGCAAACAGTTGCCAATAGCTACCTTTCTATTAGGTGTGGAAGGTCCCTCCAAAGAACTGTCTTCTCAAAAATAATGATTAGCAAAGGGGCTTAACCAGGTAAAGACCAGGTTTCCTTCTAGTTATTGCTTCTAGGAGGCTTAACTGTGAATGTGTGCACAGCAGGTTTCCTTCCATGCCCTCTGCTTGCTCCTTCCTCTGTGGTTTTTCTTCTCCTCCCTAGCCCCACCCTGTTGGCTGCTTGGGCTCCCCCTCTCCCTCACCCAGGGAAAGCAGGTAGAGATGACATCGAGGCCAACCTCAAGGGAGAAACAGATCAAAAGAGTCACAAAGGGCCCCACAGCAGAACAAGGGTTAAAAAATCTACTCCCCTCTTGATAAATTCTTATACAGTCATTAAAAATGATAATTACGATGATTTTGCAGCAACATGAAAAAATGCTTATGATATAATTAATGCTAAGTGGAAAATGCAGAACACAAAATGATAGCTACACTATGATTAAAACTCTTTATATGTTCATGGGGATAAAACTGGAAGGGAACATGGGAAAAAATCAACATAGTTTAATTTGTCAGGGATGATAGTGGTGTCATGAGTGAATTTTTCCTCTCTTTATATTTGGTTAATGATTATATAATGCTGAGCAAATTTTTACAAACTAAAATAAACAACAACCTTAACAATGTGTGGAAGTGAGAGAGGATAGTCATTCATCCTCATTTTCCTGAGGGTGAGAAAGTGGGATCTATAAATTAGGATAGGAACAATCAAGCTGTTTTTTATCTCAAAGTGCAATGTGGTTTTTGCTGCTTAAAAGATAATGCATCATGCATCTGAGTGGCCAACTATGCCCTATTTGGGGAAGACAAGACTTATGTTACTGTATTAGTCCATTCTCACACTGCTATAAGGACATACCCAAGACTGGGCAATTTAAAAAGGTAAGAGGTTTAATTGACTCACAATTCCATAGGGCTGAGGAGACCTCAGGAAACTTACAGTCATGGCAGAGGGGAAGCAAACATGTCCTTCTTCACATCGTGGCAGCAAGGAGAAGTGCAGAGCAAAAGAAGGGAAAGCCCCTTATAAAACCATCAGCTCTTGTGAGAACTCACTCACTATCATGAGAACAGGATGGGGGAAACCACCCCCATGATTCAGTTATCTCCACCTGGTCCCTCCTACGACACATGGAGATTATGGGAATAACAATTCAAGATGAGATTTGGGTGGGGACACAGGCAAACCATATCAGTTACTAATGGTTTGGGGCTCTGTCTTAGTTCATTCAGGCTACTATCACCAAAACACCATAAACTGAGTGGCTTATAAGCAGCAAACATTTCTCAGTTCTGGAGGCTAGGAAGTCCAAGGTCAAGGTGCCAACAGATTTGGTATCTGGTGATGGCCCACTTTCTGTCTCATAGGTGGCACTGTCATGCTGTGTCCTCATATGGTAGAAGGGACAAGGAATCCCTCTGGGGTCTCTTTTATAGGGCATTAATTCTGTTCATGAGGGCACAAGCCTACCAAGATACCTCATCTTCTAACACCATCACCTTGGGGTTAGGATTTTAACATATGAATTGGAAGGTGGGGAGCATAAACACTCCATTGTAGGCCCTAATCTAAAGGGTGACTACATCCTCATTAATTGTGGCAGGAAAACAAGAAGAGATCAGAGCTTTTCGCTGGGTGTGGATGGGAACTGAGAAAACTGAGAAGAAGGACTAGCAGGGAGGACCCTGAATAGAGCCCATTTACCCAAGGTCACATCCCAGAATGTTGTCTATGAGGGTTTATAGCAAGAAGATAGCAATGGAAGAAATGCACCAGCCAAAGGCCCAGGGTATCTTACTGGCAGACCAGCCCCACTTTGTGTACGAGGCACTTGCACCCCTTCCCTCAGAGCACCTACATCCAGTGGTCCAGCAATGGCATGAAAAAACACAGTACCCTGCCTGAGCTATGGTTCTTAGGACTGGTGAGCCCAGAAAGACCTTGTGGACTAGCCAGGTGGTGGAGCGACTCCAGGGAGCACACTGAACACATAGAACATTTGAAGCTGGGTGGACAGGAGTACAGGCTGGAAGAAGGGCTGTTGAGAGTGTTTCTGGTCAGGGAGGCAAGGTGAACATGTGACAGTAAGCAGGGCTCCCCTAATGACATTTTGGCCAAGAAAGCAGCCTGGAGGTACTCGGCCAGGAATTCATTGTGTAGAGTGGGACTGTGGGGTGCTCAGAAGCCAGGCAGTATGGAGGGAGGGGGAAGGAGGCGGGCTTATTCCAGGCCACTGGGAGGCTGGCCAAGAATCAGAAGTGTGGCAGGCCCTAGGAGGAGGAAGTGCTTGGCAGCCAGCAGAGCACGAATTGGAGAGACTCCTGGGCTACCAAGCACTATGGAGGTTGTATTAGTCCATTCTCACACTGTTAATAAAGACACACCCAAGATTGAGTAATTTATAAAGGAAAGAGGTTTAATTGACTCAAAGTTCTGCAGGACTGGAGAGGCTTCAAGAAACTTACAATCATGGAAGAAAGGGAAGCAACATGTCCTTCACATGGCAGCAGCAAGGAGAAGTGCAGAGCAAAGGAGGGGAAAAAGCCACTTATAAAACGATCATCTCGTGAGAACTCAGTCACAATCATAAGAACAGCAGCATGGGGGTAATGGCCACCATGACTTAATTACCTCCCACTAGGTTCCTCCCATGACATGTGAGGATTATGGGAATTACAATTCAAGATAAGATCTGGATGGGGACACAGCCAAACAATATCAGAAGTCAAGAAGAAAAGCTGAGGTCTGGACAAGCCCAACTCCCAGGCATCTGATGGCTCTCTGGGGCAATGTTGTCTTGAGCTTCCCACTCCCACCTGCAGCAGAGGTGCTGCTCAGATGCTAAACTTGATCCCAAGAAAGGATCCCAGCTCTCAAATACCTGTCAAGTGTGCTGCATACTTGTCAGGTGTACCCAGAGCCTGAGGTACCAGCAATGTCTGAGTTCAAAAGGGTGAGTAATGAAAGTGGTGTGAATAAGGCATGCAGCAGGCTGAAGAATGGGCTCCCAAAGATGTCCACCACCTAATCCTGGGAAATATACATGGCAAAAGGGATGTTGAAGATGTAATTAAGGCCATAGACATTGAAATGAAGAGACTATCCTGGATTATCTACTTGGCCTAATGTAATCACAGAGTCCTTATATGAGTGAGGCGAGAGGGGTGAGAGTCAAATAAGGAGATGTGACAATAGAAACAGAAGTTAGAGCCATGTGGGGCCACAACCAGTCTCTAAAAAGCTGGAAAAGGCAAGAAAATGAATTCTCCCTAGAGCCTTAAGAAGCAACACAACCCTGCCAACATCTTGATTTAAGCCCAAGAAAACTGATTTTGGAATTCTGACCCATAGAACTGTAAGATTATAAATTTGTGCTGTATTAAGCAACTATGTTTGTGGTCCTTTGTTAGAGCAACTATAAGAAAGCGATGTGTGGAAATTAAAAACAAAAGCCGCTTTTGTGGTTACATACATTTAAAATTATCATAATGTTCGTATTTGTCAACTTCTTATAACTCAGTTTTTGTTATATCCTTTCCTTCTTAAAATATTTCTTTTCCTACCTACTTCTATATCCATAATGTCTATATTATTTTTCTTAAAGAACCCACTAAATGTATCAGTTTTGAGTCCCCAAAAAAACTGGATCCACTAAAATGGATTATTAAATCTTGGCTATTGCAAATAATGCTGCAATACACATGGGAGTACAGGTTTCTCTTCAAAAAAGAAAAAAAAAAAAAACGCCCCAGGAAGGCAGCAAGTAGAGATCTTTAAACCGCAGCTGCAGCTGCTTCAGGGCTGGGGCACTTGATAGTGTCAGACAGTGATTTTGCACATAGCAATGTGGACTTCTGAGTAACAGGAGACAGACTTCCAGGAAGCACTCAGATCGTCGGGTGTTTGTTTCTGCCTTATACAAGTTAAAATATACCAGACCTTACATTATGTACCTGGCACACATTTCCTCATTTAATTCTCAGAACAACTCTACGATGCAGGCACTATTGGCATCCCCATTTCACAGAGGTAGAAACTGAGGCTCAAGTAGGTGAGGTTATGCACCCAAGCAAAAGAGCTGGGATTTGAAACTAGGCAGCCTGACCCCAGAGCCTATGCTCAGAACCACTATATTATATTGTGTGATAAAAAGAAAAGAGTGCTAACTCTACTGTCTGCCCCATGCAGCACGAGCAGGCTGTCCAGAAAGTGGAAGCAGAGAACATGTATTCTGTGGAGAGAGCTGTCCCTCTTAATTAACTATGTGGAGTGTGTTTGTGCAGTAGCAAGTGGGCCCAGAAAGGGCTGGCTTTAGGCACAGAAAGACAAACTTTGCATGTTCTCACTGGTTTGTGGGAGCTAAAAATTAAAACAATTGAACTCATGGAGCTAGAGGGTGGAGTGTTGGTTATTAGAGGCTGGGAAGCATAGCAGGAAAGTGGGAAGCGGGAGTGGTTAATGGGCATGCAAATATAGTTAGACAGAATGAATAAGATTTAGTATTTGATAGCACAACAGTGTGACCACAGTCAACAGTCATTTGTTGTATATTTTAAAATAACTAAAAGATTATAGCAGGAATGTTTATAACCTAAAGAAATGATAAGTGCTTGAGATGATGGATAACCCATTACCCTGATGTGATTATTACACATTGTTCACCTGACTCAAATATCTCATGTACCCCAGAAATATGTATACCTACCATGTACCCATAAATTTTTTCTTAATTTAAAAAAATAAAGGGCTGACTTTCTAGAACTCCAAATAATAAACTTCGTACAACCTAGGCAAGACATTCTTTGGGCTTTGAAGACTTACCCTGGTGATCTACATGTCCAAGAATAAAAGGGATTGACTGAATAAATTATAGTTCATCAATACAATAAAACGTTAGGCAGCTTTTTAAAACGATGGTATAGATGATGTAGATCTATATGTATTGACATAGAGAGATGTTCCTAATACATCATTAAGTTTAAAAAGCAAGCGCTAAACTGTCCACAGCAGGAACACCCACACACAGAGAGAGAGAAAAGGTCTGGAAATACATATACAGAAAGCGTTCACAGTGATTATCTCTGAGGAATAAGAAAACAGGTGATTTAGGTTTTTTCTTCCTGCTTGCTTATCTTTTTTCTCAATTTTCTACAATAAAAAGAAATTGCTGGAATACTCCTTAAATGTGGGAAAACTGAACTTTGGTAATTGCAAGCAAGGAACATGCAATGATAAAAAATGTTTTGAAGCATCTACTTAGCAGACCAAACACTGATAAATTTACATAACTTTCATCCTTACTACCACCCAGCCAGGTAAGGATGGGAGTTCTCATTGTTTCAGATTTTTTTTTTAATTGAAGCTCAGAGAGATTAAGAAATTTTCCCCAAAATCACCCAACCTGAAAGCAGTAGGCTGGGATTTAACCCATATCTGTCTGGCTCCAAAGACAATGCTCTCTCTACTACAAGACTCTAATATTTGAGCTCCAGTACCATGTGGGTTTCAAACAAGCAGGAATGTTAGAAGGAATCTAAGTGGACCAGAGGACATTGAGAGAAAACAAGGAGAGGATTGGGAAGGCCAAGAGTTCACAAATACCCTGGAGCAAGGTCTCTCAACCTCAGCACTTCTGACGTTTTGGGTACAATAATTCTTTGTTGCAGGTGAAGGGGAGAGGTCTGTGCATTGCAGGATAGTTGGAAGCATCCCTGGTCTTTCCCCACAGATGCAGTAGCAAGCCACCTAGCTGTGATCACCAAAAATGTCTCCAAACATTGCCAAATATCCCCTGGAGAGCCAAATCACCCCTGGCTGAGGGCCACTGCTCTAGAGAATTGCTACCACCAGAATGACATGGCAGTGGCCCTGGAACGCTGTTTGTTACTTACTATTCACATTCAGGCTTAAGCCAACCATATAGTACACTCCACAATGTTAGCTCTGTCCTCCTCAGCTAATCCTTTAGTCCTTATATATTCTGAGCTCAAACAACTCCTTCAGGCATTGTTCAAAACAAATGTCCTAATTGGTAAGCTCCAAGTGACATTGTGGCTATTGTCCTAATCTCCAGAAAGGACAGAAAATTAAGTTACACCATTCCAAGAACAACCCCTTGAATGGCCCTTTTGCCACCCTTCTGTGGGGGTTCATCCATGCCCCTGCATTCCATGAATTAAAAGTAAGGGAAGCTGTTTTTTTCTTGTAAATACCAAGCTGTGCAGTCATTACAAGCTTGCTTGGAGATAATCAGGGCTGACACTTGCTGTACGTGCAGGGTTTATTGGAGACCACCCACAAAGTCAACTCAATGCAAAATGACACTACTAAGTAATCTAATCCCAAAATGTAGATTTCATTCCAAAAAATTGCACACAAGTGGTCTCCTGCTGGTTTAACTGTTGCCTGGAAAGGCAAGCCCAACTGCATCCGTGGCAAATATGTTAGCACAAAGCATCCAACCATAAACAGAGAACGAAAATGCCATGTCTGGGACTGTAAACGCTGAATATCGCAGAGAGACATGAACTCCTTTATACTGAGTTAAAATATGATTAGAAGATAAGTTTGAACACCCCACCTTTGTCCTAACTCATTCCCCCTTTGAATCAAAGACCAAAAACAGTAACCAAAAGATGAAGCAATTAAGTATATTTCTCTTCGCATCAAAAACTCTTGCATACTGCTTCCTGCAGGGTCTCATGTTTCGAGATTAACCAAAATTTTAGGGCACCAGCACCGTGATTTTATCCTTATGTGGTAAGTATGTATCTACAGCAACGAAACACACAGTCCCCACCCTCCAATAGAAAGGGCATTTTGGCCAGGCACAGTGGCTCATGCCTGTATCCCCAACACTTTGGGAGGCCAAGGCAGGAGTTTTGCTTGAGCCCAGGAGCTCAAGACCACCCTGGGCAACACAGCAAGACCCTGTCTCTACAAAAAAAATTTAAAAATTACCTGAGGCCAGGCCTGGTGGCTCACACCTGTAATCCCAACACTTTAGGAGGCTGAGGTGGGCAGATCACTTAAGGCCAGGAATTCAAGACCTGCCCGGCAAACATGGCATTTCTACTAAAAATACAAAAATTAGCCAGACGTGGTGGTGCACACCTGCAGTCCCAGCTACTTGAGAGGCTGAGGCACGAGAATCACTTGAACCCGGGAAGCAGAGGTTGCAGTGAACTGAGATTGCACCACTGCACTCCAGCCTGGGCAACAAAGCAAGACCCTGTGTCAAAAAAAAAAAAAAAAAGGGAACAGAAGGGAAGGGAAGGGCAGGGCAGGGCAGGGCAGGGAAGGGCATTCTATTAAAATATTCAAAGAAAAAAATCAGGTATACAGTTGGCCTTCTGTATCCATGTGTTCCCGTAATAGCAGATTCAACTAATTGTGGATTGAAAATATTTGGAAAAAATAAAAAATGACAATACAACAATAAAAAAGTACAAAACAACAATATAGTATAACAGTTATTTGTATAGCATTTACATTGTATCAGGTATTGTAAGTAACCTAGAGATGATTTAAAGTATACAGGAGGATGTGTGTAGGTTATATGCAAACACTAGGCCATTTTATGTAAAGGACTTGAGCACCTGTGGATTTTGATATCTAAGGGGGCTCCCGGAAGCAGTCCCCCAAGGATACCTACAGAATACTGTATAAATAAAGAATTGATGAGACCAGAGGATTTTTTTAATGTCTCATAGGGTAGAGTTTGACCACAAATTCAGTGTAAGCCAACAATTTGACAAGGTTCCCTAAAAGGTCAATACCATCTTAGTATGCATTAATAGAGTTTACCTCTTGTCTTAAAGGAGATAACAGTCTTTGGTCAAGTGATCTGGCCACATGTACAGAACAGGTATTCTAAGACTGACATTAGGGTGGACATCTGTGGTGTTTGGGCCCTTGGCATGCTTTCAGGTAATAGCATACCATAGGGTGGTGCCATCTTTGAGTAGTAAAGTCTGTCCCAGGTGCCATGAGATAGGACTCTCAAGTTTGTGCCTAACTCAGGTCCCCACCAATTCACCACCCTGAAGGCAGGGGCTGTACCTTAGCCCTCTTCTGCCTCCCCTCACAGCACTGAAAACAGTGCTAGACACATTGTGGACACTCAACAAATGCCTGATGGATTTTCAGGGAAATCTGCACTGAGGTTATTTCTACATTAAGAAGCTAAGGGGAAAGAGAAATGACTACACCATTTAGACCAGTGATTTCCAAACTGAGTCACAACTCATTAATAAAATTTAAGAAGTTTAGTAAGTTCATAACCAATATTTTGGTTTTGAGAAAATGAAAACAAAATGTGTCTATGAAGAAGAAATCTTCCAGGTGCTCCTCTCCTGTTTTGTAGAGCTACATTAGCAACCCCTGAAATCCAAGTCTTCACCCACTACGTACCTGCACCCACAACTGAACATGGCTGAAGTCACACAACCACACCCACTGGTCTTCCTGTAATTTGCTTCCATGATCTTGACTGGGTCCATATGCTGGTCGTTACACTTCATCCTGGCCCTGTTATCTTCCAAGACAACCACCCTCTCTCATCCTCCAGGTCCTCTTCTCCCATCCTCTCTCTCAGCACCTCACCTGGCTTCCTACCTCACTGAGAAAATAGAAGTTCTTAGAAAAGAACTACCATGGTCTCCCACCCCACTTCTGCCACCCACCAGCATCTGTTCCCATCAACTCTACCTTCCCCCCTTCCTACGGAGAGACCATCCTTGCTGCTGAAGAAGGTCGGCCTCTTCACCTATACACTGGATTCCACCTGCTCCCACTCAAGGACATGGCCCCAGCAACCTTCCTCCTCTCTTACGTTTTCAAAATTTTCCTGCTGCAGCAGATTATTCCCCTTGGCATGTTATTTCTCCCACCTAAAGCAAAAACAAACCTTTTCTCACTCCACTTTCCCTCCAATTACCACTCCATTTGTCTTCTCCCCCATATGATAAAACTCCTTGCAAGGGTTGTCGATACTGCTTTGCCAAATCCTCTTTTCTCTTTTCTCTTTTATATTCCCTTCAGTCAGGTGATTACCCCCATCACTCCACCAGAATTACTCTTGGCAAAGTCACCAGAAACATCCACACAGCTACAACCAACTCCTAATGCTCAGTGTTCATCCTACAGATCACTGGACATGGTTGCTCTCTTCCTTCTCCTTGAAACGCTTGTATCACTTGGTTTTCAGGCTACCACACTCTTCCAGCTTTCCTCCTTATCTCATGGCCATTCCTTCTCATTTTCATTTATGGACTGCTTCTGACTCCATATTAGAGCCTCCTGATCTCCCCAACCTCCTCATTCTGGAGGGCCCACAGCTCAGCATTTGGGTCTTCTCTGCATGCCCCACTCCCCTGGTGTTCTCATCCAGTTCCTTGGTTTTAAATTCCATATGTCCACTGATGATTCTCAAATTTCTATCTCCAGCTTGAACCTCTATGTCAACTCCAGACTCATACATCCATGTCTTCTCATCCTTCCCAACCTGTGTAGACATCCTGATACTCTCCTCCCCAAAATCTGTTCCTCTGTAAAGCCTTTCCCATCCCAGTTGCTGGGAACTCAGCCCTTCCTGCTGCTCAAGCCCCAAACCTCAAATGCATCCTTTCCTCCTTTCTTTCACGCTCTAATTCTAATCAGAACATTCTATTTGGCTCTGTCTTCAAAATATAACCAGCAATACCCCCATACTCTAAGTTACCATCAATTTTTACCTTGATTATATTACCTTGCTCCCTTATTGTCTATCCTCAACACAGCAGTCAGAGCGAATCTATTAAAACACGTCAGATCAAGTCACCCTTCTGCTCAAAACCTCCGGTGGCTTCCAGCACACTCACTTCTATGCAAAATCTTAACAGGATGCTTTTAAGTCTCATCAATCCTGCCCTCTTCTGCCATGAGGGCTACAGAGATGCCACTTGCTCGCAGCTCAATGAATAGATGTCATTGATATGGACAGTCTGTTTATTAGGAACTGTTATAGCCAGCTAATCATTTCATTCATAAACCACCAACTAGCCCTCATCCTGGAATCCTTTTGACTAATTCAAGTCAGGTGTGATCCTGTGACCTCCAGGTGAGCAGTGGGGTATCCAGTTTGCCACCCCTGGAGCCATCCATTCCTCTGGCTTTAGAGTCCTGATGTTTCATGATATTCGCTTCCCTGAAAAATCTCCAGTCACCCAACTCCATGCAGGTGCATGCCTAAAATCTGTAGCTGCAGCAGCTCCTGCTGGTATCGGTGCAGCTGTTTCTTTTCATGAGCCTCTTTTGTGCACTGACAAAGGAGGGGGAGTGTATTGAATTTCAGGAGATAAACCAGGTGGCTTAAGACAGAAGAGGAAGAAAAAGATGACACGGTCAGTGGGACACTTTTCATGAGAACATATTTCCAGAAATCCAGGTCCATGTGGGGTATTGCACAGTGTTAATCTTGCCCCTGAGATATGGATTAGGGAGATTCTGCCCATAAAGATGCATGCTTTTCAAATATTCCTCCAAGTCTGGAATGTAGAGACAGCTTAGGAGCTCAGAATCTGAACATTGTCACTGTAGCCTGCTCTCCAGTTTCAAATTCACTTTGCTTTCTTTCCTGTTTTAATTTTTATTTTTTCCAGGTGTGGAGATTGGTTAAGCAGCCACAACATACTCTTATTTAACAACATCGGTGCCGACTGCTTGAGGACTCAGTTAGCTAAATTGGCACTGGGGCCGACATGTGACTTTTTGACCCTATAATTGCAAATATGGAGCTGTTTGTTTTATCAGAGGTGTCTAAAACATGTGGAACAGGTATAAAGTTTCCACATGAGCCAACCTCTTTGGTTTGTTCTGATTTAAACAAACTGCTTCCCACAGCTGTGCCAAGAATATTCTTTCCAGTCTCATCTTTTTGAGCAACCCCAAGCTCAGAGCTTTCCAAAATGGAATTGTACCATGTCTCAGATGTGGCAAAATCTTAAACCAACACTTCTCCATGCCAGAATAATAGCAACCTAGCTCAGGAAGAAATCAAAGCTGCATTTCTATTAAACAAGATTATTAACATGATAGAAAAGGGGAGACTATTTTGTTAATGATCAAATATACAGGCTTCAGCCAATTAAAGCTTTGAAGCAAATAATTGTAGATAGAATCCCTCACTGGAGCTAATCATTACAGCAAACGACATTTGAAATCTTCTTTCCTACTAACTATAGGAATTGAACACTAAAACAAGTTGCCAGCACAGCATTTGATCTTCTGAGCTCAAAGTGCACTTGCTCCAAATTGCAGAGCCTTGAACTCAATTGGGACAATGCCTTCTTCTGCCCAAATGAGCTAAAAATAAGTTGCAGTGAAACTTACTAATCTAGTATATGCTAGTGACAAAAACTGAGTCCTGGCAAAGCTGCAGGGAACAGAGTTGAGTGCGAGGATAAAGCAAGCTCCAAACAGCCTGTCTCACTTCTTGTCTAGAATTACCTGCCCATTCCTTCAGCCAGTCGGCCCAAGTGGCTTACATGAGCTAACCAAGAAATCGAGGCTTCTGTGGGTCAGTTAGCTCTGCTGGGGTTTTCAGTCCAAGACTGCATCCCTCACTTGGTCATTCACCCATTTAAAATGCAAGCTCTTTCTCCCCATGGAGCAACCAGCCTGCAGAGGGTGAGGGAAAAAAATTCTCTACCTTCACTAAAACAGCTCACGGGTTTTCGCAAGTGATAGATTGGGATCTTGTCATATCAAAAATGGAAAGAAGAGAAGGCTACTGTGGATTCTAGATTGGTGAATAGAAAATGGAATGAATATCCCATTCAAAAGAGGCCCTATTTTTCACATTTAATATAAGAAGTATGCATATATACCTAACAATTATTCATGTTTAATGTCATAGTAATAAACCCTGGCATTTTTATAGCACTTTAAAATTTACGAAACACATTCACACATGTCAATATTTCTTAATCCTATTAGATGGTAAAGTAGGCATTATTACACCACCTTATAGATTAAAAAAAAAATTGCTGAAGCTCAAAGAGATCAAGTTATTTGCTCAACATCATTCTGTGAAGCAATAGAGAACTCCCAAGTCCCATCCAGACTTCCTAACTCCTAGGTGCTCACCTTGACACATACTGTTTCCTGGAGGAATAGATTTTCACGCCTGGCCCTAGAGAAATATCAAAAAGTTCAAAGTTGCAACTCTGATCAATCTCATGTGTGCAGACAAAATGGAACACATTTATCTGTAAGGGGAAGAAATATGGATTTTCCCTCCCTTATCCCCCACCGTAACTAAGTACAACTGTGTCCACACGTCTATGACCAAAAGAACTAAATTGTCCATTACACTGGTCCTTCTCACCAGCCACTTAAGGATCACTTAAGAGCTAAACAATTATTGTGACCCTTCTTCCCTCACCCAAATGCCATGTGTACTCCCTGGAGTAGAAGCCCCTTGGCCAGGCACAGTGGCTCACACCTGTAATCCCAGCACTTTGGGAGGCCGAAGCGGGTGGATCATGAGGTCAGGAGTTTGAGACCAGCCTGGCCAATGTGGTGAAACCCCGTCACTACTAAAAATACAAAAATTAGCTGGGCGTGATGGCACACACCTGTAGTCCCAGCTGCTCGGGAGGCTGAGGCAGAATTGCTTGAACCCAGGAGGTGGAGGTTGCAGTTAGCCAAGATCGCGCCATTGCACTCCAGCCTGGGTGACAGAGCAAGACTCTGTCAAAAAAAAAAAAAGAAGCCCCTTATGGGAAGGGACTCATGATGGTCTGCTGTGCCTAGGAAAGCTCATTTCACTTAGCAACAGTTCATTAAATGTTTGCTTTTTATTAGTCTGGAAAAGTAAGAGTCCATCATGCTGGAGCAAGCAGCCTGGCATAGACCACCTTGCGTCCTCTCTAATGATGCTCACTCTCCTCTGATACAGCATGAGAGATGGGACCTCATGGCAACAGGAACAAAAACAATAGTCCATGTTCAACACAGCCTCTAGGTTTTGAAACTATTATTTCCTGTTTAAGGGATTTCATACATGCAATACTCTTCCTACTGAACATAGTAGTGTATAAAGAAAACAAGTCTTAGACTCTACCCCAGAGAGTAAATTAAAGGAGGTTGCTCATCTCTAAGGCAGCTCCATGATGTGAACAGGCAGGGAAGCATAGCACTTGTTCAGAACACTGAGAGATTATGGGTAGACAGGGCACACAGCTATAAGCTACAAACCAGGGTTAGGTGGAATAAGGAATATTAGAATATGGACTCTGCCTTGGCCTGTCCAAGCAGACATCATCAATGGATCACGGCACCCTTTAATCCAGCCAAAAATTCTGATCTTCCACACTGGACATCACGCTTCAGGCAGCCACCACCACTCACTTGGGATCACAAGCAAGATGCCACCTATTTGCCAACCTTGTGTTTAAGGCCATTTCCTCTTACCAGAAGTCTGTTTCAAATGTTAGGCATAAATCTTGATGCTTCTTCATATTCCTCTGAGTCCAAGATTCCTGATATCAGACTAACAATCCAATTTGATGGCCTGGACTCTTGACCTCAATTCTTGGTTGCTCTCTGCCTCTTCTCAATTGCCAGTCCCCCAAACCCCCTCCTACCAAACAGGGATTCTGACCCAGCCTTGGTGACCTGCCCCAACTCCTGATTCCTCCTGGCAGACTTCTTGTCATTCTTCCCCCTGATTTTACTCCCCATCACTGGAGCTCAGCAGGAAGTACCTTGACTAGCTCAAGACTACCCTCCATGCATGCATAATGGCACAACGGCACTGAAGAACTGAGATAGGCAGGGAAGAAGTAGGAGAATTCAAGAGTCATCAAGGAGAAAGGGAGAAGCCTTAACTGATTGTTCACAGTTGCCCTCCATGTGGAGTATATCTGAAGGTGGGGCCCAGTCTTCACATATCCCATCAGAGAAAGTGAAAGATTCCAGTCCTGGATTTTTCTGCCTTCGAGGTAAGGAGCAGATGTTTCCTAAGCTCCCAGGGATTTATCTGCCTTGTTCACACCTTCAGCAGACAGTTCATTGCAGTTTTAATTTATATGGTTCTGTCTCACCGGTGGGACAATAATTCTCGCTCCACTTTAAGTCACAAAATGGTGGCATAAAGGAAAACCAGGCTGTGTCTCATCACATCCAGCTTGCATCCCTCCCTGCTCCTCCTTTTCTTTATGCTTCACATGCTCCTTGAATCCAAACAATACAATCAATCTCAGGTTTGCAACTTGCTGCCAAAAGAGGCCCCATGGCACAGCAGGGAGAGCATAAATCTGGAAGCTGCTTGCTGGGTTCAAGGCCCACGTCAACCAACAACTCACCAGCCAGATCACCTCCCATCTCTGGGCCTCAGTTTATTCATCTGTAACCTCAGGGCAGGTTGATCCTAATGACTTGTAAGGTCCCTTCTAGCCCTGACATTCTGTTAAACTCAAGTTTATTTGTGAAAGGAGGTTTTCAATCTCTGCTCACCTTGTCCCATCCCAAGCCTGAAAAAGCTACCCAGGTGCCCCTCTGCTGCGCCCACCATTTAGGCTTAGACCCACAGAGGGAGAATCATTCCCAGCTGCTGGCAGCCTAATCCAGCTGCTATGCAGGAAGTTTCATTACGCCCGTTTCACATGGGTCATGTCAAGTCAACGTGTATTTCTTAAATGCCTCTGACAAGCCCAGAAAGAGGGTGGAGCCCCCAGGGCCTCAGTGACTTCCTCTGCGAAACGAAAGACTTGCACTCGCTACACTTGTAAGGTGCCTCCCACCTCTGAAGTCCTGAGATTCAGGATTCCGCTGGGGGAAGGGTGGCTACTGCCCAGGGTTGCCAACTGCCAGCCCCACCCCTGGCATGGCCCAGGCCCAGTTCCTTTCAAGCTTGTGCACCTGAGGCTTCATGTGGGCAGAGTAACCCCCAGTCCAGCTATAACCACATGGAGATGAGGGGATGTGTGTGTGTCATGCACACAGTCACACCCCCAACACTTCTCCATGGCTGAGTCCCAGCCCTGCCTCCTCCCTGGCCCCCAGCTCTCTGGGCCACTCTGAGATGGATGGCAAAGAGGCAGATGCTTGTCTAGATGGTGTGATTGAAAGGGAGTCCCCATACACCCCCAAACTATCTCGCTCACAGACCTGCCTAAAATCCTCATCACAGGCACTTCAATTCTTTGCATTCAGGCATCTTACTTCCAGAAGTTTCCTGTTAAATGCAAATATACACAGAAGAGTCACATGTACTCAGCCTCGGACTTCTTTTTCCAGTGCCACCATTTCACTAACATGTACCAGCTCCCCTCACTAGTCCCCAGCAGGCTGAGTCCAGAGCAAAGACCTCTGGCAAACACAAGGACTCTCCCACCAAGAGAAAGGCACGAAACCTAAATTTATGGGGAAAAAAAAAAACTAGATAGGAAGAGGGAGAAAACAAATAATCATGCTATCTGACTTCCACTCTGATTTATTTTATGCCCTCCCACAACTAGGGAAAGAAATAAGAATTGGAAGAGGAACTGGTTGGAAAAGAAGAAAAGGATAAGGGATAACGTAATGGTGATTTTCATACCCATTGTCTTATGAGTGTATTTAGGAATAAAAGTTCTCACTTTTTAAAGTTGTAAAGCCCCATCACATTTGTTTGATTTGGCTACATGCAACTCTCCTTAAATTACTGCACATGTTTATAAACTTGAATGAATAAAAATTAATTTTGAGTGTGGAGACTTAGAGGGATATGTGTAGATACACAGAAGGAAACCACAGATATGCAGAATTGGAATTAGCTCTCCGCCTTCCTCACTGAAGCCAGAAGGAAAACTGGAGTCAACCACGCATGGAGCAGAATTTAGACCACGTGGAAGACTTTCCTAAAGAGAGTTGTTGAACCTGAAAGAGAGAATTAGAGGAGATTGGGAGATTTCTTTTTTTGTAAATATTTTTTAAACAGAATCTGTCCCATTTGTGATGGGCTGAAAAGTGTAACCTTCCCCCACCCACACACACACACCATTCATATGTTGAAGCTGTAATCTCCAGAATGGTGGCATTTGGATACAGGGCCTTTAGGAAGGTAATTAAAGTTAAATAAAGTCATTAAGGTAAGGCACTGGGTTTACCGGCAGAAAATACGGCAGCATCCCCTTCAGAAGTCCGGCAATCTCCTCACAATACTCCGACCCATTGGTTCTAGAATCCATGTCCTTTTTTCGAACATGCCACCTCCAAGCGTACTCAGCCATCCCTTTTTTTTTTTTTTCTTGGAGTCTCGCTCTATCACCCAGGCTGGAGTGCAGTGATGTGATCTTGGCTCACTGCAACCTCTGCCTCCCAGGTTCAAGTGATTCTCTTGCCTCAGCCTCCCGGATAGCTGGGACTACAGGCACCCGCCACCACACTCGGCTAAGGGGTCCAGATTCGACCTGTCAAGAAATAAGAGGATGATGCTGTAGAGAAATGGGAAATAGCCATTGTCCCTCACAAACAAACCCAACAGGAGCAGTCAGCGTGAACCTGTACACCTGGAAGGGCTCTTTTTTCTTTGTAGACAGTCTCACTCTTTTGCCTAGGCTGGAGTGCAGTGGTGCAATCTCGGCTTGCTGCAACACCCACCTCCCGGGTTCAAGTGATTCTCATGTCTCAGCCTGCCCAGTAGCTGGGATTAAAAGCATACACCACTACACCCAAGTAATTTTTGTATTTTTAGTAGAGATGGGGTTTCGCCATGTTGGCCAGGTTGGTCTCGAACTCCTGGGCTCAAGTGATCGGCCTGCCTCGGCCTCCCAAAGTGCTGGGATTACAGGTGTGAACCACTGCACCTGGCCCGGAATGGCTTCTTGAGTCAAAAAGAACCAAAGAAGAGTCTGATGCCTTACACTAGGGATGGTGTCAGGAGACAGCTGCCTTCAGGAAGCTGGAGGTGCCAGAATGGGGAAAATGAAGGAATTTTAAAAGGAAATTTGGGGGCAAATATCTCAGCTAAGCATGGGCTTAGGGAAAGGAACTGAACTGCCCCTAAAAGCTGGGACAACTTGCCTGTTTTGAACAAACCTCTGGTTAACATTAAGAGTAGAAATCTGTACTTGATAAAGGACTTCTGTTCCAAAGCTTTTGAAGGAGGAGAAGTGAAGCTATTTTTTTCTATTTTTTTTCCTGGTAAATATTTGCATCAAAAATTCTCAAGTTTGTCGCTATTAAAATGAGGTGATGTAGGTGTTTTCATTGGTACTAAGAGGAGGAGGTAAGCTGTGGAATACTGGTAAGCTGCTGGAGGCAGGACTTGATTTGCAGCATTTGCCAATTTCTGGGTTATAAATACTCCCACCAAGGCTGATTTCAAGCTACCAATGGTTTAACAACCAGCTTGCAAAATTCCTATTTAACCAGTCTCTGGCAAGTCACCACCAGCTGGCTCCAGCCAACTTCTGCAGGGCATGCTGGCTGGGCAGGTGGCAGGTGACCCAGCACAGAACCAGCAGGGAGAGCCAGAGGCCTGGAGAGCAGAGGAGAAATCCCAAGGGTGATGTCAGGAACACAGGCAGATCCTCCTTTCCGAGACGCATCTCTTCACGAGCACTACTGGATGTCCAATGTCATGGTCATCCAGCCATCCCACTTCCTGGGAGGGAGAAGCACATTTCTGTTCTTTGGGACGCGTTACCTTATCCCCTGCACACTGTGATTGTGCCATCTGGAGTCCAAGGGAAGAGCAGCAGCCACAGAGAATACCCCAAATCCACCACAGTCTTAAACTTCCAACATGTCCACAAGAACTTTAGTTTACAGAAGAAAGAAAACAAAGGGAAGGAAGGGAATTTGATTTAGAAAAGATCTTCACTAACCATTGTAAAACCAATGAGCCCCACTTCCCCAGGGACCCCAAGAAAATGCCAGTGGTTTCCTCCATAAAGTGAGGAAGAGAAAAGGAGTTTCCAAAATCCATGTTTGGATTTGGCCAGACATGTGCTGAATGCTTTTCCCCAGCAGACAGCAACAGGACCGGAGCAATTCCATCACCCATCTACCCCTGACCTTCTGTAGATGACACCTCTTGACTGACCTATACTCTGCACACTCACGTATAATTCATTTAGAACTTCATTCTGTGATCCAGTGTGAGTCTCAAATAAAATACAAACATACATTTTTGTTTCCAAAACCAAACCAAATGCAGAAGCCGAGACTGGGGCTTATACCTCCCTAGCTTACCCTTCAGTACCCAGCCCTGAGCTCTCCGCTTGGCCAATGTTCCATACATTTTTGTCTTTCTCCCCTGCAGAAATTCACCAGGGGATTCTCTCTAGAGGCTTATGCCAGTCACTTCCAGGGTGTTATGAAAACCTATTTTTTGGCCCATGGGGCAGAGAATTGGGTAGAATTTGAGCCAGCACTGGCAAGCATTAAACTAATACTTGATGAAGTGGATTAACTAAAAGATAGGATTATCAATACATAACCTAGTGGTTCTTATTGTATGTATGTGAGTTATCCATTTAAGAGTCCAGGTAGGGTAATACGTTTAAACAGTGCATACGTAAGAAGACACAGAGGGTGTGAATGATGCATATGTTTCCACCAGCCCTCTGGCTGTGCTTCAAGCTGAAAACTCCTGCATTTCCTTGGACTAAGGAACCACAACTAAGAAGCCATTTATTGGGAACGATAAAGGAGAAAGAGTGACCTCTGCTGGGGAAATGAGTTTGTATCTCATTATTTTCTCCAACTCTGTGAAGAAAAAAGTGAATAAAGTGGGAGGAGATAGAAATGTAACAATGTCCTCCAGGAACAAATGATCATTTTTCCCCACTAATAATTTTTACAGTCTCATCAACAAAAGGTCATTGTTTGTTTGGCACAAGAACTCTTTAATGATATGTAGAAATGAGATTCGACTAGGTTTTTATAGTGTTTAATAATCATTCTCTAGAAAAAAATGAAGAAATGCTTTCATTTGGAACTGAATTTGTTTTATTTTCCTTTTTCTTTTTTGATATTTCGCTAATGAAATGAAGAATCTGCAACTGCTTTTTAAATATGAGAACTACTTAGAATAAATGAAAGTCCAGCCCCCAAATGTCTCATTCAGGTCTACATGTATTTGTTGGATAAATCCACATTTTAGGAACTAAAATATTAAAAACACTTTCAAATAATCTCTACATTTTACAATTGAATGTTTTATGAAAAACGGGAAATACATTACATTGCTTTAAAACTCAGCAATGCTCAGAACAAAATTACTTCCGTGTCGTTCTCATTACATTGCTTGATTTCACTCCTTTGCATGTCTTTCATCGCCTTTTGACAAGCAAAAAAACATGTGTTGTGCTACTGGCCCTCCAACAGCATTCAGTTATTAGTCAGACTTTCCCTGATTATAGACATCACTTTGGTCTTTAGCTTTGCCAAGTTTAAAGCAAAATACCTAATTTCAAGTTTTCCATAGAAAAGCTGGGCAAGATCCTTTTAAATCTAGCTTTTTAATTGTGTGATGCTGGTGCACATGTAATTCTTATGTGTGTGTAATTAGGCTCGTCGAGGGAGGGAGTGAAGAGGGGACACACAGGAAAGCAGACTTGGAATCTCATTCAGAGTTATAGAAGCTGGATGACACTTTTGGGAAACCATATGTCTTTTGGGAGCCATGACTATAAAAGACATCAGTATCCACTGTAATGGAACCCATGCTCTAGCTTTACCAATAAAATTTAATAAATCAACTTAAATAGAGTGTTTCTTTAAATGCCTGTTTATATTCCCTACATAATAAAAGAACTGTATCTTTGTCAGATGCTTTGCTTAAGCCAGTGCACACTTCCTTCCCACTTCCCTCAGCCTGATGAGACAACAGACTATCTCACAGTCAACACCTTTTTGGAAATTGGGCAGAGAGGACAGAGAAAGAGGAAAGAGTAGGTTTAACGTTTATTGGTTGGGTTCCCGCCTAGGCCTAAACTGGGGTGCGTAGGGAGGAGAAAAGAATAGGAGTGAAAACAGGTCAAACAGGACTCATTCCCAGCACTTGCCATGACCTCTTTACTCCCTTGCTTTTTCCTCTAATATCATAAATATATTCATTCTTTCCTCAGAATATCAAGGAGATGTACTATTCCTTGAAGGCAATGTTTTTGCTTTCTTTTGTTTTGTAAAAAAAAGTATACAATGAATTAAGAAATTAATCAATTCTAAATGTTCATATTTATTTAAATGCCAGTATGCATCAAGTTTTAAAAAAATTAACATAAGACCCTAAAAATTCAAGTAATTGTATCTAATGTTAATGACAAGAAACAGTAAAGATGGAAGAAACATATTCCTGAAACCATATGTATTTCTTAGAAAAAGATGACCTTACAGGTGTAATCATTCATATTAGCATTCGATAGACAACCATCAGTTAAGTAAGTCACTGCAAAGGCCTAAGTCATTTCTCTCATTTGATTAATATTAAGCACCTGCTGTATGCCACACACTGCACTGGGCAATAGGGAGACAACTCTAATAAAGTCAGATTTCTTTCTGGTCCTTCTGGAGCTTATAATATCATGCCAGACATCAATCAACCATCCACAATTGTAAATATAAAATTACAATAGTGATGAGTGCTACCACTGAGAGGTAGATGGTGCTACGGGAGCATTGTTTTTCTTAAAGAATTCTGTTTTTAAAATCCATCTGCTTAGTAGGAAAATCCAGCATTGTTGAATTCTGGCCTAGGGCAGAAATAGCTCAAATCAAAGAACTAAAATCAACATTTTATAGGAACAACATGACCGAGCAAACTCTGAGGTAGTGGTCAAAAAGGTGCTTGATTCAATTTAAATATATTTGTTCAGCATCTATGCTATGTAAAGAAGTGCTTATCAAACTTTCACGTGCTCGGGAATCTCTTGGCAATCTTGTTCAATGCAGATTTTGCCTCTGTAGGCTCAGGGTGGGGCCTGGGATTCTGCATCTCTAGCAAGCTGTTAAGAGATGCTGATGCTTCCGGTCCCTTCATCATACCCTGAGTAGCTCCAGTTCAGGCCAAGATGCTGAACTAGCGAGGCTGCTGGATGTCCATCCCACCTCTCCCCCGCATTAACCCCACAGGAGCCAGAAAAGTAAAGAAGAGAACACTATGAGAAGCTCTTGAGTTGACTGGGGATGTTTTTTCAAATGAGGTTGTGAAGTGGTGGCTTTGTCCCAAGGCAGGAAGCAGCCCAGCCGGGTTGTGGGAAGAGAAAATAGAAAAACTGGTGGAATTCTGCTCCTGCTTCCTCTCACCAACCCCGTATCTCCTTGGGGCAAACAGTGCCTGCACCTCACCTGCCAAGCTCAGATATCCTCAGAAGAAACTGACCTCTGGAAGTTATTTCTATGTCTCTTACCCTTCAAACTCCCAGGGCTGGAAAATGACAATCTGGTCTTGATGGTGGGCCTCAAACTTGGCTGAAGATAGAAATCATGTGGAGAGTTTGAAAGTACTGCTGCTTGGATTCCACCTCCAGAGATTCCGTTGAAATTGCTCTGGAGCATGACCCAGGCATCCAGATTTGTAGAGGCTTCCCAGGTCACTTGAATGTGCAGCCAAGGTTTAAAACCACTGAATTCTGGCTGTCTCCTGCAAATCTTCTTCTCTCTGAGGGACAAAAGATGAAGGCCTGACCTAAAAGCTTATTTTGTGAGATAAGGAGCAATGGAATATAATTTTCAGAGCTCTCCACCCTGGGGCTCATCTAGCCCCATCCCCTGAGTTACTGGAGCTAACAGGCCTGGACCTGCCTTTCTCAACATGTACTGCCTGTAGAGTCAGCGCCCTAGGGAAAAAATGAGCACACAAAACAAAATAACAGGACATTTGAGGAGTACAGACATCTCTAAAGGAAGAGGGCCTCCTGGATGACAAATTCCAACAGAAGCAGAAATATTAGGACAGATGGATCAAGTATTTTTAATCATCCTGGTAAATATATTAAAAGATAGAAGGAAAATTAATAAGAAGCAAAAAATATATAAAAGAATCAACCAGAAATACTAGTAATAAAAATATAAAAATACAAATAAAGAGCAGAATTGATACTACTGAAGAACAAATTAGTGATTTGGTATATCAGATTGAAAAAACATATCAGAAGGTAGATGAAAAGGACAAGGAAATAGACAATATATTAATTTTTAAAAAGCTAAGAGATAAGGAAAACAGATGCAGAGGTACTAACATCCAGACAGTAGGAGTTCCATTTAAAAAAGAAAAAAAATGGAGGGGAAGAAGATTTGAGGACATAACCAAGATCAATTATCCTGCCACATCTATAGAGAGAGAAAGAGAGAGCAGAATACACACAAACACACACACGTGAGAGAGAAATAAAGGAAAAACTCACACCTAGGTACACTATAATAAAACTTAAGATTTTTATAAAACAAAAAAAGTTCTAAAAGCTGTCATAAAACGAAGAGACCACATACAAAAGAATGAGAATCAGATTGGCATCAACGATTTTGGATGCAAAAAAATATGGAGTAATGTTTTTGACAGAATTGAAGGAAATAGAATTTAGAACCTATTATTTTATAGTCAACCAAACTGTCACTCAAATATTAAGGTCAAATAAAAATATTCTCAGGCATAGAAGATTTGCTGCAGAAAGATGTACATTGTAAACTGTTTTGGCTAAAGTGCTATGTATGAGAGAGAAAAATCCAGGAGACTCTACAAGAGATTTGCGGAACAAGGGTGATCAAACACCTTGATAAACTCTTATTGCTTTAAAAGCAAAAAGCAAGCCAAGACGAATGAAAAGGAGAAAATATATCTGTAACAATGCAGAATTAGAAGCCTAGGTTATATCAACTAACAGGGCAGGGGAGGGAGCAAGGAATCCTAGATTTTTACTTTATTAAGAAGAATTAGGGAGATAAAAATATATTATTAAACATAAAAGTAAGAAAAATAGAAGAAAGCATTGAAAAAGTAGCACAGCTGAAATAACAAGTCAGAATGATAAAAATTGGTCCACATATGTCATTTATTATAACAAAGGTAGATGGATTGAGCTCACCACTTAAAACATAAGGTGTGACAGATTGGATTCATTTGTAAAATTTTGACACATGCTATTTACAAAAAAACATACCTCAAACATACAGATATGCAAAGACTGAAAGCAAAAGAATGGAAAAAGACATAGTACATAAATATTAATCAAAAGAAAGCTGACCTAGCTATATTAATTCCACAAAACATAGCCTTTAAGTAAAGAGCATTATTAAGAAAAGAATGCCCTTGGACACAGCAATTTGCTCCCAAGTATAAGCACAGAGAAATCATACACATGTGTAGCAATTGAGACAGATAGAATCTAAAATGGTCACCAACTATCCCTTCCTTCTGGTATTTATACGTGCAATCTCCATCCTTTGACTGTGGGCAAGACTGGTAAATTGCTTCTAACCAATAGAATATGGTCATGTTGATGGATGATATGTCTGTGATTATTTTACCTAAGAATATAATGTTTGTCATGCCTGCAGACCCTCTCCCTTGCCGGTTTTAATGAAGCAGGTGATCACTCTGGGGAGGCCCACATGACAAGAAACTGAGGGTGCCCTCTGCCAACAGCCAGCAAGAAAATGAAGCCCTGGCCTGGCAAACTGCAAGAACCCCAATCCCGCCAACAACCACATGCACTTGAAAGTGAATCTTCCCCAGTCAAGCCTTAAGATTAGAGCACAGCCCTGGCCAACACTTTGACTGCAGACTTGTGAGGACTTGAAGCAGAGGACCCAGCTAAGCCCTGCCCAGACTCCTGACTCACAGAAACTGTGAGATAACAAATGTATGTTATTTAAGTAACTAAGTGTTGGGTTATATTGGCCAAGCACAGTGGCTCACACCTGTAATTCCAACACTTTGGGAGGCCGAAGTGGGTGGATCACTTGAGGTCAGGAGTTCAAGACCAGCCTGGCCAACATGGTGAAACCCTGTCTCTACTTAAAAAAAAAAAAAAAAAAAAAAAAAAAATTGGGTTATATTCTTATGCAGACATAGATAACTAACACAACAAGAGATATATATAAGACTCTCAGTAGTAAAACAAAACAATAACAAAATCCTGGAAACAACCAAATGCCCATCAAGAAGAGAGAGGAACGAATAAACTATGTCACAATATGGATAAATCTTAACATTATGATCCTAAGTGAAAAAAATGTTAATTACTAAAAGATTACCTCAGCATGACACCCTTGTAAAAAACTAAAAAGAAAATCAAATTCATATATTATTTAGAAAGACAAACATAAATAAATTTCTTGTGAAATTAAACATGACGTTCTTATAAAGTTATACATAAACTTACCACATGACCAAACAATAGCACTCCTAGATATTTACTCAAAAGAAATGAAAACATGGCCAGGCGTGGTGGCTCATGCCTGTAATCCCAGCACTTTGGGAGGCCAAGGCAGACAGATCACGAGGTCAGGAGATCAAGACCATCCTGGCTAACATGGTGAAACCCCATCTCTACTAAAAAATAGAAAAAATTAGCCGAGCATGGCAGTGGGCACCTGTAGTCCCAGCTACTCGGGAGGCTGAGACAGGAGAATGGTGTGAACCTGGGAGGCAGAGCTTGCAGTGAGCTGACATCACGCCACTGCACTCCAGCCTGGGTGACAGAGCAAGATTCTGTCTCAAAAAAAAAAAAAAAGAAATGAAAACATATAGCTACACAAAAACCTGTATATGAATGTTTAAAGCAGCTTTATTTATAACTGCCAAGAACTGGAAAAAATCCCAGTGTCCTTTAACTGGTGAAGAGCAAAACATACTGCAGTACACAACAGAATCCTGCTCGGCAACACAAAACAACAAATGACAACAAACATACAACAACAACAAAGCAACAAGCATACCATCACATGGATGAACCTCAAATGCGTTATGCTGAGTGAGTAAATCCAGACTCAAAAGACTACACATTGTGTGATTCCTTGTATATGACTTCCTGGAAAAGGCAGAACCATGGAGACAAGAAACTGAGGCACTAGGTTGTCAGGGGCTGGAGGTAGAAGAGAGGCATTGACAACAAAGAAGCAGGAGAGAACACTTTAGAGTGACGGACCTGTTCTATACCTTGATTTCTGTAGTAGTCATATAGCTGAATTTATGTGTCAAAACTCATAAAAGTATACTCTGAGAAGGGTGGGTTTTACTGTATGTAAATTATACCTCACTTAAATAGATATATATACACATATCAGGTAAGTGCTCCTTTTGACAATCCCCCAAACCACATCCTCCACCTTGCCATACCCTAGTGCCCCTCCCTGCTCCCTATGCAAAGAACAAAATGAGAAGTTGTGTCATTGGAAATGTTATGGTCAAAATAACTACAGAAAACAATCTGGAATGGGAACCGGAGGAGAAAAAGGAGAGTTTCAGCAATAAAAATGATGTCTAGAAAAGTCAGGAAAATGGAGAGCATGTTCATTCCTCCGTTTGCTTTGGGATGCATGTCTATGACTATACAATAGTGAATCTCATTTAGCTTAAAGTGGGAAGTCACTGAGTCATTGTCCAACCACCTGCAACACAGGGAGACTTGTCCCAAAGTCAGTAGCCCTATTTCTTCCAGATTCACTTTGCCTTGGAACACCCTGATAAATGGCCCATTAGCAGCCCACAAAGAGATTAAGAAACAATTCCGTTTAAGAGAATGCACAGTTTAGCAAAATGATCCTTGAATCAGAATGTTCTGCTTCTGCT
Source organism: Symphalangus syndactylus (assembly GCF_028878055.3). Classification (NCBI taxonomy): domain Eukaryota; kingdom Metazoa; phylum Chordata; class Mammalia; order Primates; family Hylobatidae; genus Symphalangus; species Symphalangus syndactylus. The sequence goes on along the minus strand of NC_072430.2, from coordinate 124,346,214 downwards.
ATCTTTTATGAACAAAAGGAGCAGAGGTTTTGAGGTCACAGTCAGCCTGACCATATTTTGTTCTTATCTCCCTATTTTCTACTCCATAATGAAATTTAAATAGCTCGCTATCGCTAAGTAAATAATTGGCGCCGTAACAGCCTTCTGGAAGCTTTTAATTGTGTCAAAGCAGCTCTTCAATTCTAAACATTCCTTACAACCAAATGATAGTTAGAGCTTTGGGTGTCTTCTTGGCAGATGGAGATAGGAACACAAAATGGGATAAGAAGGCAGAAACTTCCCATTAATCATGGCAGTGTTTCTTTATTCCAAGATCATAAAATGCCTGAAATCACTGCTTTGTCTTGGTGAGGGAGGGAAAGGGGCCTGACTGAGAAGCAGAAAGTCTAGGGTTTAGTCTCTGCTGGGCCCCTGCCCAGCTTCCTGATGTGGAACAAGGTGCTTAATTACCTCTTTGGACCTCATTTTCCTCCTGTGTACCCCAGATTCTGTAGCCAGGGTGTCCCCTCCACATTGCCCCAGGTCAAGGTGCTCTACCAAGCAATAGGCTTACCCCCAGTTTCAGATTTGGAGCTTCTCCCCTTCACTTTGCTGTCTGTCCAGGGATCTGCTTTGATCTTACCAATGTCCTAGGGTCCTTGTGGAGAAGTGTCCCCACAGGGTGGCCAAATCGTGGCATGCAAGAGAGACTCTAGGCACTGGCCAGACGCTGCTAACCCAAGATAAAGGGTTACCCCAGACAATGCTTTCCACGATCAGAAACTACTGGGAAATCCATCTGAAACAAATCAAATAAATTTCTTTGCCACACGACTTCCCAGAGTCTTTATTTTCTCATGTACTTTGAGACTTTCCTAGAGGGAGGGATAGAAGTGTTTGACCAAGGAATCCATTTTTTTTTCCAAAGATCTATGCTCAGGTCTGGCATGCCTTAAAAATGCTGGTCCAGATTTAGGACGCCGTCTGTTGATTTTTCATTCATTGTCTTCAAATTGGGAGGGACTCAACCTTGGCTGCAGAATAGCATCACCTGGGCCCACTCCCTGGGCCTCATCCCCAGGGAGTACAATCACAGTTGTCTGAGAGGTGGGTACTGCTTTCAGCTCTCCTACAAATTCTAACGTGCAGCCAGCATGGAGAGCCACTAGCTCAGGGAGCAGGGGAATGGGATTCCTGCTCCTAAGCGTATTCTAGAGTATACAAGGGGGAGCACGGCCCCACTCCCAGGTCAGTGTTAAGGAGTAAACCCAAGAAAGTGTTTATCTCTCTACCCAGAGTCAAAGCTACAAGCCCCCTAAGCCCCCTACCTACTGGGAGGATCTCCGTGGAGGATGTGGAATGAGTAACACAGCATTTCCTAACAGTTACTCAATTAGGATTGTGGCCCTAATCATCTCTTTTAAAAACCCTGTGGACTTTTCCTTTCAAAATGGAAATAACTTTACTGATTTTCTGGTTATAAATTTAATGCCTACTCATGGCAGGGGGTGGGACTACGTAGAAGTGTAAAGCGAAAACTAATTGTTCTTAATCCCCCTGCTGTGAGCATTTTGTATTTACTTCTAGGCCTTAATATGTTTTTAATGTCACTTTGTAACTTGTTTTTTTTTTTAACTTACCAACACTTCTCAAGTGTCTTTTAATCTCAATATAAATAAAACAAGATCATTATTTTTAATGGTATTGCCATATTCTAAGTAGACCATAAATTATTTAACCGAACCCCGTGTTTAGCTATTCTCGTGTTTACCATCAATAAAGGAATAGACATCTTTGCACATACATCTGATTGGTTTCTTAGAATAAATTTTTGGAAGTGGAAGCACTCACTCCAAATCCCAGAAGCCAACTGAACACACTTAGGTGGGCTTCCCTTTCTATTTACCATCCAGGGGCACTGCTTTTCCTTCTCATTTCCCCACCCTAAGCCACTCCAGCTTTCTCCACTCCCTAGCTCTTGTAAAGTATTTTCTAGCTGCTGTTGATCCGTGTCCCTCCACCTTTTATTGAGTCTCCCTCAAGGTTCTCTGTTAAAGCCAGTATTTTACTTTAGAAAGTCTTGGTTCTATGCAAATCTTCATTCTCTTTGCACCCCAATCTAGTTCAGGCTGGAGGTCTCATCCCCCAGCAGAGGTCACCAAATCCTCTTTTAAGGAACGAGCAAGGGGAAGCAAGCTGAGGTTGTCCCTTCTGGAAAGTCTTACGTGACCTTCCTTCCACAAACACCCTGGCCCCTCCCGCCTTCCCCAGAGCACCTGCCCTTCCCTCTGCAGTAGCACTTGTCACTCTGTGCTATGATTATTTATGCATCAGTTTTCCCTTGACACTGAGTCCCTTGTCCCCATCCCTGTGCCTCCCAACTCCACCACCACCCTGGCTGAGAAGATGCCTTCAGGGTTTACTGAAGGTCTGCTATTAAAAGGCCACATTTTTTCCAGGAAAAACTCCAAGTGGTCTTTCTTTACAATATTAAAAGTAGTAACTATGACCCACATCCCCTCCTTTTGCTAAAAAAACGACACAGCCTCAAACTCATGCCTAAGCTGAGGCTGACTCTCGTGACCTCGCCACTGTCAGAGGCGTTTGAACCACAGCAATTCCATCTTAAATTGGGGCTGAGTAAAATAAGGCTGAGACCTACTAGACTGCATTGCCAGGAAGTTAGGCGTTCTTAGTCACAGAATAAGATGGGAGGTCAGCATAAGACACAGATCACAAAGACCCCGCTAATAAAACAGGATGCAGTCAAGAAACTGGCCAAAGCCTGCCAAAATCAAGATGGTGACAAAAGCGATCTCTGGTCGTCCTCCCTGCTCATTTTACACTAATTATAATACATTAGCATGCCAAAAGACACTCCCACCAGCACCGTGACAGTTTACAAATCTGGAAAACTCATGAATAATCCACCCCTTATTTAGCATATGATGGAGAAATAACCATAAAAATAGCTAACCAGCAGCTTTTGGTGATGCTCTGCCTGTGGAGTAGCCATTCTTTATTCCTTCAATTTCTCAATAAACTTGATTTCACTTTACTCTGTGGACTTGCCTCGACTTCTGTCTTGTGAGAGATCCAAGAACCCTCTTTTGGGGTCTGGATTGGGATCCCTTTCCGGTAATAAATACCACTGAATTACCCAGAGCACACTACCTCTTCCAATGATCAGGCATCAAAAGGAGCTCCGCTTTTCTTACTGCATTTTCTACACTGATGCCTCCTGAAGTCCCCACCTGGCCTTTGGCAGGGGCAGCAAGTTTGCTGATAAAAACCTTCCCGATGCCAGGGAGTGACTCTACCAGCAAATGGCTTAGTGTGTTTCCTTCCTGCCAGCTCCGCTTTTACCCAACTCACAAGTTTATTCATTCATTCAACCAGCACTTTGCGACTGGAAACCCTATGGTAAAGCAGAGAGACATAGTCCCAGCGTTCAAAGAGGTTAATTTTAGGGAATCCAAAAACTAGTAAACAAACAAATAAAATACGTATGAATTTTGATGAATGCTTTGAAGGAAACAAAAAGGAGGCTAAAATAAAGAATAAGAAGTTCTTATTGATTACTCTCAGTGATCAGGGTGATTAGGAAAGGCCACCTGCCTGCAGTAGGAAAGGAAGGAGAATATCCTTCCAGGACAGGGAACAGCACCCTGAGGAACCTTGAAGCAGAACCGGGCCTGGAGCCTGGTGAGGCAGGGGCAAACTGGAGGTGAGTTTGGGGAGACAGGCGGGAGTGTTGATGTATATATTTAGGTACATGAGTTTTAGATTATCTGTTGGAATTCAGGGTCCAGTTGGTCATTATCAGTAAGTTACCCAGATTCAAAATTACAAAATGCCTCGGGTTTTTTTAATATCTTCCATAAACAAAAAATTATCTTTGACTCTTCAAAGTATCTCAAACCATGGTCGTGTCAAGACCATCCACTTGGATAGAATGAAACTGGGACACTATATTGAAGGAGAGTCACATAAAAATTATCTGAAACTCTGATTTTAATATGTTTTCAGTTTCTTTGAATTAAAAAACAAAGCATATCTAGAGATGTCATTTTCATTTTTTTTTCTAGTTTCAACTTTTTAATTACAAGATCTTCACAGATTCCTCTGTGAAGGAAGGAGATATGAGAGGAGGAGAGGTAAGATAGAGCCATTTTATACAAGTTTCAAAATAAAAATGTGGGCCCTCCTTTTCCACTCTAAATAGTATGGCTTAAGCTGCTCTTTCTTAGTTCCTTGCACCTATTTCTGCTCCTCTCTGGGGCCCTACTTCTAGCCATGACTTCTTTCAATGGAGGTATTTTTGCCTTCAGCCTCCTGTTTATTTATCTGGCCCCAAAGTTAGAACATATGCAGGCAAGTGTCCATGTAAACAAGGTCTGACCTGAAAGGATTGCATAGATAAGGGCCTGTGTTCTGCTACAGAGAAGGGAGGGCCACACTGGCCAAGGCAAGCATGTGTTATTGGGAAATATGACGACATTCACACAGTCTTCCTTAGTCAGGGCTGTTTGTGAATACAACAAGCACTGAATCCTTCTGAGTGCTGCCTTTAATATGCTGCCTCCCAATAAGAACATCTCCAGCTATTCAGCTTCAGAAAGTGGATCTTTGAAGATTTCCAAAAGCAACTCAAATATGAACTCCTGGAGAAGGGGGAAAAGGCAGAGAGATGGAAGGCACAATTCCATCACAAATTGCCTAGGTTAACATGGCTCAGCCAGCCTTTTTGTTCTTACCCTGAGAATAATTTCAAAAACAAGTGTCTTTAAAATAAGTCACTTTGCAAACACATACTAGGGTGTTAGAAGAGTCTTTGAAGGGGTCTTTGCAACAATGCCAGGAGTGATGAGAAGACAAACAAAAGTAAAACATAATAATTGTCCTTGAAACATTTTTGCTGATTAAACGTTAGAAGATTTTCATCATCTACAGGACAGGAGGTGGACAAAGGGGAACCTAATGAAAAAAAAGCCAAACAGCACTACATAGTTAACCTAAGAGGTTAAAAATGCTGTGGGATTCAAGGGAGGAAAACTCCCCCTTGAATCCATCTGTGAGTATCAGGCATAGCTTCACAGAGGAATTTTCTCTAAATTCTATTCTGCTTCTTATGCCTCAGTATTGAGGTAGGTGTTGAGAGAGGTTGGGTCTGCCAGGGTCAAATTTTCTTGGCACTTAAATTACAGGGAAACATCACAGAGTTTGTGCAACTACAAGAAATTTCAAGGTTCTGAAATTCTAAAAAGAAAGGCTAAGATTCTAAAATTTCTTTTTTTTTTTTTTTTTTTTTTTACAGAGTCTCGCTCTATGGCCCAGGCTGGAGTGCAGTGGCACGATCTCAGCTCACTGCCTCCCGGGTTCACGCCATTCTCCTGCCTCAGCCTCCTGAGTACCTGGGACTACAGGCGCCCGCCACTACGCCCAGCTAATTTTTTTGTATTTTTCAGTAGAGACGGGGTTTCAGCGTGTTAGCCAGGAAGGTCTCGATCTCCACCCGCCTCGGCCTCCCAAAGTGCTGGGATTACAGACTAAGCCAACGCACCCGGCCCGATTCTAAAATTTCAGTATGGACATGCCAACCAGCTGAACCCAAACAAGGTACAGGCTGGGGGTGGGGGTGCACTTCATTTTGCCATACTCTGTACTAAGGGCTCCTCTGTTGCAATGGATTGGAAATATGTGTGCAGGAAAAACACCCAAAGCCTCAGCAAGTGTTCTCTGGTTCCTCCCATATCTAATCTAGGGCATCACAGCCAGGGTTCCTTGTTTAGTAAGAAAGCACATAAAATAGACCAGTGCTCATGGCCAATGAAGAGGCATGTTCTTTCCAAACAAACAGAGCCCCTGAGAGTTATTTTTAGGCCAGGAACATCACGTATGCTGCAAACACCTGGATAATGTCCCGATTCCACACCCAAGTAGACATCACAAATCGATCATGACCGTCATTCTCACCAAGCCCAGATGCTACCCCAGAAACCTTTTCAACATAGGACTCCAGGAAGTTACCACCATTACAATGGGGTGGGTGGCCATTAAGGGTCTTGTAGTCTTGGGCCCTGCAAAAAGCTTTATGGAAACTTGAGGTAAATCATTAAGAAGATGGCTGCATCCTCTTCAACAAAATGAATTTGTTATGTACAATGTTCCAAGGCTCCTTGAATAAATAATACTTTTACCTTTTAGGTTGACTTGGGTTTGAGCTATAAAGTAGATAAAAACTTTTGGAGGTTCCAACTTTCAGAGCAGTTAACTTGGGGGGTTAAGTCACTTTCAAAGGGCTTTAAATGACAAGCTCGCCTCCATCAAACGTGTTAAAGACTCTTAACTACCTGACAGAAAAGGAAAGGAGGAAGATAGATAAATATAAATTCTACCTACAGCAAGGTACCATGGCCGTTTGAAAATGAATCCCAAATGACCACGAAGCAGCTATGGGAAAATGTGATTCTATTTACATAAGTCTGATCTATACACGCTTCTTCAGAAAGGACTCGACTCTGAAACCATCACACGCTGGGCTTGACCTGCAGGGCCCTGTGGTTGAATAGTTGTCAAGTGTGAACCACGGGCCAAGGGCAGAGTAACCTCATGGAGAGGCAGGAAAAAAAACTGGACATTTATCACTGAAAGCACGCATGAGGCCATGTTCACAAAGCACAAGTCAACCGCTCTGAAGTCATTCTGAGGTTTTCACCCAATCAAGAACAGTCATTCTCATTCAGGGCTGCTAAGGTCAGTTGGACCATGGCCAGTTTAATTTCGAGCAGTGGTTGTCAAACATTCCCTGGAGGTGCCTCAGAGCTGCCCAGCAGACAGAGGAGAGGGAGGCACAGTGGACAGGACTCTGATACAACACCCAACAAGCACACACATGCTTCTCTTAGAGCGGCTTCTGTCATCTCCTCTGCAGCTTGATGCCCCACATAAGATTCATTTGCAAAGAAAGTGCTTCACTACCCAAAATAAAAGTTTTTTTAAATTACTGGCGTTATCTATTCTAAGACGTGGTCAGACATCAACAGGATCCCCAGAACCAAAACCAACATACGGCATAGTAGGAAGACGAATGTTCCTGAACCAAAGCAGGACATGCAGGACTGAATATTTTTTATTTGAATATAATTTTAAACTTGAGAAAAACTGTAAGAATAAAAATAGTAAAAGAATGCCTGTATTTCTAGGCTGGGTACAGTGGCTCATGCCTGTAATCCCAGAACTTTGGGAGGCCAAGGCGGGCAGATCACCTGAGGTCAGGAGTTCAAGACCATCCTGGCCAACATGGTGAAACCCCGTCTCTACTAAAATACAAAAAAAAAATTAGCCAGGCATGGTGGTGCATGCCTGTAGTCCCAACTACTCAGGAGGCTGAGGCAGGGGAATCGCTTGAACCCAGGAGGTGGAGATTGCAGTAAGCCGAGATTGCACCACTGCACTCCAGCCTGGCGACAGAGTGAGACTCCATCTCAAAAAAAAAAAAAAGAAAGAAAGAATGCTTGTATTTCTTTTACCAAGATCCACCCATTATCCCATGATTAACAGTTAACCAATTTGTTTTATTATTTGTTCTTCCTCTCTCTCTCTCTCTTTTTCTACGTGTATAGTTGATCCTTGAATAATACAGGTTTGAACTGCACTGGTCCACATATACCTAGATTTTTTTCAATAAATATATTGGAAATTTTTTAGAGATTTACAACAATTTGAAAAAACTTGCAGATAAACTGCATAGCCTAAAATACCCTAGATGAAGCTATTTTAGCCACATAACTTTAAAAATTAAGAAAAAAATGAGGTATGTTATGAAAATATATGTAGATACTAGTCTATTTTGTCATTTACAACCATAAAATATACACAAATCTATTATTAAAAGATGATATTTATCAAAGCATACACACACAAACACTTCCAGACCAAACGTGGTATCATTCACAGTCGAGAGAAATGTAAACACACATAAAGATGCAGTTTGAAATTGTCACTGCATAAAGTTCACTGCAGTACATACTGCATTACTGTAATAATTTCATAGCTACTGCCTATTGTTATTGCAGTGGGCACAAATGATGTGAGTAGACACTGTACAACACTAATCATCTCCACGTGAGCAGTTGGTCTCTCCAGTACATCCTTCATCACAGTAAAATTTGATCTCTCGCGGTTCTTGTGTATTTTTCATCGTGTTTACTGCAACACTGTAAACTTTGAATAACACCATGGGACCCATACCAACTGCCACAAGTGATGCTGGAAGTGCTCCCAAGAAGCAGAGAGAAGTCATAACATTACAAGAAAAAGTTAAATTGCTTGATATGTACCATAGATTGAGGTCTGCAGCTGCGGTTGCCGTCATTTCAGATGGACAATTCATCTTGTAAACAGATGACGTAAACTTATAGCATCAATAAATACAGTATGGTACTGCAAATGTATTTTCTCTTTTTACAGGTGCCCACCACCACGCCTGGCTATTTTTTTGGATTTTTTAGTAGAGATGGGGTTTCACCATGTTAGCCAGGATGGTCTCGATCTCCTGACCTCGTGATCCGCCCACCTCAGCCTCCCAAAGTGCTGGGATTACAGGCGTGAGCCACCACGCCCGGCCTTTAGGATATTCTTAATAACATTTTCTTTTCTCTAGCTTACTTCATAAGAATACAGTATATGATACAGATAACATACAAAATATGTGCTCATTAACTGCTTATGTTATCAATAGGGCTTCTGGTCAACAGTAGGCAATTAGTAGTTAAGTTTCAAGGGAATTAAAAATTATATGAGGATTTTTGACCATGGGAGGAGTCAGTGTCCATAACCCCTACACTGTTCAAGAATCACTGTACGCGTTGGCTGGGCACGGTGGCTCACGCCTGTAATCCCAGCACTTTGGGAGGCCGGGGCGGGCAGATCACGAGGTCAAGAGATCAAGACCATCCTGGCCAACATGGTGAAACCCCATCTATACTAAAAAAATATAAGAATTAGCTGGGCATGGGGGCACACACCTGTAGTCCCAGCTACTCAGGAGGCTGAGGCAGAAGAATCGGTTGAACCCGGGAGGTGGAGCTTGCAGTGAGCCGAGATCATGCCACTACACTCCAGCCTAGGTGACAAAGCGAAACTCCGTCTCCAAAAAAATAAAGAATCACTGTACATGTGTACGTGTATACATTCTCTTATATAGCCAGAGTATCATCCTCAAACTCAGTAAATTTAACAATGAAACGGTACATTTATCTAATCTACTGTCCCATTTTTGTCAATTGACCCAATAATGTCTTTACAGCATTTTCCCCTCCAGAATGGAATCCAGTCTAGGGTCAGGGACTGAGTTCAGCTGTCTCCATCCTTCATTGATCTGGAGCACTTCCAGACCCTTTCTTTGTCCTCCATGATGACATTTTCCAAGTCTAGAGCCCTGCCCCATTTTTAACAGAATGTTTCTCATTTAGAGTTTGTCTAATATTTCCTCATGACTTGGGTTATACATTCTTGGCTGGAATACGACAGAGGTGCCATTGTGTCCTTCCCAGGGCATCGCATCAGGAGGCACATAACATCCATCTGCCCTCAATGCAGATTTTGAAAACCCAGTCAAGCTGTCAAATTTCTCTACAGTATAATTACTATTTTTGTTTCCCTCAGAACTAATACTCAGTCTGTAGGGAGATATTTTTAGACCAAACAAATATCCTCCTCCTTATCTAAATTCCTCCCTAGTTTTTGCATCCATTGATGATTCTCACTTGATGATTCTTGCTGATCTTTGCCATAATGGTTCTAAAATGCTAACCTATCAGCTCCAGCCCTTCCTCCCAATTTATAAGTTGGCATTCAGCATTTTACTGTAAGCAAGAGCCCTTGCTTTTCCCCATATAAATAAAGTAAATATTAACCCATTTATTATCAATAGGGACTCATAAATTCCGATTTTTAATAGTTTATAATTCGTTATTATACTTAATTACTTAAATTGTCCCAGATTTAGCCAGTGGGAGTTCTTTCAGGCTGGCTCCTGTGTCCTTGTGATGTGGTCCCATCTCTTTTTGAGCTCATTCTTAATTTCTAGTATCAGCATAACAGAACATTCTGTTATACTAGAAATTAAGAAAGTTCCAGGCTCACCTGGTACAGCCCTGCCCTAGCCTGGAATCAGTTGGTTCTCCCAAGAGCCCTGAGTCCTTTTGGTGGGAAATGGAATTACAGACCAAGATCTGGGCACAAGGTGTGTCCATTGCCACTGAGGTGTTATTGCTTCTTGGCCCTTTCAGCAGACAAAACTAGGTAATACACACAGGTGTATATATTTATAAGTAAACATTCATGCAAATTTACATACACACATACATATGCATTTTAGAAATATAATACACAGTGATATCCCAAATTTCAATCCATCTCAACAGGGCTCTTTCTTGCCTTCTCCCCATTTCATATATTGTCACTTTTTCCTTAATGAGAACCCTGCTTCCCAATAGCAACATATTTACTCATTTGCTCACTCCTATAATACATACATCAAACCTAAATAACAGAGTGGGAGACTCTCTAAAAGAAAATGATATTTATTAAGGAGTAGCATTGCAATGGGAATGCACACGCCATAGTAAACTATGTGCATATTCAGAGAGGTTGAGACAAATGGAAGTTTTTAAAGGAAAAATAAGGGGGATTATATAAGTTGCTTTGAGTAAATTATCCATGGCTACAAGGATCGATAACAAGGGTGGTGTCAGTCTGAGGTTGGATGGGCAGTTGCTGGACAGACATTCTTGCGGAAGTATTTTCTATGTAAAGTTACAGTGGGCTTTGTGCAAGGTTGTGGTTTTTGCAGTGTTTTGTGCAAGTTCTTATTATCAGGCATACATTTATGAGAACCGTCCCTTCATATCCTTCCCTGGCTCCACTTCTCAGGATTTTAACACAAGTGACTTCCTTTTGATTGTGACAACTTTCACAGATATAAAGTTGTTTCAGAATTGCTTTTTCTCATCAGGGTGCTGTGGCTCACACCTGTAATCCCAGCGCTTTGGGAGCCCAAGGTTGGCGGATCACCTGAGGTCAGGAGTTTGAGACCAGCCTGGCCAACATGGTAAAACCCCATCTCTACCAAAGACACAAAAAATTAGCCAGGTGTGGTGCCATGTGCCTGTAGTCCCAGCTACTCAGGAGGCTGAGGCACAAGAATCGGTTGAACCTGGGAGGCGGAGGTTGCAGTGAGTCAAGATCGCACCACTGCACTCCAGCCTGGGCAACAGAGCAAGACACCATCTCAAAAAAAAAAAAAAAGAAGAAGAAGAAGAAGAATTACTTTCCTCTATTACTACAAAAAACAAGTCTACTTAAAAAAAAAGTTCAGAATTTATGTACAATTCTATGTATTCCTTCACCTAGGACTGAGGGTATATAGTCAAATACTATGTTCATAAGTTACTAGGATTAGTCCTCTCTTTTTTTCTCTTCAAGGTGGTTATGGTATTAATTTGCAAAACAATTGGCTAATTTGTTTCGGTTTGCATTCAGTTTTAGGGATTTTTGCCCTTTTCCATCCTTATTAATATTACTTTAGAATATATAAAACATTAACATGCTTCTGAAGGTCAAAACTACGCAAAAAGATCTATTCAGAGAAGTATTCCTCCTTCCATATTTCTTCTGCCCTATTCCATTCACCAACCTTAATGCTTCCTGATTTATCCTTTGTTTCTTTTGTAGAGATAAACAAATATATGTTTTCTTATTTTTCCTTCTCTCTTACATAAAAGATAGCATACCATATATATTATTTCGTACTTTGCTTTTTTCTCTTAACAATATCTCTTAGAAATAATTCCACATCGGTTCATAAATAGCTTCCTCATTCCTTGTTGTTGTTGTTGTTGAGACAGTGTCTCACTCTGTCACCCAGGCTAGAGTGCAGTGGCGTGATCTCGGCTCACGGCAACCTTCACCTCCCAGGCTCAAGCAATCTTCCCACTTCAGGCTCCCAAGCAGCTGTGACTACAGTGATGTGCCACCACTTCTGACTAATTTTTCTATTTTTTTTTTTTTTTGTAAAGACAAGGTTTCACCACGTTGCCCAGGCTGGTCTTGAATCCCTGGGCTCAAGCAATCCACCCACTTCAGCCTCCCAAAGTGCTAGGATTATAGGTGTGAGCCACCTACCCAGCCACTCATTCTTGTTTACAGCTGCATAGTACTCCATTGTGTGTGAGTACCCATAATTTAGTCAGTTTCCTATGCTTGGACATTAAGATGGTTTCCAACTATAACTAATAACTTTGTGCATTTTTTTTTGTATTAGAAGTATATCTTCAGAATAAATTACTATTAGTTTAATTGCTGGGTCAAAGGATAAATGCACATACAGTTTTATTAGCTATTACCAAATTCCCCTCCATAAAAATCATGCCATTTTTCATTCCCACCAACAAGGGATAAGAATCATATTTCCCTATAGCCTTGCCAATGAGTGTATTGTCAAGCTTTCAAATTTTTGCAAATATGATGGGGCAAGTTTGGATTTCAAGGAAAGGAACACAGCTATGCACATTAAAGATTTATGATGGAAAAATAAAAACCAGTCGAAGAAAGATTATTGGAGAGATTGAGGGCAGGATAGATGACCAAACGCATTTTACATTATAAATACATAAATTAGGGATTAAGAAGTACAATGAGATGAAAGAATAAAGAGACTAGAACTAATAAAAACCCAAATTACTTCTCAATCTCTGGAATTCAAAAGATTAAACTAACATTATATGCAAGAAAGAATCCAGTTTTGCCAAGTGATTGGTGAATTCTGAGGTTACACATTTAGACAGTGATACCAATATGTATTTTCTCCTCCCAGTTGAAATGCCAAGGCGTTTTTGTTCCATCTTCTTGAGATGCCACCTCTGTATCCTGTATATATTTATTCAATGGCATTTGTCTCATGTACTGCAATTATTTATTTTCAAGTTTGTCTTCTCTCCCAGACTATGAGCTTATTGAGGACAGGACTACATCTTATTCCTGTATATATATTTACCATGGAATAATTACAAATGAGCTTGGTCTCCAGCAATTAAATCTTGGTTGAAGAAAAACAAAAAGAACTGGAATGGAAAATGAAACTATTTAGTAACAACTAGAATAGAGGCACCGTATATCAAAACATCGAGGTTCAATCCAGTGTGAGATTCTTATTCAAAGAAAGCCCATTTTTTTCCCTAGTTAACTTACTGGTTCTGAAATGATACTTTCTTAACCTATGTTTAAATATATGTTTAGAAATCAGAATAAGAGAAGGATGTCACATACCAGGGGTGATGGCTAATGTCTAGTGAACATAAACTTCATGAATTTTGTCAAGATTAATCTTTTGGTGCCTAAGTAAATCTTCAAGCTTTGATTACAGGTGTCAGTGCAGAATGGCACCTTGGTGAGAAAAGGAAATCAGTGGGATTCGATGAAGCATGAAATTTAAGCACAGAAGCATTCACTAACAGACATTAGTGGCTAATAAGGCATCATTATCACTAATGTAATAAATAACTAACCTTGAGAGCTTGCCAACATTTTACATATTACTTTTTGGATTCTTACAGTTTCAAGAAATAAATTTTGTGATAGTCTTTTTACGGAAGAGGAAACCAGGTCTTTCTGACTTTATCCAAGATCATTGGATCCTGGTTTTCTGAACTCTATGGCTGTACCCCACAGGCCAAAGAAGCTGTATTAAAGTCTAGCAAATGATTAGAATTGACTGGAAAAACAGGAACCCAACTCTAATTAAGGAATTTGCTAATTATCCTTCTCTCTGCAGACATTACTCCATTCTTGGTCTTCAGCCCTGGCATGGATTTGGCCTCTATCATGCTTTTTGCAAAACAGAAATGGCAGACAGAATATTGTTTCCAAGTTACATTTGGCCACAAAACAAATCCCTCCTGTCCTTTCTAGAGCTATATCCCCAGCCTTTGGAAAGCAGAGCTGCCTACTGCTCCCCAGAAACCATATTAAGCCTAACTCCCCACCCAGGCTTTCCCAGGCATGAGCTTCCCAAGGCTCTGGATCCCATTAGCTTGCCTCTTGGCTTTTCCTTCCTCTCTTGTCCTGGTAATATAGGACCTGGTAATATAGGCTCTGGGCAATCTACTTCCTGACCAACTGGGACATCTGGAATGCAGCCCCCAGAACCACCCCCAGACCCCAAAAGGCATTGCCAATGCTCAGTGCCCACCCCAGGCCAAGGCTTGAAATTGTCAATGACCAAAACGAAGGACAGGTTGTCAGCACTTTGTGTACTCTTCCAAGGCCACGTGGGAAAGTCAACTCAACAAGTTTTCTATACCACCTACAACTGAGCACCACAGAAGTTAAGTATAATCAAGGAAAAAGGAGAATAATGTGGAGAAAAGAAGTGGTATCAGCACACAGATCTAGATAGATATTTCCGTGTTCCCTCTCTCTCTATTCATAGTGCCACCACAGGCATAGTGGTTGTCTTAGTACATTTTGATTGCTGTAACTAAAATATCATAGACGAGTGGCTCAAGCCTTTGTTTCTCACAGTTCTGGAGGCTGAGAAGTCCAAGATCAAGGCATGAGCAGATTCAGTGTCTGATAAGGCCTTATATTAGATTGTTCTTGCATTGCTATAAATAAATACCTGAGACCGAGTAGTTTATAAAGAATAATTTTAATTGGCTCACAGTTCTGCAGGCTGTACAGGAAGCATGATGCTGCCATGTACTTATCTTCTAGGGAGGCCTCAGGAAACTTACAATCATGCCAGAAGGCCGAGGAGGAGCCAGCACTTCAAATGGCTGGAACAGGAGGAAAAGAGAGAGGAGAGGGGTGCCACACACTTTTAAACAGCCAGATCTCACAAGGACTTACTATCACGACAACAGCATCAAGGCCGATGGTGTTAAACTGTGAGAAACCACCCCCATGAGCCAATCACCTCTTACCAGGCCCCACCTCCAACACCGGGGATTACATTTCAACATGATATATGGGCAGGGACAAAGATCCAAACCATATCAGGCCCTCCTCCTGGCTTACGGATGGCTGTCTTCTCATTGAGTCCTCATGTGGCAGAAGGGGTAGGGAGCTTTCTGGAGTCTTTTTTATAAGGGCACTCATTTCCTTCATGAGGACTCCACTCTCATGATCTAATCACCTCCCAAGGACCTTCCCACTTCCAAATACCATCACACTGGAGATTAAGTTTCAACATACAAATTTTGAGGGGACAGAAAGATTCACTCTACAGTAGTGGTTAAGGGTACAGGCTCTGGAACCAGCTGCCCAGGTTCAAATTCTGGTTCTGCTACTAACTGTGACGCTTGGGCAAGCAAATTACCTCAATGTCCCATTTCCTTCATCTGCAAAATTGAGATAATAATAACAGGACCTACCTCATAGTGGTGTCATGAGGAATCAATGTGAAATACATGCAAAAACACTTAGGCCAGTGCCTGGCACACGTTAACTATGGTTTCCACCACTTCACTTTACTCAGGCTCCAAACCTCTCTTATTTCCAACCCATTTCTAATCACTTGTCAAGCCCAGTCATTATGTACCTGCATATCTCACATATTCTCCCTCTCCTCTCCATTCTCTTCACCACTGGTTGAATTCAGACTCTGAGGCATAACCTACCATTTGCCTTCCCCAACATCCCTTCTCCCCTTTCTCCTTAATGAATGACCTCTCCATTTTAGCCAGGCACTTGGCGACCCAGCTAAAAGACTACATTTCCCAGACTCCCCTCCAGTTAGATGTGGCCATGTGACTAAATTCTAGCCAATGGGAAGTAGGCAAGCATGTTATGTGGGACTTCTGGGAAGTCATTCTATAAAAACATGCTTTTCTATCCCATTCCTCAAGTTTGCTGCTGGAATGACCTTGAGAATGACAGCAGCACCCTAGGGATGGCACAGCAGAGAGCTAGAAAAGGACTAGATCCCTGATAACTTTGTGGTACCTACACATCAATTCTGGATTGCTTACCATAACTTATTTTATATGAGAGAGAAATAAACTTAACTTGTAAACGTTCCTAGTACAGGCAGAGGCAATTAATCTTGACTAATCACCTGTTTCCCAGATTACAGGAATGGGTTCCTAATTTCTCTCCCTCTATATCCCCGCCTGACCTCTCTCCCTACACTGCTGCCAGACTGATCTCCCTGAAGCACAGCTCAGCACCCTCATGGAGTCTTCAATGACCTCCCCATTGCCCAGTCTTCTCAACTACCATGATTTGCCCCCAACCTTCTTTTCCACTCTTACCCCCACTCCCTCCCTCCTTTCCCAGCCAAACCCAATTATGTCTCATTTCACATTCTCATCCCATTCTGTCCTGCCCTCTGCCTTTACCTATACACTCTCCGTTTAGACTTTATGTGCCCAATTCTGGACAGTCTTTCAGGGTTCAGACACCATTCAGCCTCCTTCATGGAGCCAGTCTACCCCCAAGCCAAGAGTAATTCTCTATCCTCAGAACCTCCCCAGTGCTCACCTCCTCATTGTGTCAGGGAAGGTAACAAACATGATAAATGTGAGGCAAGTCACAGGCTTAAGGAAGCTCACAAGCCTGTTCTTCTTCTTTTTAAATTAAACTTTTTGATTTGAAATCATTATAGATTCACATGCACTTGTAAGAAATAGTACAAAGACATCTCCTGTACCCTTTACCCAGTTTTGCTAATCACACCATATTTCAAAACCATAGTACACATAGTACAATATCAAAGCCAGAAAAATGACATTGATACAATCCACCAATTTTATTCAAATTTCCTTTTTTTTTTTTTTTTGAGACGGAGTCTTGCTCTGTCACCCAGGCTGGCGCAATCTCGGCTCACTGCAACCTCCACCTCCCGGGTTCAAGCGATTCTCCTACCTCAGCCGCCTGAGTAGCTGAGATTACATGCACGAGCCACCATGCCTGGTGAATTTTCTTTGTATTTTTAGTAGAGATGGGGTTTCACCATGTTGGTCAGGCTGGTCTCAAACACCTGACCTCATGATCCACCCCTCCCCCACCCCCTCAGCCTCCCACATCTGGGATTACAGATGTGAGCCACCGTGCCCAGCCTGGATTTCCTCATTTTTACGTGTGCTCATGTGTGTGCATGTGTGTGTACGTTTAGGCTTCTGCAGTTTTATTACTTGTGTAGATTAGCATATCCACTACTATAGTCAAGATACAGAACAATTCCAAGGCTTCCTTCTCCTGTTACCCTTTTATAACTACCTACATGCATCCACCTCACTCCCACCCCACACTCCCATTGCTAACCCCATCCATCCCTAATATGCTCTCCATCTCTACCATGTGTTATTGTTTATATAAATGAGATCATACAATATGTAATCCTTTGAACTTTTTCACTCAGCACATTTCCCTTGAGATTCATCCAAGTTGTTCCATGCACCAGTAACTCATTCCTGTTTATGGCTGAGCAGTATTCAGTGATATAGACATACCATAGTTTATTTAACCATTCACCCACTGAGAAACATCTAGCTTTTTCCCAGTCTTTGGCTATTACAAATGAAGCTGCTATCAATATTTGTCTACAGGTTTTTGTGTAGTCTTCCTCTTTTTTTAGAAATACAAATGCAAATCCCAGTGGACTTTTGCTACAAAGATGTTATTTCCTTTAAAGCTGTAAGTTAAATAAGAGAGTCACAAGCCTCCTTGGACCATGACCCCTGCTCAGAGGCTCGGCATCTTCTTGAGCAGGAAGCCATACCAGCACTGGGCTTACCTCCTTCTGGCTTCACATCTATGGGTGGGGTTCACCAAACCCCCAAATCACGCCCACCTCATTTTAAACCTGCTGTCAACATCCTTCATGAAAGCCCCCTTTCCAGAAGCTAGGAAAGAAATAGAAATAAAAGCCCAAAGCAGATTTATCCTGGCTCAAGAAGACATTACATATCTCAGAGAACCTTCAAACTAGAGACTGCCTTTTCAGGGGTTCTCTGCCCCTTATGAGAAGGAGTCATTGGGACCATTTCCTCCCATCTTCTTTCATTACATTTTGTCTCTTTCTATCTTAACACACCCTATAGTAATGGTGTGTTTATTTGCATCCCTTGCCATCCCCAGCTATACTTGACTTCTCTCCTGGTAGACTGTAAACTTCTTGGGAAGGAATCTAAATTTGGTTCATCTTTGCAGCCCTACCGAGCATACCTAGACCAATAACTCGCATGAGTAGCCACTCATTCAAGCGTTAAATTAAAATAGATGAGATTTAACTGCATCAATGAAGACCAGACTTGGCAGAAAGAATCTATGGAAAAGACAGACCCCAAAACCATCATACAAAGAAGGGATCCACTTGGATTTGCTGAGGAAAGGAAGAAAGACTGTTGAGCAGGGGTTGCCAGGAGCCTAGATTGATATTCTGGAAAACACTCTCCCTCTGCCTCTCTCATGAGCACATACCGGCCCTCCAAGCTTCATGCAGCGGAGCCTCCAGCTTTACACAGGCTTTGGGAACTCAAGAATTTCTGAAGTCAGGTATCTCAGGGCGCTTCGATTCTACTATTAATATATCTGGGATAGCTGGTCTTCTGGAAGACCAATGACAGTTTCAAGGGAAACCTCAGACCCAGGCTCTACAACTTGCACAATTTTTCGATTCCCACATTCTCCATCCAGTTTTGGAATTAAAAATAATAATAATAGGCTGAGCACGGTGGCTCATGCCTGTAATCCCAGGACTTTGGGAGGCTGAGGCAGGTGGATCATGAGGTCAGGAGATCGAGACCATCCTGGCTAACATAGTGAAACCCTGTCTTTACTAAAAATACAAAAAAAATAAGCCAGGCATGGTGGCAGGCACCTGTAATCCCAGCTACTCGGGAGGCTGAGGCAGGAGAATGACGTGAACCCAGGAGGCGGAGCTTACAGTGAGCCGAGATCACACCACTGCACTCCAGCCTGGGTGACAGAGCAAGACTCTGTCTCAAGAAAAAAAAAAAATAATAATAATAATAATAATAGTAATAAAAGGCCAAGTGCATGTGTTGAGAATATGGAGGGGAAGTTTGGAAGTAAATTTGTGGAGTAAATATCCTCCAATCTGCATAATTCATTGTAAAAGTCATTAGACTCATATCAGGCCATCTTTGTGAAAGCCTGTTAAGTGAAATTGTTTAGACTTGCAACCAAGGCAAGAAATCCTATCTTTGGAAAGGAAACAGTTATTTTATTATAAGATAGGCTATCAATCTCAAAATAATTACTGATGGTCAAGGAAAGATTCAAGCCAATTAGGTTTTTTGCTCAAGTTGATTCCATCCCCGCTTCCAGTACTCTTATGAAGTCTTTATAGAATCCAGAGCAAGTCCCTCCCAACCACAGGAGGTCACAGATGAGAGGGGCAGCCTGACCCAGGCTTCATGCAGAGCAGATGTCCCCACTTCAAGCTAATTTGAAAGCAGGAACTGTGCTCTCCAACTCTAGCCTCTCATTATCTGTTTATATGAAGTTCTGTGTAACTGGAACTGCTTGGAAAACTAAGCCATGTGGAAGCCATTTAAAATCATTTCACTTCTAATTATAAACCAGATAGAGTCATTTTCATGCAAGGGCAGGAACACTTCAGAGACTGTCAGGGTTCAGAACATTCCTTGGGTGACAGGTGGCTGGAATATTTAAAGAACTCTCTGTGCCCAAGATAACCTTGACTAGAGGAGTGAGCAAGGGAGTTTTAAAGATACATGAAGTTTGCATATGAAGTTGGAACACGTGAAATACTTACTCAGACCTGATTTCAGAAAATGCATTGGACAGGTGGGACCACTGGGTTTCCTTGGGAGGCCACAAAGTGGGAAGGATAGACTGGGCTTTGGTGCTAGACCCAGCTGGGCTAAGTAAATGAGTGAGTTATAAGTCTCTCAGAGCCTCAGGTTATTTATCTATAAAAGATGGGAAATGCCTATTTGCAGGATTATTGTTCTAAAAACTAAATGAGGCTGGATGCAGTGGATTACATCTATAATCCCAGCAGTGGATTACATCTATAATCCCAGCACTTGAGGAAGCTGAGATGGGAGGATTGCTTCAGGCCAGGAGTTCAAGACCAGACTGTGCAACATAGCAAAACCCCATCTCTACAAAAATTTAAAAAAAAAAAAAAAATTAGGCATGTTGGCACATGCTTGTAGTCCTAGCTACACAGGAAGCTAAGGCAGGAAGCTCACTTGAGCCCAGGAGTTTGAGGCCACAGTGAGCTATAATGGTGTCACCACACTCCAGCATAGGCCACAGAGCAAGACCCTGTCTCAAAAATAAATAAAATCTAAATGAGATAATGTACGTGAAACCATCTAGCCCTGTGTTCAGCACATAGCTGCTCCATCACTACATGATAATTATAGTCCTACTTATTATTATTATTATAAGTCATAATTATACGTTTGGAATAGTAGGTCAGGACTGGCCTACCACATACGACTGGCTGTGCTTATGCAAGAAGTATTTACAATGGCCCAGGAAAAATGAACGAGAGAAATATAATCTCCAACTTCAACACTGTTACATAACTCCCAAAGCTTTTTACCTTTTCCCATCTTCTTCCCTATTCTCAGCCCTTCCAGACAGAGTGATGCATCTGAGAAATTCAGTGTACGATACAACATTCAGGACTAAGGACTCAAGGTGACCAGGGGATCAACTTTCTTGATCTTGCAGGAAAGCATATGTACAACTCCATGAGAGCTGACCTAGTAAGCTGAACCATCAGAGTCAGAACCATCAGAGTAAGAACCATGAGAGACATGGAGGCCAGAACATGGTTGGACCAGATGAGCGTGTCCACTAGTCTGGACTCTAGGGAGAAATGGTTACAAGTAAGGGATGTTACTGACCTATGGTCCCAGGTATGATCAATCCTGGTTTGGTACTCTGCCCACTGGAAGTTTAAGGGACTGTAAATAAAACAATTATTTTAACAGCACTCAATTGCCTCATTTGATGAAGCCTGGGGGGTAGCTCCTTGTAAATCCACTGCATTTCATCAGTTGCCCATAAATTTTAGACATGTCAGTGGTGCTTATTTTCATGGTTAGACAGGTCATCTTGGGTTACAGCTTGGTAATCCAACCTACATATGAAAAAAAGAGTGCAGATGTAAGTCAGAAGCAATATTCAAAATATTTTGACAGCCAGGATGACACCAATACAGACCAATCAAGCATGAGCTCTGTAGCAAGAAGGACACTGTCCCTTTCCACAAAATGGATCCAACAGCACCAGTGCATGTAGGCCGAGTTCCCTGAATGGAATTAATTTTTCTTCACACTGGTAGTCAGAATGCACATTTACCAGCTAGCACTAGCTTTATACAAAACTTGAAAGCCAAGTTTAATCCTGTGTGATTAAAAACCCTGAGCGCCACATTCCCTCAAACTGGGCTTAAACGCAGAACTCAACAGGCTTTTAATTACTGCAATGCCACTCTCTGGCATGACTATAGTACCATTTCACAACACAAAGGAGAACTATTGAGTTCTATTCACAAGAGAAAGTGCTACAATGATTCCTCTCTTGGTGGGATAGAAAGCATATGTCACAGCATATATTTTTTCTGCAATTAATTTTTATGAAGCCAAGCATAAAAGATAATGCACCTGATTTCTGTATTTGTTTTAATGTGCCCTGGGGAAGTTCTAACAAACCAGGAGAAGCAGGAACAATGATGGGACCCATCCGGATTTCAGCAGCTGAGTAAGCAGATACCCCCAGTGTGAGAAGTAAACTTGTTTTGTTATCCTTGACTGCCTTTCCTCCTCCATCCCCTATCCCCCATTCCCTACTAGGCAAGACCACACAAAATCCAAAATCCACCCCCAAATCGATGAGACTTGCCTATTTCAAAGGTCCCTAAGGAAAGCCCACTTGGTCTTCATCCCAGTGACTAACACACCTCATTATCAGAAAACTCTGCCTCACAACTAAGCCCTATGTAACTGAGATGTCCAGCCCTTCTGACTCATCCACATTTCCCCAGGGGGCACTTGCATGCTTCAGACTACCTCCAAAGTGTGGGCACTAGAGCCCCTCTCCCTGACTGGGTTAGTGGGTGTCATTGCCTGCAGGAGCCCCCAAGAGAACCCTGGAGCAGAGCCTCAGTGGGTAGGAGGGACAAGCCAAGAACAAGGGACACAGGGACACACCAGGCCAGGCCAGGTGGGTCCTCTGCCCCACTCTTGCCTCAGGTGCTGGCAGGATGCCAGTCATCACAGCTATTTCTCTGTGCTCCCTTCCTCCCCCACTTTGTGGACTGCAAGCCAACCCTAGAATGCAGGATCCAGGTGGGCTCAGCTTTCACTGCCTAATGGCCTCAGGGCCGCAGGCACCATCTCTGCTCCAAGCGTCCTCCGGAGAATTATTAGTCTCTCCTCCCAGACCCTGGTCCCAAAATGTCTGCTCACACCTCTTTTTCTGAAAAATAAAACTACCTGTCATCTTTCTCCATGTCTCCAGGAGTCCCAGACCTCTACACAGGAGCAGGAGACAGGGTACTTTCAGTCATTCAAAGATTTATTCTCCCTAAGAAATAAGATATCGTCAGGCATGGTGACTCATGCCTGTAATCTCAGCACGCTGGGAGGCTGAGGCAGGAGGGTGGCTTGAACCCAGGAGTTCAAGACCAGCCTGGGCAACATAGTGACACCCCAACTGTATAAAAAATTTAAAAATTAGCCAGGCTGGAAACATGTGCCTGTAGTTGCAGCTACTCAGGAGGCAGAGGTGGGAGGGTCACTTGAGCCTGGGAGGTCAAAGCTGCAGTGAGCTTAGATTGCCACTGCCCTCCAGCCTGGGTGACAGGAGTGAGACACTGTCTGAAAAAAAAAAAAAAAAAGCGGGGGAGGGAACAAGGTATCTTCCCAAACCTTTCTTTCTAGAACAGAGGGAAAATGCAGATTTAATCTCCAATAGAGCACACTGCTACATTTACAGTGTACATTTATTTTCTGTTTTTTAATTCCCTCTATAGTGGATACAGAATAAAATTGATGAGTCCTCTCGAAGCAGTCCTTGAAAATTATTGAAGTAAATCTCCCTATGATTCGTTTTTCTTCAGTTGGAACTTAGTTCATTTCCTTCACATGCCAGATAATTCAGATAAAATCCCACTAGAGCAAATACAATTAAGTGAATGTTCTACATAAAGCAATTTGCCTTTTATTAAAAACTTCATTGTTAAATGCCAGTGTGAAAACAGTAAATTTTTTATTTCAGCAGCTTTATATTTACACTGACTATGGATGCATGTCTCAGTTCAAATTGGTAGCAATTTACTAATTAATTAATTGCATTAAGGAGATTACAAGGTTAATAGCTGCTGTTTCTGATCATCGTTGGTCTTTCATGCAGGGTATTAAAAAGTAAAAATATACTAGTATTTATAGAATGTGTGTTTGCACCAAATAAATTCAATCTAATCCAAGAAGAGGGGTTCTTTTCAGTGCAGGGAATATCAAATTTGGTGCAAAACCCGAAAACCTACATTTGACTTTTGATTCCCCAAATTACTCCATCTCCTTTTTCTCACCACTAAAAATGTATTTGACAGACTTAGATTTCAAATGGGAAAAATGATACCCAAGTGGTAGCTATAAGTGGGTAACAAGATCTGCCCAAGTTCCCTGAACTTGGATGTCACTCTGCAGTCTCACTTTCCTATCTGCAATTGTCCTTTGCACCTGACCTTGGCATCTACATTTCTCTTTGGAAGCTGAGCTCTGTTCACTGTTGAGCCCATTCCATTCTTCTAAATATTAATACAAGCACAGAGTTGGACACACAAGCTTAGAGAAGCTGCATTGGAGGTGGAAGCTGCATTAGAATCAGCCATAGAGCCCCTCAGACCCACCGAATAAGGATTGCTAGGAGCAAAACCCAGCAATGAGCATTTAAACAGGCTCAGGCTGAAGCGTAAGCACACGAGGGACACAAAAGGAGATGACGACGCTGTAGATAAAAGGTCTCCTGCAGATGTCCATGCCGGAGGTTATTGGATCATTGGCCACAGTGCAAGGCCACAATACTGGGAGTGACAGTGTGGGTGGCCTACCTAAAGGGCAGGTTCTGCCCAAAGCCAGTTGTCCTAGATCAGGACATTAAAACATGGTGGGCAGGCTTGAGATAAGAGGTGGGGACTTCCTCTTCCTGGACATAGCTCTCCTAGACTGGACTGTAAGTATATAGAGATTCTCAGGGTGCCCCTGGGCAATGAGATGGAAAAATTGTCTTTGATGAGGGCCACAGGCAGCGGGCTGCCAAGAGATGCCCCAGGGACAGAGCTGTTCCCATTGCAGCCAAAGCTGGCTGCCCATACTCACAAGCTTGTCTGTGGGGAGCCCCCTTTGCAGTTCCCCCAGCAAGCCTGCTGAAACATCAGAACCACACACCAACCAGCCTGGTCTCAGCTGTGCTCCAGGGAAAGATCTATGTCTTCCCTTGGCCAGAGCAATAATCAGAGAACAGAGTTCAGAGCTAGTGAGTGAGGACAGCAGTAAACAGTCCCCCATGAGGATGACAAACCTCCAGAGAAGAGTTGGAACTGGGAGTTCTGCTGGTGAGAGTCAAGGAGTGGGGAGAGGGCTGTGTTTGGGGAAGACTGAGGAGGGCCTTGAATGCTATGCTAGGAGTCCAGAAGGCCTGGGAGGCCATTGAAGAGTTTTTAGCAGAAAGAGCATTATGATCAGATTTGTGTGCAAGAAAAATAACTGTAGCAGGCAGGATAGATTGCCTGGGGGAGGGCAGTGTGGAGGGGAGAAGGAAGCAGAGGGATAGCTTAGGAAGACACTGCAGTCATTGGGTTCGGATGATGAGTGAAAGGGAACACCTGTATCACTTTCCCCATCTGTCACTTCCAGACATGCCATCAGACCCTCATCCTTGTCCCTTCTGCCCAGGACACCCCTCCTAGGAGATACTGTCTGGACAGTCCCACCTAGGACTGACCAGAACCCTAATAACTCCTGTCTCCCTCTCCTCCTCTGGCACCAGCTAAACTACTTAGAATGATTATTTTGTTTAAAACCAACTGTTCAGCTGTGGTTATCTATACCTTTTTTTGGTCCCTGGGAAGGCAAGGGCCTTTGGGAAGAAAACAACCCCTCCAGCTAATGCTACTGAAGACCCCTTTGCTGTTCCCCCAACAAGCCTGTGGAAATGTCAGAACCACACACCAGCCTGGTCTCAGCTGTGCTCTAAGGAAAGATCTATGTCTTCCCTTGGTCAGAGCAATAATCAGAGAACTGAGCTCAGAGCTAGTGCATAAGGACAGCAAGAAACAGTCCCCCAAAAGGACAGCAAACCGCCAGAGACAAGAGTTGGAACTGGGAGTTCCAACTGCTGGAATGTCCCTTGCTGGGAGTTCCTTGCTGGAGTGAAGCTCACCGGCCCAGTCAACACAAATAGTCCTTCGGGCTTCCTCACTGGTAGAGTTAGGGTTAGGGTGAAGGGTCAGGGTCAGGGTGCTCCTTGCATTGTTTTGTTCTTCATTTTAACTATAATCATATCCCTTTTGCTGTGCTGCTTTTTGCAGTGCATCTGGCTCAGCTCTCGCCACTGACTATGTGGCAGCCATGGGAAGGCACCTCACCTCACATGCCTCCAACTCTACATGGATCATTCCCCAAGGGCCCCAGAGCTGCATTCTGAGAGCTATGTCACCTTTACACTGAGGCCAAGGACTGCACAAAGCCCAGATGCCAAGGCAGATCAGTCTGACGCTGGTGGATGACTTTGGCTCTGAGACTCCACAGCAGCCTTGCTTAATCTTGCTTTATTTGCAAAGCAGTCTAAGATGCTACCACCCAGCCTTCCCTCCCCGCTCCCTCCTGCACTGGGGCGGGGAGTCACTCTTACATCACATCCTGAAAGCTCCCAGACCTTTTCCCAGCTCTCTCCCCATTTTCCCTCACATAGGAATTTCCTCTAATAAAATCCTTGCATGTCTAGTCCTGTCTTGACCTCTGCTTCTCCAAGGACCCAGATAAACACAGATGTCCAGAAAAGAGAGACAACAGTTGTGCATTTGGGAACCTGGGACCCTCTAGCCCCTTATTCTTTCATTTCTGAAATGTCTGTGGAGAGCTTAAGGAACCCCCAGCACTGAGGTGGGGGATGGGAGAGTACTAAGGTGGCACTGCCAGAAGAGGCAGGTTGGGGATAGGAGCTCAAAGTCAGGTCAGAATCTACCAGTCTGAACAGTGCCCTGGGCACTGCCAAGAACTCAGCATGGCTCCATCTCAGACTCTAACAGAAGAAAAGATAGAAAACCCTTCCTTACACTACCCCCTCTGGGAAATATTTCACACCCCTAATAGAATGACACAGTTGTGAAGAACACCTAGCCAGCTTGATTGACAGGACCCAAGGACAGGTAAGGCAGAAGAGGAGCCTGAAGGATTAGAAACCATATAGGAAACACTTCCCAGCAAAAACCCAAATGTGAAATCAAGCTGAACGATTAAAATGGCTTACTTGCAACAGGACTTCATGGTGAAAACCCACAAAGTCGCTGCCAATCAGGTGCTCTTTATGAAATTTTTTTTTAATTCATTTAGACTTTTAATGAAAATGAATGCTGGGGCATGGAAAAATTTTGTTAACCCTCAATGTTGCCTAATCATGGCTAACAAGGATTCTCATACTTCTACTTGACTGAGGATTAAGCTGCTGACAGCAAGTTTATTAAATGAAGTCATTGTATTGAGGCAGCCAGCTAACTCTGCAGAGCTCTGCCCTGTGGTTCATGGTAGGCATCATTTAACCAAGAGCCGTGAACTGATGGACCTCAGTAATCACGTTAATCTGCCTTTTCATTGTGATCTGGAGGATGTGACAAAAAGGAGTTTCAACGTGATCTGCAGACAAGTTGGATCAGAGGAGTTGACAGAAAAGTCTTTTTATCCCCCAAGAAAATCAAGGGGCCTAAAAAGTGTTAAGACTCCACATCTGTCACTAGGAGGTTGAACACCCCCAAAGAGCGTTCACAAAGACAGACCTGTAAGAGAGCTAACAGAGAATAATGCGGAACTTGGCCAGCCTCGGCAAGCAGACTTTGCGTTGCAGTGTAGTCGGCTTACCCAGAGGCTGGGAGCCAAAGGACTGTTTAAAGACGTTCATCTAGGTGGGGGATGGTTGCTAGTAGAGCCAGCTGCAATCAAACTGTGAAGTGGCAACTTGCTGTCTGCAGCTCCCACCCTTCCCTTTGCTTGTCCTGAAATGCTCTGTCCCTCTCTGTCGTAAAGGTCCTATTCCAGACCTAAGAAGAGAGAGGGAAAGAAAGGGAAACTCTTAAGTGTTCCATTTAGTTATTCTATTTCCCGCATTACCACAAGCCCCCTACAGTGAGGTTGGCTGATAAATTTCTAACAGTAAAGTTTGAATTGAATTTTTCCCCTGTCCTGCACCATAACCACCCTCTAATATCTCCAGGCTTTTAGTGAGACCTGCTCTGCCTGGGCCTTATCATTACTGTATCGGAAGAATGAGGACTGGTGGTTTCTAACAAAGGGTAAAGCAGGTAAGTAAGAAGTGAAGGCAGTCTCAGGAGACGGCATGAAGGTGAGGAGAGAATGACAATGAAGACAAAGGCAGGAACACAGGTTAACACAGGCACAGCAGAAGAACTATATCCTAGAGGAAGATGACCCTTAAAGGGAGAGGGCAGACACTTGGGTAACATGTATACATCTAGCTTGCTTTCTGCTTTTTAAAAAGTTTATTGCCATAAAAGACATGGAATCAACCTAGGTGCCCATCAACGTGGACTGAATAAAGAAAATGTGGTACACAGACACCATGGAATACTACACAGCCATAAAAAAACAAAATCGTGTCCTTTGCAGCAACATGGCTCCAGCTTGAAGCCATTATCCCAAGTGAATGAATGCAGGAACAAAAAACCAAATACCACATGTTCTTACTTATAAGTGGGAGCTAAACATTGGGTACACACGGATATAAAGATGGGAACAATAGACACTGGGGACTCCAAAAAGGGGTAGGGAGGGAAGGAGGGAGACAAGGGTTGAAAAACTATTGGGTACCATGTTCACTATTTGGGTGACAGAATCAACAAAAGCTCAAACCTTAGCATCATCACACAATATGCCCATGTAAGAAACCTGCACATCTACCTCTTGAATATAAAATATATATATATATATTTTTTGAGGCAGAGTCTCTCTGTCGCCCCGGCTAGAATGCAGTGGTGCAATCTCAGCTCACTGCAAGCTCTGCCTCCTGGGTTCATGCCATTCTTCCACCTCAGCCTCCCAAGTAGCTGGGACTACAGGTGCCTGCCACCATGCCCAGCTAATTTTTTGTATTTTTAGTAGAGACGGGGTTTCACCGTGTTAGCCAGGATGGTCTCGATCTCCTGACCTCATGATCCGCCCGCCTTGGCCTCCCAAAGTGCTGGGATTACAGGCGTGAGCCACCGCGCCCGGCCCCAAAACTTTTTAAAAAGAAGTCAGATTTAAGTACAAAAAAAATTAATGCTGTAATGTACATAATTGAAATGAAGGCTAGTTTTTGATGACGTAGGCTTACCTGAAGGGTGGTACTGTCCTTACATTTTGGTTTATACATTCCAAAAATGTCTGACCTTCCCAAATATCACCTATATAGTTTCTAAATACCATAATGTTTGCTAAAAATCCATAGCATAAGAATTAAGACAACCTGATGTGAGAGCCAAGTATTCAAAGGATCTTTTTTTTTTTTTTTTTTTTGAGACGGAGTCTTGCTCTGTCGCCCAGGCTGGAGTGCAGTGGCGCGATCTCGGCTCACTGCAAGCTCCGCCTCCCAGGTTCACACCATTCTCCTGCCTCAGCCTCTCCGAGTAGCTGGGACTACAGGCGCCCGCCACCACGCCCGGCTAATTTTTTGTATTTTTAGTAAAGACGGGGTTTCACCGTGGTCTCGATCTCCTGACCTCGTGATCCGCCTGCCTCGGCCTCCCAAAGTGCTGGGATTACAAGTGTGAGCCACCGCGCCCGGCCTATTCAAAGGATCTTAACCTTAAAAAGGGAAAGCTTTCGAATACAGGGAGTTAAAGGAGTTGAAGGCAAACATAGCCTCAAACCAGGGATCAAGGCTAAGAGAGGTTAAGAGTCTCATTCAAGGTCACGCAGTGGAGATGAAGCTCCAAGAGCCAGGTCTTCATTTAACTAATGCTGGGTTCTTTCCACTATTGTCTGGCCTAAGAGTGTCCTTACTTGTCCTCTGAAAAAAAAAATTTTTTTAGTATTTCACTTTTGAGGTTCTCAGTCATTTGAGACTAGAACTTCTGTAGGACAGTAAAGCCTTGTTTAATATTTTTTTAACCAAACTGTTTCCCCAGGAATCTGTTCTGGTCCTTTGCTTGTTGCTCCCCTTTTCCATGTTTGATTCAAGCCTCTGGATTTATTTAGTCATGGCTGGAGTAAAGAGAGAGGGGAGGAGACGGCCCAAGAACGTCTTTAATAACCATAAGATGGCTGGCCGCTAAATCCTTTTCAAGAATTGAAGCTTTTGCTGTCTCACTGCTTTTCAGTCAAATTACAGGGAACGATATCTTGGATGATTAGGTCTGTGATGAAACTGGTTATAGAAGCTATTTCAGAACCCACAGTGGTTCCCACTTAAATCTAAACACGAAGACCTGCCAGATACTCTATCTAAAACTATTTCAATGTGTTACGCTCTTCTGCACATGTCAATATTCTCTCCTTCGCAAAGCTAATCAATAACTAAAGAGAAAAAAAAGCAGATCTTGGTGAAAAAACATATTTGGCAATCCTTGGCTATATAAAATACTGCTTCAGTGCGGCAACCTTTGGTTGTATTTGCTGGCTTTGTTATCTGTATAAGCTGTCCTCTGAACTATTTTTGTTCTCTGTGTTTACTCTTGAAATTGAATTTTTTTCATTCTAAAGTGCACCAAGGATGCCACTGTAGACAATCCAAGCTCATGCAGCATAGAGTTAAGATGTGATAACAATCTGGTTTAGTTTGACCATTGGAGGCCATCAAATCAGTTCTTTTAGTCGCAAATGACCATTTGTGGGTCTGAGGGGATCCCACATAGCTCTGAAAAATCAATCACGTTAACTGGAAAATAGGCAAACTCCCAAAGCCCTGTGCACAGTAAAGACCTCTCCCAGTTGTTTTTAACAGGCTTGAACTATTACCAGTGAGTCACCATGGACTTTTGTCTTAATTCATTCCTTACTCTATGAAGACTTTTCCAAGACAAACCTTACATGCTATGATGTGGATCACAACAACAAAACAAAATAACTGGGTCGGGTGGTATTTTCCTTTATTGTAATATCAATGTGTTTTTTAATTTACCATATGAAGAAAGCTATGACAGGTACAGGATTTAGGAAATGCTAAGAAACTCGCTCGGTAACACTTGAAGCAACCGATTTCTGCCCTCAATGTACTATGGCTCTCCTTCCACACCCGTGACCCCTGGGAAGAGAAACAAAATCAAAGGTAACCACATCCTACTTACTTTTGGCAAGTGGGATTACTCTCTATTGGAACCGTTAATAACCCCTTTCCGGGATTTTGTTTCCTGCCCTGAATTCACTGCAGATTGAGTATAATAAAGAGAGTAGAAAAGGGCAAGTAAACTCCTTTAATACCATGTCCGAAAGGCCGCTACACCCTGGAGAGCGAGCCAGTGTCTGTGGTAACTAGCCCCCTCTCCAGCTGCATGTGAATTGCTAGAAACAGAAATCTTTGGAAGTACAAAATAAGCTAAGAAATGTCGATGTGCTTTGTAAATGATAAAGCAGATAAATGTTTGTCGTCCCTGTTACTTTGGTAAATGTAAATGCAAAAATTCTCAAATGCCCTTAGTGGTGAACAAGACATTCACTTACCGGAGACCTAAAATGAGACCCAGGAACTGCTAATGCTGTCCTCTACCTGCTCAGGTTTCAGTTCTTCCTATGAAAGCCTCAGATTGCAGGGAGGTCTTTTTTTTTTACTGTGGACATCCCCAGCTGGCAGAATGTGCTCATTTATAGGGCCTTCTGTGACTGAGGGGAGCCAAGGATAAAAGGAAAAATGGTATTCTCAAGTACACAGATCGAGGAGGAAAATCCACCAACTTCTATGTGATCAGTAAGAGAGTAGTGGGAATATGCCAACAGTGTGGTGGTAAATGGTTTTTGGTGGGTGTTTTGGGAGGCAGGGGCAGAGTTTAATGTTTTTTTTTTAATTTTTTACGAATACGCCAAAGATCCATGCAGTGCTGCCAGCATTGGACGTCAGCCTGAGCCACACGGCTGCATACTCCTTTGCAACTGGCCCTGTGATGGCAGAACCTTTCATCACACCTTTATTGCTTACTACAACCCTGGCATTATCTTCAAAATAAAGAAACAAGCCATCTTTGCTCTGGCATGACTTCTGTTGTCACATGACCGCCGCTGGATGCACCTTCCTTCTGAGCTCTGGCTCGCCTTACTGACCATGGCCATCACCACGTTACCCACACCAGCAGAAAGTTTTGCTGTCCCTTGATCTCATTCACAGAGATGACTACAGATTTTTCACTCCTATGTGGTCAGCACACTTGATCACATTTCCTACTAGAAGACCCAGAGAAACCCAGAATTTCACCTAGGAGGACCCACCACATCCTCACACTTCAACATCTTCAGAAAGAGGGTTGGTAAATATTTAACAATTGCTCTCTGGGGAAAAATGAATGCATATATAGATATACTGCATGTAGATGTTTGATATAAATCTTACCAATGTAAAGGATCTATAGTACCCAATTTACAGATAATAACAAATTATACTCTTTATTATAAACTCCATACAGTCAATAGATTCTCACACAAGGCTTTGTTGATTTTTGCAAGATTCTTGTATCTGTACTCAATCTATGGTTGGAATAGATAAATGAGTGTGGTTACAACATGAATGTTGATTGATATTTTCCTTTACATTATAACAAGAAAAAAGAAAGTGATATAATAAAGATGTATGTCAGTATTTTCACTTGCTCTTCAATGACATGAGTGATTGCTTGGTGAATCAGATGATAGTTTCAAATACCGGGAGAATTTCCTAAGCTTTTTTTACTATTCACAATGTAACAGTTACGGACATGACACACGTTTAAGTTTAATATGCATTATTCACATCTTCTCCATCACTTTCTTAAGTCTAGGCAATCAACGAGCCAATAAATCAAGCCCTGATTTGTACCATTTGCAGATTTCCAAGGTGTAAATATTCCCACCAGGGTTGATTCCAAGCTACCATTGTGATGTCACGGACTACAGAATTGGGAAGAAATGTGCAATAGCGCACCGTGATATGCTGTTTCCACCATACTGAAAAAACGGATAGAAATAACCGCACGATCATAGAGAACAGTAAAAAGGTAGTAGAATAAATAGGAAGTAATGAGTTTTGAGAATTTATTGCCTTTTTCATGTAATTTACTTAATTGTAAGTTTACACAATTTAATTTTTAAGAATGGCTGTGTTTAACAATTGGCTTGAAAATTTCCTGAAAATTTGACAATCAGCTCTCATGAGCTGGTATGAGCCACTCCAGGACACCACAGGAAAATGCCCAAAACACACCTGTGTGGGCTGGGAATTTTTGAGAGGCTGAGCATTTGAGGCATTCCTATATCTGGGTTTTAGATTTTAGGGAAGTTGCCTAATTTTGAGCCTAAGTTCTTGAAGTGATGGTTAGGATGTGGAGAAGCCCATCTGAGCTCCTG
Organism: Symphalangus syndactylus; assembly: GCF_028878055.3. Lineage (NCBI taxonomy): Eukaryota > Metazoa > Chordata > Mammalia > Primates > Hylobatidae > Symphalangus > Symphalangus syndactylus. The sequence continues at coordinate 124,313,419 of NC_072430.2, read as the reverse complement.
GCCAAGCTCCTGGCCAAGCTCCTGGCCAAGCTTTGAAGGCTCCTCCGAGATGTCATTGTTAATCTTCATGTATGATCTTCCTAGTCCAACTAATTATACCTTTTTTGTTTTGTTCTGAATATCACCCATTTGACAAGTAGGGTTACCAAACCTAGCACAGCCTTCTCCAAAGCACATCCTGAGACTGAAGTCTGATCAGCTTGGCTCCACCAGGAACCAACCGTCAGCCGATAAGTCACGGGAAGATGACTGGCCAGGGGAAGGCTGAAGGATACCTGAATAATTTCACAATAATCATCTGGAAGATACTTGATCTAGGAAGAGGAGGCAGAAAAAGAAAGATTGCTGGACCATGTTTGAATGCAATAGTATGCCTGGTGGGAAGAGGGAGGAAACCGTGAGCAGTCACATGGGTTGGTACCCAGATCCTTAATTTGGTGTTTGGTGAAATCTTGCTACCACTCCTTTGCCCCTATGGCTTAGGGGAAATACAAACATCAAAATTACCTAAAGTCAGAGATATCTTATTTGGTGTACTTGAAAGTTGACATGGTTCTCCTGTAAGGTCCAATCACCCTTGGGTCAGAAAAGCATTGAAGTAGAGGGCTAGCTGCACACAACTTGGGGAAATCCTCCTGATATTTCCTACAATTTCAAAGAATATGAACATCTGAACACCCCACAAGAGGGAAAGAAGAATCATGATGAAAAGTCTGCTAAGAGTAAGTAGAGCCAGAGAGATCAGGGTTAAAATCTCTGCTTCACCACTTACTAGCTGTGTGACCTTCAGTGAGCTTCCTTAATGGTAACATGGGAATAATCATTTTACTTACATTTTAGAGTCATCTGCAGATTATATTTAAAGCCTCTAGCAAGTAGTAAATATATATTAGCTTTAAAAAATGTAAAAAGAGGAAGCACCTAAAGTTGTTTTTTTTAAAAGCAGAAAAATACAAATTTATTTACATTTCTGTAATATATCGGGAAAAATGGCCACAATATTTTGCAGCTTCTCTCATCAAGTGGTAAAATCCATTTATCCAATCCTCGTATATGGGCTTGGCATGTAACTGGCTTTGGCCAGTGGAATATTAGTAAATGTGACACAAGCAAAGACTTGATAAGTACTTGCACAAGTTCTTGAGAATTACTTCCCTTCTTGCAGATGGGAACGCTTTTGCTGTCATGTGACTGGCCTGTTGGATAATGGGAGGCAGGTGGTCATCATCCCAGTTGTCATCACATCAGCTGCCACGCATGTGAGTGAGGCCATCCTAGACTATCCAGTACCAGCTTAGCTGGCCAGCACAGAAGAACCACCTACCTGACTCCAAGAATCATAAACAAATAAAATGGTTCTTGTTATAAGCCACTAAATTTGAGGGTTGTTTGTTTTGCAGCAACAGCTAACGGATACAGTTCTGACTGCAGCTGTATAAAGATACTTATGCAATGAAACAAGATTTAAGGGATACTGGGCTAAAAGCCTCTTGCCCTCAACTGCTCACAATCATTTAAGTGAGAGAGACAAGACATAGAAATAGATAATACAGTTCAGCACAGAAGCTGCCAATAGGTACAGGGTGGTATTAACTATGAGTAATTTTTTTAAATGTTCTCTTAATATTATGATCAATTTTTTCATACAGTTTTTAAATTGAATTTAAAAGGAGTGACTTAAGACTGTTAAGCTAGCATCTGCCTGGAGTGGAAGTTACAGGAGAAAGAAGACGTGAAGTCTTCCCATGTGTACCCTCCTGACTCTAAAGGAGAGAGCCAGCCTGGCCAAATCATTTTCATTACCTTGAACAACCCCATATCAAAGTCAGGATGTGTGGATTCACCCAAAGTTATCTACCTTATCATTTCAATTAAACATATGGCTGAGGAATCTAATGAAGAAGGCTTGAGTGATGGCCGTAGAATCAATAAAGTCTTTCTGGACTTATCGATTTAGCATTCTCCATGCAGTAGAATTGATTTATGTCCTCAGATTTATTTTGATAACTCAATGATAACTCCACTATTCCTAAATTAATGTCATCTTTTCCTCAGGCTAAACTTTTTTCTAGGCAAGGAAAAAATCTTATATCAAGCCAAACTGATTTTGCTAAGTAATTCCATGGCTAACAGGATGCCATAAATCAAAGAGAACCATGTACTACTATAATTGTAAATCATCCTTGTCATGGAAAAGTACGACGGCATTTATTTGTCAGTGTAGTGATTGTATCATGCAGGGCCTCTTTCCTGTCAAAATTCATATCTTCCAATACAAACTCTATCATCTAATTGCAATTTAATAAATTCAATAGATTGCTTAAAAACTACATGAATTTCCCTCTCCTACAGCTTAAATTTCCAGAACATGTGAGATGGATAGGTCCTAATTTCTAATTAGCACAATCTTATTGAATGAGATAAACCATCATCTTTGCATGAGGAATATTCATCTTGGCCATACACAAGCAAGACAATTAGCCAGTGCCATGTAAATGGGTATATTTGCAAATGCTTTTTGGGAAAAGTATTTTCCAACCAGATCTACAAAGCAAAAAGAAAAACAGAGAAATTTTTCAATAAAAAAATATCAGAATGAGATAGTCCAATTAATCACCAAGTCTGTGAGTCCACCTCCTACACAACTCTGAAATCTACCCAATTTTTTTCTATTGGCCCAGCCACCATCAGGACCAGGAGAGCATCACTGCTTGCCAGATGCTGCGATAGACTCCTTGCTTCTCTTGCTGTCACCACTGCTACTTTTTCCAATTCATTTTCTACATTGCAGCAAGAGGGCTTGTTTTCAAAAACGCAAATCTCATTATAACATTACTGCCTACTCCTTCCCCTGGCTCTCAGAATAAAGAAAAATAAACTATCAAAGCAGTCTGCAAGACCCTGCCTGCCTCTCCTAACTCATCTGTCCAGGCCCCTGCACTCTCTGCTCCAGCCAGGCTGGGCTTCTCTCAACACCTCTGACACGCCCCCGGAGTCCCACACACATGCTAGTCTCCCAACCTACAGCACACCTGTACCCTCTCTTTCCCAAGCTAATCCCCACCATCCTACAGCTCTGGGCTCAAACACCACTTGAGATGATTTGGCTGTGTCCTCACTCAAATCTCAAATTGTAGCTCCCATAATTCCCACGTGTCATGAAAGGGACCCGGTTGGAGGTAATTGAATCATGGGGGTGGGTCTTTCTCATGTTGTTCTCATATAGTGAATAAGTCTCATGAGAGCTGATGGTTTTATAAAGGGGAGTTCCCCTGCACATACTCTCTCCTTGCCTGCCGCCATGTAAGATGTGACTTTGCTCCTCGTTTGCCTTCCGCCACGATTGTGAGGGCTCCCCCCACTCACATGGAACTGTGAGTTCATTAAACCTATTTTTCTTTATAAATTAGCCAGTCTCACTAGGCGTGAGTCTCACAGGCTCACGCCTGTGATCCCAGCACTTTGGGAGGCAAGGAGGGCAGACCTGAGGTCAGGTGTTCGAGACCAGCCTGACCAACCTGGAGAAACCCTGTCTCTACTAAAAACACAAAATTAGCCAGGCGTGGTGGCATATGCCTGTAATCCCAGCTACTCGGGAGGCTGAGGCAGGAGAATAGCTTGAACCCAGGAGGCGGAGGTTGCCGTGAGCTGAGATCACGCCATTGTACTCCAGCCTGGGCAAGAAGAGCAAAACTCCATCACACACAAAAAAAAAATTAGCCAGTCTCGGGTTTGTCTTTAATAGCAGTGTGAGAACAGACTAATACAACACTTCTCCCAAGAAGGGTTCCCTGAGCCCCCAGTGGGTTAGACCCCTCCACAGCCTGCACTTCTCCTTTACAGCCTTTTGTGCTTCTCTGCTTAGTTTCTGTCTTCTCTGTTAGATGGTAGCGTACTGAGGATAGGGACAATGTCTACTTACTCCCCACTCCCCTGTCATACTGGTGCTCAGCCCGTGTTTGATTACTTCTTGACTGAGATGGGGCAGACAAGTGGGGACAGGGACCAAAAGAGCAGGAGCATTCACTGGGACAGGGCTGATATAAATCCAAGTACACACCAAAGGGCCCGTGGGGGAAGGTGGGCCAGGCCAGCAGTGTGCAAATGGCAGGTGCTGTTGTGACAGAACATTGACCCACCTTCTTAATTAATGGACCTTTTCATTTTCAAAGAACTTCAAACCAACAGAAAAGCTGCAAAAATAGTGTAACCAAACCACCATATATCCTTCTCCCAGATTCACATATTCAAATTTTACCAACTTAATCTGTGTATTTAAACCTCTTGAACAGTTACCAGTTGGAGACAGCTAAAATACTTAGTCTAGCCAACTAGGTAAAACCTTGTCTCTGAAGTTTTCCAGAGGTGGCAAATTATTAAAACCCAGCAAAACCCCAAAACCAGAAAAGTTTCAGGTAAAGTAAAATTCCTAGATTTTCTCTGAGCAAATGCAAACCACCTCTAAGCACAATTCCAGGATCAGTTTGGCCTCTAAAAATCCTCCAGAGGCAACCCCCTTGGGCTTATAAAACTTTAAATCAGATCAAATCCATCTTTAATGCATTGCTAGGTAGGTCAATAGCAAGCACAAGCTCATTCCCAAATATAAGTGCCACCTCTCCCGACTGGACCAAAGTGAGATACAGAAACAGAGTTAATAAGGGCAGAGACAGGGGCTGGTCACAGAACAAGCACAGCCAGGGGACTTTCAGTAAATTAAATGGCCCATGGGAGGCAGTTCACACTCGAAAGAGCAATTTAAACTATTTATGATCGTTGATGGGCCCTGAATTAGTTATAACTTCCTAAAGAAAAAAATCTTGAAATTATCACAAAGCCAGCACTGAATATGGCTGCACAGTGCTCACTGGAGGTCAGGAAGGAGAATGAGCTATTAGTCTGTATTAAGGAGCGAACACCAAGGTAATGGCGAACTAGTGTGTAATACAAATGCAGGTGGCCCGACCTTGACTGTCGTTCAGCGCTGGGCCCTCCATCTCAAAAGGAAATAGATGAGGCCACAGGAGGGCCACAGAGTGATTAGTGTATCGGTGAGGGCTCAGAACCTCTAAATGAGGAAAGGTTTAATTATACAGGCAGCTAATTAGGAAGAAAAGAGGAGAAAATGGACAGAGGTGTGTACATGAAAAGATCAGGATTTGGGGGTGACTGAGTGAGGCCCCAAAGGTTCTAAATGAGACTTTTACAAAACACATCCATGAGGTTGCTTTTGAAAGAAAATTTTCAGTGGATCAACAAATTCTTTGGAGGAAATAAAGGGCTGGGCTCCACAGAGCAGTTCTAAACATCTAAATAAATATGTGCCTGTTTGGAATTGACCAGAACTTTTAACCAGTTATGAACTGTGTTTTATCCAGGAAACTGGATAGAATAGAGTCGTGAATTCAGTTGTTTGTGACTGTTAGAAAAGACTGCCATAGCTAGAAAGGAATGATGGGATACTCAGACGAGGGTCAGCAAACTATGGCCCTTGGGCCACTTCCAGCCTGTTGTCTGTTTTTATACTGTCAGGAAGTTAAGAATGATTTTCCATTTTAAAACGGTTGAAAAAACTCAAAAGGAGAGTACTATTTCAAAACACATGAAAATTACATTCATGTTCATGAAATTTTATTGGAACACAGTAACATCCTTTTGCTTTTGCACCATGACAGCAGAACTGAGGAGCTGCGACAGAGACTGTATTGAGCCACAAGTCTAAAATATTTACTTTCTAAACAGGGCATGGTGACTCATGCCTCTAATCCCAGCACTTTGGGAGGCCCAGGTGGGCAGATCACCTGAGGTCAGGAGTTTGAGACCAGCCTGGCCAACATGGAGAAACCCCATCTCTACTAAAAATACAAAAATTGGCCAGGAGTGCTGGCGCATGCCTGTAGTCCCAATTACTTGGGAGCTTGAGGCAGAAGAATTGCTTGGGAGGTGGAGGCTGCAGTGAGCCAAGATTGCACCACTGCACTCCAGCCTGGGCAACAAAGCCAGACTCTGTCTCTAAATAAATTGATTAATTAATTTAATCAAATATTTACTTTCTGGTCCTTTTCAGAGAAAAATCTGCCCACCTCCACTCTAAGGTGTTGTGTGTTAAATATTTCCATTGTGGCCAGGGCCCCACACAATCAGCAAGTGCTACCGTTCCCATGCCTGGTATCAGGGGACCGTGTGTGCCTCTTGGTAGGGTCCCCTGCCTGGGCCCTGGGGTGGAAATGCTCAAAGGAATGCAGGTAAGGTGACCGGAGGAAGCTGCTGCACTAGCAAAGAGCACCACACACCACAGCAGATCCCAGTCGGGGCCGCCCAGCGGCCTGCTGGCCTCCTAGAGAGGCTCCCTAGCAACATGGAGTCAGCCTGCTCGGAACCCTTGACTTCACAGAAGCATTTGGTGAGTGCTCAAGGGCTTTTTGTGCACCAGAGCCAGTAAAATGCCATGTTTGCCAACATGTGAAATGCCCGGGGATATCTGATACATCTCAATTTTTCAGAAAGTTTTTTGGAAAAATAAATAAAGACTAAGCTGTAAGGGAAATATTTTATTCCTATAAATATAGTACACAGCATTGTGACTCCATTAAAAAATAATACGGTTTTGATACACAGTCTATTATCCCTAAAAACAAGAATAAAATCACAGAGCTAAAAAGAAATATCTTGGTATTTAGGAATATGAGTTGCAGTGAAAAAATACTTACATTCATAACATAGGGGAGTTACTCAAATTCTATATTCATCTGTGTGCTATCTGGTTTGGTTTTGTTTTTTGATAATAGAATGAAAAGCGCTCACCTTTGCGAAATGTATGTTGCCATCTTCTGCCACTAGGGGGTAGCATGCCCCATTATTTTACCTCTTTCTCAGCCTTCCAGCTGTCCCTGATACCAACATGTAAGACTGACAAGAAAACTTGTGTATGTAATAAACAATTAGATACTGTATAATGCCATATATTTGATATATGTTATGTGTATAGTATTATGCAATACGTAATATATCTTATGTTGTAACATATACATTATTCATATATAAAGTATAAAATTTTATTTTGCATATATAATACATCATTTGGGAAAAGTGGGGAATGTATCCTATATACCGGTAAACACAGCAAGCCTCACTGGTGCACAAAAAATCTAGTCGGAGTTCACCTGCTTCTATTAAAAGATTGAGGGCAGCTCTGCTTGATGTTAAAGGAGGGATTAGGCCTATTAGCTTCTTCCCAGCAGAAAGCTCCAAAAGGTTTGGACCACCTAGAAGGCTGCATGGTCACCGACCAGCTTGTGGAAGGAGAGGGAGGACAGGAGTCATGGGATGTACAGACTCAGTAGCCAAGGAATCTGAGAGATGCCCAATCTAACTCAGAAGCCAAGCGGCCGGAGCACTGCAAGGCCACAGGGAGCCCTGGAGCCTGAGGGAGAGTCCAGAGCTGCAGGCAAAGCCGTGTCAAGAGTCCAGGCTTAGAAACAGCTGCAAACCAATGCTCCAAATAGCTCAGTGCGTCACATAGTCAGAATCTCAAAAATGTGACTTTAAGTTCATTTCCAAAATAAAACAAGGAGTGGCAGAAGGGAGATTCAAATTCCAACCTGTTCAGACATTCTAAAGCATAAAACCCTGAATGTTTGGGGGCAATTAATCCAGAAAACATCTCAGTCAGCTTCTAACATCTGCCTCTGGTGCAAAGATGGAAAGCACTGGAAATGAAGGGCTTTCCTGCATCTGGGAATCTGGGTTCACAGGCCAGTTCCCGACGCGCACGTGAACATCCCTTTTCTGCAGTCAGGACTAAAGCTGCCTTCCGCATGGTCCACGTACATGAGGTCCGCACACATGAAATGTCTTTGTGCTGCTTCTCCGCATACATCATACTTTTTCCATGAATCATTTCATTTAAGACCAAAAAAAAGACCTATGAGATAGGTATTAATATCATACCCATTGTACAGATTCAGAAACAGACACAGAGAGCTTAAGCAACATGCCCAAGGTCACAACAGTGAGTGACGGTGCCAGGAGTTAAAACAGAAAGCTCTTTGTATTAGTGTGTTTTCACACTGCTATAAAGAACTTCCCGAGAATGAGTAATTTATAAAAGAAAGAAGTTTAATTGACTCACCGTGCAGCACGGCTGGGGAGGCCTCTGGAAATTACAATCATGGCAGAAGGTAAGGGGGAAGCAAGGCACCTTCTTCACAAGGTGGGAGGAAGGAAAAGTGCCGAATGAAGGGGAAAGACCCCCTTATGAAACCATCAGATCTCGTGAGAACTCACTCACTGTCACGAGAACAGCATGGGGGAAACACGCTGTGGTTTAATTACCTCCACCTGGTCTCTCTCTTGACCTGTGAGGATGATGGAGATTATAATTCAAGATGAGATTTGGGTGGGGACACAAAGCCTAACCATATCACTCTTCTTGCTTCAAAATTGCCTGTTCTTTCTGCTACATTTGCTGCCTCCAAAAAAAAGTATTTCTCTGAGCCAAGAAGTGTATAAAAAGGCAAGCTTCAATGAGCACAATAGATTTGTACACATTAGAGGCATTCGAACCAGTGTGACTCCATCTTGAACAGTGGCTGAGTGAAATGAGGCTGAGACTTGCTGGGCTGCATTCCCAAGAGGTTAGGTATTCTTAGTCACAGGATGAGATAGGAGGTTGGGCCGGGCGCGGTGGCTTGCGCCTGTAATCCCAGCACTTTGGGAAGCCGAGGCGGGCGGATCACGAGGTCAGGAGATTGAAACCATCCTGACTAACACGGTGAAACCCCGTCTGTACTAAAAGTACAAAAAATTAGCTGAGCATGGTGACGGGCACCTGTAGTCCCAGCTACTCGGGAGGCTGAGGCAAGAGAATGGCGTGAACCCAGGAGGCGGAGCTTGCAGTGAGCTGAGATCGCGCCACTGCACTCTAGTCTGGACAACAGTGCAAGACTCTGTCTCAAAAAAAAAAGAGATAGGAGGTCGGCAGGACCATTATCACAAGATACAGGTCACAAAAACCCTACTGATAAAACAGGATGCAGTAAAGAAGCCAGACAAAACCTGCCAAAATCAAGACGGTGACAAAAGTGGCCTCTGGTCATCATCACTGCTCATTGTACACTAGTTATAATATATTAGCATGCTAAAAGACACTCCCGCCAGCACCATGACAGCTTATAAATGCCGTGGCAAACTCTGGAAGTTACCCTATATGGTCTAAAAGGAAAGGAATCCTTAGTTCTAGGAAATCCCCCCACCCCCTACCTTTCCCAGAAAACTCATGAATAATCCACCCCTTGTTTAGCATATGATCAAGAAGTAACCACAAAAATAGCCAGCCAGCAGCCCTCGGGTCCGCTTTGTCTATGGAGTAGCCATTCTTTTATTCTTTTACTTTCTTACAAACTTGCTTTCATTTTACTCTATGGATTCGCCTCAAACTCTTTCTTGTGTGAGATCCAAGATCCTTCTCTTGGGGTCTGGATTGGGACCCCTTTCTGATAACATATACATCAAAAAGAAAAAAACAAACAGGCAAACATAATAGAATTTTTCCAAAGGCTAATGGATAGCCAGGGGTCATGAGAGAAAAAGAACAGGAATTAGGGAAGAAAGAAGGAAAGGATTCGAATCATGAGACAGGAAGATGGGCACTAACCTCATAAGTATATTTTCAAATATAAGTATATTTTCAAGCATAAAAGGTGCCTGCTGCGCGGGCACGGTGGCTCACGCCTGTAATCCCAGCACTTTGGGAGGCCAAGGCGGGTGGATCACGAGGTCAGGGGTTCGAAACCAGCCTGGCCAATATGGTGAAACCCCATCTCTACTAAAAATACAAAAATTAGCCGGGTGTGGTGGTGCTCGCCTATAGCCCCAACTACTTGGAAGCCTGAGGCAGAAAAATCTCTTGAACCCAGGAGGTGGAGGTTGCAGTGAGCCAGGACAACAGAGCGAGACTCCATCTCCAAAAAAAAAAAAAAAAAAAAGGTACCTGCTGCATTTGGTGGCTTAAAGTTCTTAAAGTTCTGAGGGAGTCTTTGGCCGAAGAATGGAATCAGGAAAGGTGCCTTGGTATGTAAAATGAGCTGAATCAACAGCAGGGGAAGGAATGCAGGAAAAAGGTGGATTTCTGCCCAGTCTAATAGCAAAGGACAGCAGTGGAAGCAGGGGCACTCTAGGGACTGAGCAGAAACAAAGACTGTAAGAGCAAGTTGAGTCTCTCCACAACTGCACAAAGCCACATTCTTTGCCTAATTACATAAGCCTGAGTGTGTTCACCTGGAAGTTTCCTGCTGGTCAGAGGAAGCAGTTTTGTTTCTGTTGTTCATGTCTTGGTTGAGGGAGGGGCTCCAGGTGATTCTAGCAGACAAACAGGGCAGGACAACAGGGAGCAGGGAATGTGGCATGCCGGATGCCACGATTTCACACACCACAAGTGGTTCCGTTTCAGCCCAGAAATGATGAGACCAGCCTGGGATTTGCTACTTTTCCCATTCCTCCTGCTTTGTTCTTTGCTTTAATAAGAGAGACAAAGGGAGAGAAGGAGAGATAGAGAGAGAGAGAGAGAGAGAGAATGAATGTGTCTGTAACAGTAAGAAAATAGCCATGTATCCATCCAACAGGATGGCAGGTAAAGAAAGGGGGAAGGCCGGGCACGGTGGCTCACACCTGTAATCCCAGCACTTTGGGAGGCCGAGGCAGGCAGATTGCCTGAGGTCAGGAGTTCAAGACCGGTCTGGCCAAAATGGCAAAACCCTGCCTCTACTAAAAATACAAAAAAAAAAAATTAGCTGTGCGTGGTGGCATGTGCCTGTAATCCCAGCTACTCCAGAGGCTGAGGCAGGGGAATTGCTTGAACCAGGGAGGTGGAGGTTGCAGTGAGCCGAGATCGCGCCACTGCACTCCAGCCTGGGCAACAGAGTGAGACTCCACCTCAAAAAAAAAAAAGAAAGAAAGAAAAAGAAAGAACGGGGGAAAAGTGGTCACTGAGAAATTTCCAGCAAAGACTGGACTCACGGAAACGTTGGCATGTCCCTGGAGAGGCTGCTGACTGCACTGTGTGCTGATGCTCACCATCTCAGTCCAGAGGGGAGGCTGTTGCAGCAGATCAGGTGAGGCTGAGTCAAGCACTCGGGGCAGATCTAGTGCCTGCCGTAACCTCATCTAGTTGTGTTGTAGGACTTTCTCCTTAGTTCAGTTAAAAACAGGGTCCTTGACACATAGCCAGGAGAGATTAGGCTCACAGACACTTTGAAGGGTGAGAAAAATTGAATTTATTGGGCAAAAAAGAAAAAAAGGAAATAGGAACTCCCAACAAAGTGAAAGTCCTACTAGCTGGCTTCCTGCCTCACAGATTGAATCCACATGGTACCAACCCAGAACAGGAGAGGCCAAGCTCCTCCCCACTGCAAACGGTGCGCGCTTCCTTGGCTCCACCCTCCTCCCAGTGCCCAGGTGGATCGGAGCCACTCCGGCGAGCCCTGACTACCTATCTGTCTCAGCTGCACCTAAATTACCTGCTTATAGAAGACTGTGGTTCAGTCTACCCAGGATGCTTTACCCACTGTCTTCTCCTGACCCTTTGGGGAACTCACCCTCACTCCATGTGTCCCCTTGAGGCTATCAAACACATTGGTGACGTTTCAGGTAGAGACCTTGCCCACACTTGTGATTCAAAGGCTCCCATATCTCCCTGTCTGTGGTGAATTGATCGGGAATCAGCCAACCCAGGCCAATGGTGATCTTGTCAAGGCCAGATACATGGATAAGAGGCCAAAGAGAAAGGAGAGCGCAAGGGGCTGCCACCACCACCACCAGCACAGTGTGCAGGAGCCCAGAGGAGACCTGGGCTGTCTCCCTGCCTCCCCTTTCCAGCAATCTGCTAAAACACGGTGGATTACCAAGAAGTTCCAGGCATGCAGAGACATGCCTCACCTGAGGACATTAAAAAGGTATATTGGAAACTGGCACTGAATTGGCACCCAGAAAAAAAAAAATACCCTCAGAGTAAAGAAGCAGAGAGAAAATTCAAACAAGTGGCTGAGCCATATGAGGTGCTACCAGATGCTTTTTTTTAAAAAAAAAAAAAAAAGACATCCACAGCAAAAAAAAAAAGTGACAATTACAGCCAAGAAGTATTAAATGAGGTAGGTAGGAGATAGAAGTCATTTTGTCAGTCCGTGTGAGCTTGGCTTCACATTCCGTAACCCAGGTGATGTCTTCAGGGAACTATTTGGTGGAAGGGACCCATTTTCATTCAACTCCTTTGAAGACTCATTTGAGGACTTTTTTGGAAATTGGAGGGATCCCTGAGGAAGCAGAGGCCGAGGGATGTGGTCATTTTTCTCTGCCTTCACTGGATTTCCATCTTTTGGAAGTGGATTTTCTTCTTTTGATACAGGATTTATTTCAATCAGGTCACTAGGTCACAGGGGTCTCACTTCATTCTCTTCCATGTCCTTTGGTGGTAGTGGAATGGGCAACTTCAAATTGATATCAACTTCTACTAAAATGGTTAACAGCAGAAAAACCACAACAAAGAGAATTGTCAAGAAAGAGTAGAAGTTGAAGATGACAGCCAGTTAAATGATGGCCAGTTAAATAAAGTCTTTAACAACACATGGTGAGGGGCAGGCAGCAGCTGGGCTTGGATAACAAGCAATTCAATGCAAGCATTTAACAGAAATGTTCAACTACAACAAGCACCATCTGAAGATTAACAGGAACAATTTTTTGACGATTTTAAACAAACTTGCCTTTCAGTATAGTTGCACCTAATCTCAAGTATTTAAAAACAGCTCATCAGAGCCCCTATTTGTCATAGACTTTTGAGTTTATTTGAGACTGTATTAGTCCGTTTTCATGCTACTGATAAAGACATACCTGAGACTGGGCAATTTACAAAAGAAAGAAAAAAAAGAGATTTAATTGGACTTACAGTTCCATGTGGCTGAGGAAGCCTCACAATCATGGTGGAAGGCAAGGAGGAGCAAGTCACATCTTACATGGAAGGCAGCAGGCAAAGAGAGAGAGCTTGTGCAGGGAGACCCCTGTTTTTAAAACCATCAGATATCATGAGATCCATTCACTATCACAAGAACAGCATGGGAAAGACCTGCCCTCATGATTCAATCATCTCCCACCAGGTCCCTCCCACAACATGTGGGAATTACAGGAGCTAAAAGATGAGATTTTGGTGGGGACACAGAGCCAAACCATAACAGAGACCATTTTTTTGGTCTTTAAAATTGTTGTAAATCTCTGTTTGCACTTTGCTTTTTTATTAAACTTACTCCAAGGTGAGCCTTGACTCTTTAGTGGTAGGACAAGATCATACACCAATACCAGCATGGACCTGCTTTTCCATTGTGTCTGAAATGTGAGTCAAGTAGTATCAGCCTGCTATGACATTAACATTGCCAGGGTGAATCTTTTAGAGAAATCATTTCAATTTTATTCAGTATTTAGTAGTGAAAGATATTCATGCTTTAATGGTAATATATTTCTGGTTTAATATACATTAAGGATATTTTTCAGTTGTGCACAAATGCTGGTGGCTTAGTTCTGACAATTGTTTACGTATGTCATGTTAAGCTTAGGTTTAAAAAAGTAAAGGCAGTAAACTGGGTCTTTATTATTTGCTTTAAAAAAAGAAAATAAATGTGAATGTGCTTGGTGCATTAAAAACAAACCAAAAAAAAGTCCAACCTTCTCGTTCCACACACGTTTCTAAGCTGGAAGGATGTGGGTCTGACACTACTACTGGTCATCTTATCTGCCACTCAAAGGCAGCTCTTCAAGGACAAAGGCAGAAAGAGCTGAAAAGGCAACAAACTCCCGACGATAAAATGTATGTTCTTGGATACAAACATGCCTGAAGTGAGTGCATCCTTGGGCTTCCCAATCACACGAGTATTTGTTGTTCACTCAGGCTTGGGTTTCATTTCTGCAACCTGCTCACCTCTTTTCCCCAGCGGTTCTTGCTTCCCACATCAGCCTCTGCCCACGTCATGGCTTACTCTCCTCCCATCTCTACATATTTAACCCTGAAGTCTTTTAAGTCTCCACTCAAATGCCACGACCTCCCCCATGAAGTCTTTCCTTACCTCTCCTATGCCAACTCCCCTGTCCCACCTGGACAGCCACCTGACACTTAATCTGTACTTTTCTGTGTCTGTATCAGGATGACATTGAGCCTCAGGGCACAGAAAACTACAGCAGCTTAGATAAATAGGGATTTATTTTCCTCACATAAGAGGTAGTCTGATGGAAGGCAGCTGCCAGCTTTGCTTTGGGGGCCTGACAATATCAGGGACAGCATCTCCACAGTGGCCTTTATCTGGTACAGTCCCCAGATGGACTTGGAAGACCCAGTTCCTACCCCCTTCCTTCCTGCATGTAGTTCTCAGAATAACTTTAGAATGTGCTGGAATGCAACATCCTGAGATAGGACTGCCTGAAAGAGCTTGGCTCTTTTCCTGTTCCTCCTGGGGAATGTAAGATCTTGAGTTAGAGGGAACTGTTCAGGATAGCCCACACTTTGTTCCTCTCTTCCCTGGAAGCAGGATGTCCTTCCAAGCTTGGCTTAGTGAGTCATGGAGCCCCTGAGGCTTTTAACTGGAAATGAGCTGTCTTTTAGGGGCCCTCAGCTGCCATGAAAGTAGGGCACAAGCAGTGGAAACTCCATCCACCCTGGGCAGCTTTCTTGAACACATTCACACTCCTTAGGGGACTGGCTCACAATGGCTCCCAGTCTTCTTTGTCCCTTGCTGACTGTCGGAGAGTAATAAATCCATTTCCTGTAACTTGTTGCATGTGAGTCTCTTCTATCTCACTGGACTCAGGCAATTGGTAAAACTACATCCCGCAATGCAATGGGCAGAAGTGTTCAGACTCCTAGTCATGGTGGTTGGCATAGTGATAGTCTTTGCTGTCCTCCAAGCACTGGGGGTCCTCTCTTGTGATTGGTTATTGGTGAACCCGTTTCTCAGCCTCATGGTTGCAAGGTGGCTGCCACACATCCAGGCATCATATTTGCTTTCCAGGCAAGAATAAAGGAGAAGTAGGAGGACCAGTTGCTTCCTCCTTTTTTATCCGGAGAACAAAAGTTTTCCTGGAACCCACTAGCAGACTTCCACCTAAAATTCACGATCCCAAACCACATCATCACTGACTAGTTACAACAGAGAGCAGGGAATGAGGATTTAAGTCCCCTAGAGTAGACAAGGAAAACAAGAAGGAGATTGGGAATGGCTACTAGGTCAGCCTAAGAATAGTCACTGCCCTGCTTGCTCAAGGCCCTGGTCACAGTTGTATCTTTTATTACAGTTTTTTGCATGCTAAAATCTGAGCTCCCTCTGGGAAGAGGCTGAGTTCTCAATATCTTTTATTACAGTTTTTTGCATGCTAAAATCTGAGCTCCCTCTGGGAAGGGGCTGAGTTTTCAATCACTACACCCTTCAGAGAGCCTAGCACACGAGACTTTGATAAATCTATGCCTGGTGACTGTGGTGCTGCTACTTGCTCATGTTAGTGGGGCCTCCTGGCAGGCTGAGCAGATTGTGGCTGCAGTAGGGTAATTAAATGTGCATGCTTCTTTGATCTCTAAGTTCTCCTGTTTGAAATTCATCTGAAAGGAGTGGAAAGATACTGGAGATGTGGACTCCCCTGCCTTGTCTAATCATCCAGAAAGGGTTAAACTATTTCTATTTCAGGTCTCTTGTGATCAAGAAAGCTCTGCTGGCAGGAGTGCCTATTTGGTGCCTTAAAGGCAAGCAATTGTGGGAATTAAGAATTAGCTCTCACCCTGACTATTCTCTCGATATAGTTAGAAAAAAGCAGCAGTGACATTGCCAATGACCCAGATGTTGGAGAACCTTGGATTAAGCCACAGAGGCCCTTGCCTCCAAATCCTATAATATTGCATTAACACAGGCTCAACCTGCAGAATTGGATTTAAATCCAGCCCTCGAATGCTCACCCTACTCCAGCCCCTTCCCCACACCTAATCTCATTTTGTCCTCAGAGTGCTGAAAATAATGGTAATGTAGTTGCCGTGGAAAGTGACTGTGTGAGCATATTTTACATTAGAAACGCTCTTAATAAAGTAAAAATGCTTTAAATGCAGAGGTCTCTCCCTTTACATCCCTCCTGCCTGGATAATAAATGATTTGTTACAGTTTCAAACTTCCATGGCCTGCTGGATACAAGGGCTGGAGACAGCCAAGCAGCCCTCTCCTGGGCACAAGGTGCTCATGTGTGCTGGGATGTTGGGTCCAGACCTACATGAAACACAGGACAGGGAATGAGTCAAGACAGGAACAGCTTTATGGCCAGAGGCTCTCCTCCACCTTCACTCATACATGTCAACAGAATAATAGTAATAATAATGGCAGTTACCATTTGTTGAATACTTATGACATGTTAAGAGCATTTCACACATTGTCTCATTCAATTTCCTCAACATACCTAGAGGCTGGGCACTATCATTGTCCCCATTTTACCGATGAGGAAATTGAGGCTCAAAGAGGTCAAGTCACTTCCAGGATCCCACAGATAGTGGGTGGGAGAGCTGGGACTCATGCCCATGAAAGCCCCCATGCTGCCTGGTCTACCTCCACGTTGGAGTAGGGCAGTGGTTCTCAGTCAGGGGTGGTGGGATATAACCTCCTGGCAAGTTTTAGGGACCCCATTCAATTAAATCTTAACCTCTGGGTATGGGGCCAGTGCATGCCGAGGCTTTAAGCTCTTGGCTTCATTCTAGTGCTACGGTCTGAATCCTTGTGTCCCTCAAAATTTCTATGTTGAAACCTAATCCCCAGTGTGATTGTTCTACAAGGTGGGGCCTTTGGAAGGTGATTAGGTCATGAGGGCAGAGCCTTCCTGAATGGAATTAGTGCCCTCATGAAAGAGGCTCCAGAGAGCTCCTCCACCCCTTGTACCATGTGAGGACACGGCGAGAAGGCACCATCTATGATCCAGAAGGTGAGTCCTCACCAGATACAAATCTGCCTTGATCTTGGACTTCCTAGCCTTCAGAACAGTGAGAAATCAATTCCTGTTGTTTATAAGCTACCAAGTCTACGGTATTTTGTTATAGCAGCCCTAAGGGACAAAGGCGTCCAGGTAAAGTGGAAAAGACATCTTCCCTGGAGTCAGGCCTCTGGAGTGACATTCTGGCTCTGAGCCTCACTAGCTGGCCTGCCCACCTCCCAAGGTGTTTGCAAACACCCTGTGAGGCTCGGTGATATATGACGACACAGACAGGCCCAGGCCCCGGGCAGCAAGGTCCAAAACCAGCTCTGAGAAGGGCACCCAGGAGCCATGATTCTGTGATTCATCCTTTCACCATTGATTTTCTCTATTCATTCAATAAGCATTCACTAAGCGCTTATTATGTCCAAGGCTTTCAGTTGGAGAGGGAGGAAGACAGAATTCCTTCCATCCACAGGAATTATCTTGCCGTTCCCTGCCCTCAATCCATTTACGATCTAACTGAGGAGAGCAGCTGGCATAAGAAAAATGACAACATCCACATATACATCAAGTGCCAGATGAGTGGCACAGCCAGGAGGGCTTTAAGGGTTCTAACAGGGAGTGATCTCCAAAGTAAAGGAACTTCATATGAGGGGAGGGTTAGGGCAGGGCTTTGGAATGCCAGCATAGCTTTTGCGCTGGGCAGTAGAACCTACATGTTCCCACCGGTCCAGGGAAACCCTTCCCATCCTAGGTCAGTTCTGGCCCAAGCAGGGCTCCTGGTAGCTGGTCCTGGAGTCTGCAACTCGGTACCCACCATGGCAGGAGGGCAGGAGGGCAGCATGGTGGAGAGAAAGAGCAAATCAGGTTCTCTTTGGCAATTGGGTGACAGCAGGACAGCAGGCATCTCCTGCCCCATCAGAACACCTCAGCAGACTTGAAGACCGGTTTTCTCAGCTGATAAACCAAGGCAACAGTACCTTTGCATAGCGCCAATGGGAAGATCAACCATTACAATGACCGTCAGCTCCACCACCATTGATGGAGCCCTCTCCAAGGGCCGAACACAGTGCTCACCACATCATTCACTTTAGGATCTCAGGGAATCCTCCCAACAATGATGGGAAGGGCACCATTATTATACCCTGTTATCCGGAGAAGTAAACCGATTCTCAGAGAGGTTAAGCAATTTTCTCAAGGTCATATAACTAATCAATAACACAGCTGACTCAGACCTGTCTGATTCTAAAGCCCACCCCCCATACCATGACATACCATACAACAGGAGTTTGTAACCTGGAGTCCATGGAGAGGATTTAAGTGTCTTTGAACTTAGATGGGGAAACAATGATACCAGAATTACATCTCTATTCAGTGGCATACGGGGGTGAGGGAGGCAAGCAATGGGAACCTTTGGCCCCTGCAGGGATGTATGTTGTCACTGACAATCTTTTTTTTTTTTTTTTTTTTTTTTTTTTTGCAGAGTTTCGCTCTTGTTGCCCGATCTTGTTGAAACTCCTCCGCCTCCTGAGTTCAAGTGATTATCCTGCCTCAGCCTCCTGAGTAGCTGGGATTACAGGCATGCGCCACCACACCCAGCTAATTTTGTATTTTTAGTGCAGACGGGGTTTCTCCATGATGGTCAGGCTGGTCTCGAACTCCCAACCTCAGGTGATCCACCAGCCTCCGTCTCCCAAAGTGCTGGAATTACAGGCATAAGCCACCGTACCTGGCCACTGACAATCTTGAAAGCCAATGATACATAGTGATAATAAAATCAAGACTGGCCAGACGTGGTGGCTCACACCTGTAATCCCAGCACTTTTGGAGGCTGAGCAGGAGGATCACTTGAGCCCAGGAGTTTGAAACCAGCCTGAGCAACATGGTGAAACCCTGTCTCTACAAAAAATACAAAAATTAACTAGGCATGGTCGCATGTGCCTGTAGTTCCAGCTACTCGGAAGGCTGAGGTGGGAGGGTCACTTGAGCCTGAGAGGCTGAGGTTGCAGTGAGCCGAGACTGCACCATTGCACTCCAACCTAGGTGACAAAGTGAGACTCTGTCTCAAAAAAATAAAAAATAAAAGACAGCAAGACCAACCTCAATTTTTTCATTGTTTTTAAATTTATTACAAACCATGTACCCCTTTCTGCCTGCATTAACCTCTAATTAAAATTTAGCATTTCTCTCAATTATGAATGTAGGCACTCACATGGAAGTATTAACATACCTGTGACTTTGTCACCAACAGAACCACAGATATTTCATGTCACACTACAGTTGTTGCAGTATCTAAAATATATAGTTTATACTCATAACTACTTCAATATTGGAGTGATTATAAAACTATTGCTAGGTTTTATTATTTAATGGGCTAATACAAAAGATAAACTGTTACTACATTTACAAATTTGATTTTGTTTTGTTTTTTAGTGTTTGGACAGCCATATTACAATACGATCAGCTTCCCTTATAATCTTATGTATTATAAAAGAGGTCCCTGGCCAGGCGCGGTGGCTCACGCCTGTAATCCCAGCACTTTGGGAGGCCGAGGCAGGCGGATCACAAGGTCAGGAGTTCAAGACCAGCCTGGCCAAGATGGTGAAACCCCGTCTCTACTAAAAATACAAAAAAAATAGCCAGGCATGGGAGCAGGCGCCTGTAATCCCAGCTACTCAGGAAGCTGAGGCAGAGAATTGCTTGAACCCAGGAGGCAGAGGTTGCAGAGAGCCGAGATTGCACCACTGCACTCCAGCCTGGGTGACAGAGTGAGTCTCCGTCTCAAAAAAAAAAAAAAAAGAGGTCCCTAAACTCCAACAGACAGACACACACAGAAAATGAAGAGTACCTGCTACCCACTCTCTTAGTTGAGAGTGCTATATAAATGCTGGAAATATTATAATCTTTGTACCATTTTACTTTACATGTTTGTGGCTCTTGAGAGAATGGACTGAGTCATATAGTTCTTCCTTTCCTCCACAAGCCTTTAGAAAGCATAATCATTCAACCACTGCTTATTGATTTCCTGGCTGGCAGAAATCCCTCAAGCTTCCGTAAACTCAGTATCACACTCAGTGACCAGGAGATAAACAATATGGCAGGAGGAAGAAAGGTATTGAGATCAAACCTTCCGGATGGTTGGGAAACCCTGTGCATGGGGTGCTGGAACTTGCTTCTTAGAGACTAAATACATCTGTAGAGAAAAAGGTCCATTGGAATTTTCCAACAAGACTGATAGGGTAGGGCAGAGTGCCCAAATGTCACG
Organism: Symphalangus syndactylus; assembly: GCF_028878055.3. NCBI lineage: Eukaryota > Metazoa > Chordata > Mammalia > Primates > Hylobatidae > Symphalangus > Symphalangus syndactylus. Next base: position 124,293,180 of record NC_072430.2, on the reverse strand, counting down.
GGAAGCGAAGCAGATGCCAAGCTGGGAAAACGCTCCTGGACAAGATGGCATCATTTCTATATGCATTGGAAGCCCTTATGAAATAACATCAGAAGTCCCAGGATCCCAGTTCCCTGCAAAGAACCCCACTCTACCCAGAATATCACACAACTCCTGACTCTCTGGCACTAGAAACCTGAAGGGGGTTCCATGGTACCCTCGGTTATAGCTGACATCAAGAGACTCTGACTGTTTCCGTCATCTTTGTTGTATCCCCAAGACTTTGTGACAGAAAACAACCACCATTTTATTTTGCTTCTAATTCCTGTGGGGATTCAGGTACAGTGGGGATGGTTCTTCTCTTCTCCACAATGTCTGGGGCTTCCAAGGTGGCTTCTGCACTCACAGGTCTGGTGCCTGGGCTGGGATGGCCAAAGGACTGGCCAGAACACCTATACCTGGCCTCTCCGTATGGATTGGGCTTTTCACAACATGGCAGTTGAGTAAGAGAGAAGGCTTTCTGAGAAGGGGTCTCTAGAAAGCAAACACTTTCAGAGCACCAAGTGGAAGCCACATGGCCTTTTCAGTCTTAGCCCTTCCACCATACTCTATTGGCCAAAGCAGAATCAAGAGGAAAGGTCATAGATTCCGTCCCAGATAGGAAAAGTGCCAAAGAATCTAGGAGCTATGTTTTACAACCACCGCACTGGCCAAGTGAATTCCTTGCTTCCAAGCTTAGAGATAATATCTAGAGTCCCCAGGGGGCTAAACATGGACTGTTCTCTAACTTGGGTGGGAGAAGAGCAGGTGCTGGGGACCCCAGCAAACTCCTCACAGTTGATTCTCAAGAGTGTGTTTGCCCTGCCCCAAGAGAGATGCCCAGAGGAGGCTCAGCCCACAGGCAGCCCTTCACAAATGAAAAGAACCCTCTTGTCGCTATTACCACCACCCCACCTTAATTGCTATTCCTCCTGAACATCTTTTCACCTCCAAATTACCCTCCAGCAAAAAACCTGCTCCCACAAAGCACGCTGTGCATGCCAGTGTGTCTCATTGTTCCTCTATTAAGATACATCATTCACAAACACTACGCTTCTTAAAAGATACCCTCAGCTGTCACTTACATAACAGAACTTGGCAAAAACAGATGGAGCACGCCAGTGGTGTCTTTGCCTGGGGCAGTATATGCTAATATCTTGGCACAGGCACCTTGAGCTGCTTTTTTTTCCCAGCAAAGTTCCATCAGCTGGAAAGTTCGAAGGGGCAAGCAAGATCATGGAAAAGTCAGTAGAGGAAGCTGTTCCTTTTTTTCCTCTGGAAAATAAAACCACCTTTTCATCAGTCAAATAGTGGGAAAAATCTGTAGAGCTACTCCCTAAAACTCAGCAGAAAGGAAGAAGCTTGATGCTATCTAAAGAAAGGTAAGACACACAAAAAAGAAGGGACACTCGACCCAGGATGTAGGAGAAAAGGGCATTTCGGAGAGAAGGAATGACAGGCACAAAGATGGGGAAGCAGGAATGTGCCTGACTTGTTCCCAGGGCATTGAAATAGCTGGTCTACCTGGAGTGGAGGGTTTGGGCTTGGGAGTTGTAGGGGCCATTTATTATTTCACCTTCCCAGAACAACACCCCCACTTCATTTGGGAAACAGCTCTACTTCCATTTGGTTCTCTATAGCCCTGGCTGGGCTAATCCTAGAGACTGATCCCTTTGACATCAGTAATTGGCCCAGGGACAGGCAAACGACCAGGCCAATTTGAGCCCATTTCAGCCCAACTGGAGTGAGTGGGAAGAGCTCTTTTCTCTCTGCTCTCAAGAGGAGAGGCAGGAGAATGCACAGGGCTAAAAGCACAAGCTCTTCAATCAGAGTTGACTCCAGATCCCGAAGTTCTTTACCAGCTTTGTGAACTTGGGAAGGTTCCTCACTGAGGCTCCATTTCTTCATCTGTAAAATGGGGATAACAAGACCCACCTCATAGGTTCATGCCATGGATTAAATGAGATAAGCAATTCCGGTGCTTAGAATTAAAATGGCAGCCCCAGAACTGCCCACACCATGGTACCAACTTTAGGGTACTGGCCAGCCTGAGAGTTAAGTCAGTCCTCAAAGGAAGCAGAGATGAGAGTAAGTTAAGCAACAACCCAGGATTCCTGCAGCTTGGTGATAGGAGTCAATGAATTTGCCTTTTCCAAATGTAAGCTGGCTTGAGTTTGATTTCTGTTCATGGCACCTAATAGTGCTTGAGTTGTATTTTTTAATGCAAAAAAATACACTTAGAAATACATCCACAATGTATTTCTCTAATTATAAAATCCATCCATTGAAATAATCCTAGAGTTTTGTAACCATTCCTTTCTTGGTTTTCCTTTCCCTAAAATCAACTTGCTAAGCTCCCAATACTACAAGTCAAGCTGGAGGAAGCACCAGGAAGGAAGAGGGACGATGGGACAGGGATTTGAGTTGTGGACATCGAGGAGAGGATTAAACAGTCCACCAGCCTTGTGGGCCCCCAATTCTAAGGATCCCCTGAGCCCCTGACCTTCACTCCTCAGAACCAATGAGAGCCCAGGTCAGAACTCAGGTTCAATATCCCAAATCATAAACAAATCAGAGAAGCAGAATCCTCAGAAGAAACCAAATGGAAAACCCAAGAAGACAGGAGAAGACGTCCATGCTCAGCACTGAAACTCCCTGTTGCTGTGGGAGAATAAAAGTCATAAACATAACAGAGAAGATAACATTCTAGTTATTTGCAACTAGTTTTGACTCTACACCTGGAAAATCAAAGAGAACAGAGTTAAAACAAAAACAAAAACAAAACTGTTAAAATCAATAGGATAATTCAATAAGATGGCTAGCTATAAAAATGTGTATATGAAAGTCAATAGCTTGCTACATATACACAACTGATTGGAAAATATAATGAAAGAAAAAAATCCCATTTACAAAGCAGCAATCAGCTGGGCACTGTGGCTCACACCTGTAATCCCAGCACTTTGGGAGGCTGAGGTGGGCAGATCACCTGAGGTCAGGAGTTCAAGACCAGCCTGGCCAACATGGTGAAACCCCGTCTGTACTAAAAATTAGCTGGGCATGGTGGCAGACATCTATAATCCCAGCTACTCGAAAGGCTGAGGCACGAGAATCGCTTGAACACAGGAGGTGGAGGATGCAGTGAGCCAAGATCGCACCACTGTACTCCAGCCTGGCAATGAAGCAAGACTGTCTCAAAAAAAAAAAAAAAAAAAAAAAGATAGCAATTCAAAAAAGTAAAAACAAACCAAAAGGCTACATACAGATACACCTCATAAGAAATATACGGAATCTACCTGAAGAAAAAAATGTTTAATTTTTTTTTTCTCCGAGACAGGGTCTTACTTTGTTGCCCAGGCTAGAATGCAGAGGCATGATCTTAGCTCACTGCAGCCTTTACTTCCCAGGCTCAAGTGATCCTCCCACCTCAGCCTCCTGCATAGCTAGGACTATACTATATGTGCATGCCACCATGCCCAGGTAATTTTTGTATTTTTTGGTTTTGCCATGTTGCGCAGGCTGGTCTCGAACTCCTGGGCTTAAGCAATTCACCCACCTCTGCCTCCCAAAGTGCTGGGATTACAGGTGTGTGCCACCACACCCAGCAGAAAAATTTTTAAATTCTAATGAGGACCTTATATAAATTTTTAAAGGCCAGCAGATGATAAGGCAGAATGGGAGAATAGACATACAGTACTGGAGTATAGGGATCAGAGGAATCAGATAAAAGAGAAGCATGGAAGAGAGGCAGAAAGACAAAACCTGTCATTTTCCTTGGGCCAGCGAGAGGGGGCGCTGCAGGTGCTTTCCCAGAGGACCCATGGTCTGGGCACTAGTCGGGAGGAACTGACCTGCATGGCCACCATGAATCCCTTAGGCACCCCTCCTCCCCTGGGGTCATGTTGCACTCCAGGCCGCCAAAATTTAGGGGCAGACTGGAGACTGAGTAAGCCAGCCAAGGTGGCCACTGGGCAGCAGAGGCATTGCTGTTGGCAAAAGCAGCACTCCATCCCAGCTGATGAAAATAAAAACCCCCATCTCAGATCCCAATTTACAGAGCATTTGCACTTTCATGAGCCTGTATCTTGCTCCCAACTTCCCTGAGAGAGAAGAAACCCGGGGCAAATATCCCTGCGCCTAGCTTCCTGAAGATCAACTTGGATTTTTTATTAGTCCGTTCCCATACTGCTGTAAAAAACTACCTGAAACTGGGTAATTTATAAAGAAAAGAGGTTTAATTGACTCACAGTTCCGCATGGCTAGGGAGGCCTCAGAAAACTTACAATCATGGAGGAAGGCAAAGGGGAAGCAGGAACTTTTTCACCAGACGGCAGGAGAGAGAGAGCAAGCAGGGAAGTGCCACATTTTTAAACCATCAAATCTCATGAGAACTTACTCACTATCACAAGAACAGCATGGGGGACCTGCCCCCATGATCCAATCACCTCCCTGATCAAGTCCCTCCCCTGACAAGTGGGGATTACAATTTGAGATGAGATTTGGGTGGGGACACAGCAAAACCACGTCAGATACCCAGGTCACATGTGGGTCACTGGGTGGCAGACCCCTTCAAAGGAATAATTTTACGGCTTTCAACTATATATATACTGCTTGAATATCAAATTGGTTTTTTTTAAAATTGTATTTCAGTAGCATTAGGGGTAGAAGTGGTTTTGGATTACATGGATGAATCATATTCAAGTTGTTTTAAATGAGAGCAGGACAAGAATTAGAATCTTGCAATCCATGGCAGTTCTTTCTCCACAACACTCAGTAGATACCTTGATATATACATAACCGTTTGTTTGATATGAAACATATGAGGAGAAGATAGGAGAGGAATCTCTCATTCTGATTCAGTTGCCTGAAAATCCTTGTCCTAGCTCATTCCTTTGAGCCGAAGGTATTGAAGCCCTCCTTTAAAATGCAAATATCATCTAGGAAGAGTGACACATAAATCATTGTCTTTCATTAGTCCCACAGACCAGAGCACTTTATCAATCACTAATTTTTCTCCATGCTACTCAGAGAACGCTAACGTGGAACGTGTCTAGACTCACTGAGTGGGGTGGGGTTGCAGCTGGCAGGACACCTGTGTTCTGGCCTCTGTGTGTTCACTTGCGAAACAAGGAGGGATGGATTTGATGATCTTTGAAATCCTGAGGCTCAATGGCCCCCGCTATAGCCTGAATGTGTCCTTGCAAAATTCATAGGTTGAAAGTTAATCAACAATGTGATGTGTTAAGATATGGGGCCGGTTTAGGGGGTGATTAAGCACTCATGGGTGGGATTAGTGGCCTTATAAAAGAGGTATAAGGAAGCTGTTCACCCCTTCCATTGATCTCAGATCTCTCAACCTGCAGAACCGTGGAAAATAAATTTCTGTTGTTTATAGATTACGCATCCCAAAGAATCTTGTCATAGCAACCCAAGTGGATGAAGAGACCCCCACATCCATCGGAGGGTAAACTCTAACTCGTACATGTGTCTTGAGGATGCTGGCACAATAAAATCTCGCCTCGTCCCATCTCTGTTTGGCATTTGAATCCAAATCTCTTTGTTCTGTTAGGCAACTGTTTGGGGCTTTTTATTCATTTGACAGGTGGATCTTTTTGAAGTTCTCATTTAAAATAATTTGATATTCAAGCTGTATGTGTGTGGTTGAAAGTCATAAAATTATTCATCTGAAAGACCTCTCCTTTTCTCTCAGATACCAATTGAAGTTTGCAGCAGTTCCCCCGAGCAAAGCTCACTGCCTAGAAAGCTCTTTTTCAGCAATGCTCTGCCATCATCACTAAATTGAGTTATTCCAACAGGCTTTGATGCTCTGTTTTTTTTCCTAAGTGTGCATATGAAAGCTGAACAGCAACATAATTTAATTCTTCAAGATTTACTTTTTAATCACCAGAGTGATTCTTGTGGGGTACAGAGAGTTGACCCCATTTTCTCAAGTTGAAATTGATTTAGGTCAAATAATTCTTGGAATTTGAATTAGATAGTTTTCTCCTTATCGGCATGAACTTCAAGCTTCATTTTCCAACAGCTGGGAACATCTGTGCTACCTATGAATTACAGACGATTTGAGAAAACTAAATGTGAGCAAAGAAGATATTCACAACTCACAGAATTCTATCGGCAGAATTCTTCATAATGAGCAGAACTGGTGTCGAGGTACAATTGTGTTAGGTGTCTGAGTTCCTTTTATGAAAGAAACATGAGACAATTACCAAGGACTAAGAATGCAATCAAAATAATACAACCATTTTACTGTTCAATAAGAAATCTTTCTATAAACACTATGGCATATTATTCCAGAATAAAAATATTTACCATGAGGGGATTCTATTGAAAATTGTACCATGGAAAGTTAAGAGGCTTCTTCCCCTTAACTCAAATGTGCACCCACAGCATTATTGTCTGATTATGTAGTCAATGAACAAGGAACAAATATATCTATCTAGAATAAAGCACCCTGTTTATATCAAGGTATTTCTTCACACAGCGATTGAATTTGAATACATAATTATTTCCATATGATTTGTTAGTTACCTTTAGTAATAAACGTACTTAGATCCTCCCAATGCAAAAAGAGTCTCTGAAAAGCCAACTGATTAAAGAAAAAAAGCAGGGGATAGATTAACTTGGAAATCAAAGAGGTAAGACAAAGCATCTTTGGTGAGCAACCGATAACTCCACTCCTCAGCTTCTTGCAGACTCAATACCTTCATTTATTTGACCATCTGGGCACTCAATGAATTAAAGTCCACAGCTGTCCAGCCCTCCTCTCATACTCCCAGTTTAGGATTTTTTAGGAAGACAGGGAAGGGCTAGGGGTGGATCCCCAGGCCTGAGGCCCATAAGGATGTCAATTTCAGGGAAGTTCTAGGGATTCCCGCTAGACTAGGGTTTCATGAGAGCTTTGATCTCCCCACTAAGCCAACAAAAAACATCTGCAGCAGGACAGGGAAGACTGAGACACCCTTGTATCAATTCAGTAAATACTTCCTGAGCACTGATTATGCTTAACCCTATGGGGACTCCAGATCAAGGATTCAGGCATGAGGTGACACAAGTCGAGTTCCAACACATATCAGGCACTTGATATTTACTGAATGAAGGGTTGGTTGAAGAAGAGGGCAGTGTGAATGGAGAACAGAAAATATTTAGTAATATTAGTAATAGCACAGAAAATATTTGAGGACTTAATAACTGTCTGGGTGGAGAAATGAAAGAGAAGGGAAATTGAACTGTGGCCCCAAAGGTTTCTCACCCAGGGACCAATGTAACAGGAATACCAAAGGTGCAAATAGGGACACTGGAGGAAAGAAGGACATTCTGGTGGAGACCGCAGCCTACCTGTCCTCAGAGAAGACTTGTTCAGAGCTGGCACAAACTGCTCCAGGATGGTTTCCCTTGGAGAGCTGAAATTGGAGGTCCAAGATACAGAACTGTAGAAACAGATTCTCCAGTTGGGGGTCTCATTAAAGGCCTATATTTCAACCACCCATATGATCCATTAATTTCTGGCTTATGCTACCTAGATCTTCCTTACATGGGCCCCAAACCTGTTTCTCTGTAATTACTCAGATTAAAATTTTCAGAATTTAACATTTCCATCTTTTTCAATTTATTTGCCCATGGTGCTTAAAAACACATTCTCCAGGTCTTTATGCTCTCATCTAATTTCACTCGGTCTCCTCCCTCCATAGAAATAGTTACTGACATTCGCTTTGCCTTCCTGAGACTTGGCAGACCTGCTTTCTTTCTCATTCAGGAGGCACGAAGGTATCTGATGCCTGGAAAGGGAAGCCAGTCGTGGATTCAGGCTTAATCAAACTGCATCCATTACGTACAACTGGTCTAAATGATCTAAATTGCTCTGATGTTGTGTGACTCCCCAGATGCCATGCACTGATTAAGAGTCTGTCTGTTTCTTCCGGGAGCCCCCATCCCAGAGTCAGAGGGTTGCAGTATCACGGGGCAGGGAGCATGTGGCCATGGGATGGGGCAGTCACTCAACTGACCCAGTGACTCGTCTCTGTGGCCATGCACAGATGGAAGAGCAAAAGGAAGCCGGGCGGAAGCGAGAGGACGCTTCCTGCTGAAGCTTCTTCCTGAATATAAAAATGCCCAGGGGTATCCTCACTCGAAAGATGCTTTGCGGGGAGCGGTGGCTCACGCCTGTAACCCCAGTACTTTGGGAGGCCGAGGCAGGCAGATCACGAGGTCAGGAGATCAAGACCATCCTGGCTAACACGGTGAAACCCCATCTCTACTAAAAATATAAAAAATTAGCTGGGCATGGTGGCACGTGCCTGTAGTTCCAGCTATTCAGGAGGCCAAGGAAGGAGAATAGCTTGAACCTGGGAGGCGCAGGTTGCAGTGAGCCAAGATTGCGACGCTGCACTCCAGCCCAGGCAACAGAGCAAGACTCCGTCTCAAAAAAAAAAAAACAAGAAAGATGTTAGCGCTGGAAGTTCCTTCAGGTGAGACTGCGAGTCTGCTGCTTCCCAAACTTCTGTCACCTGTGTCCCACCTTCAGAATTTTTGCCTTCATCATATCACACTTATATTTATAATTTTCTTAATACTTTTTGCTTAAGTCAACTCACACTGTATTTAAATAAAGTTACTTTCTAAAAAAAACTTTATGTCACTGTTATAAAAGGGAAAACCAATTTCTCTTGCCATATAAGTGCAAAATGTGAGATAACCATAAAAATAAATGTAATGAAAAACTCTCACAAATTAATCCCTGCTCTCTGTTAAAAGGAGATTAGCAAGTGCTAAGAGAGGTTGTTGAAAACATATTAGCACCAAACTGAGATCTTCTCTTTATTAAATCAGAATTAAAAGTAAATTCATCATTATAACAAGAAACACACAAAACTCTGTGCCAGGCACAGCTCTCGTGACAACACCAAAAGGCAGGTATCAATCTTATTACCTTGAAAAATGTGGAAACTGAGGCACGGAGATATTAAGTAACTTACCCATGGTCACTTACATACTAAATGGTAAGGCCAGGATTCAAACCCAGCCAGTCTGGCACCAAACAGAATCCTCTGGCTGGGCGTGGTGGCTCACACTTGTAATACCAGCTACTTGGGAGGCTGAGGCTGAGGAGGGCAGATCACTTGAGCCCAAGACTTTGAGACCAGCCTGGCCAACATGGTGAAACCCGTCTCTACTAAAAATACGAAAATTAGCCAGGCTTGGTGGCAGGCACCTAGAATCCCAGCTACTCGGGAGGCTAAGGCAGGAGAATTACTTGAATCCAGGAGGCGGGGGTTGCAGTGAGCTGAGATCGAGCCACTGCACTCCAGCCTGGGAGACAGAGCGAGACCCTGCATTAAAAAAAAAAAAAAAAAGGAATCCCTTTCTGATGATGTTGCTTAACGTTGTGTATCTATCACCTACAACCCCCACCCCTACTCTTCAGCAACCACTGATCAAGAGCAGCCTGAATCAGAAGGGAGATGTGTCAGGCCAAGCTCACACATTCAGAGTCAGGACTAGTATTCACTGCACCGTGACCTGGATCAGAACAAATCCTGCTCTCAAGGCCTATCTGCCTTATTAACTTGTTACCTTCAACAACTATTTCCTTTACAACTCACTTATCATCTCTGTTTCTAGGTGAACTCTGCCTGTTACTCTGCTTCCTGTTGTTCAAATAATATGGTCCTTTCTTTTTTTTTTTTTTTGAGACAAGGTCTCACTCTATCATCCAGGCTGGAGTGCAACGGCGTGATCACAGCTCACTGCAACCTCAACCTCCCGGGCTCAAGCCATCCTCCCACCTCAGCCTCAGCCTCCCAAGTAGCTGGGACTATAGACACACACCAACAGGCCCGGCTAATTAAAAAAAAAAAAAAAAAAAAAAAAAAATTGTAGAAATAAAGTCTCACTCTATTGTCCAAGCTGGTCTTGAACTCCTGGGCCCAAGCAATCCTCCTGCCTCAGACTCCTCAAGTGCTGGGATTACAGGTGTGTGACACCACACCCGGCCAACATGGTACTTCTTAAAAGAACTGGACTCACTTCAAGAAACCTGAACATTTAACACTTAATTTTCAGCCTCACCATCTTCAGGCTTCAAACTAATCACATTGTTCCTGGGGCGGGAGGAGCGAGGGAAACATCTCACTCAAGCCCCTGCAATTCCTTCAGGAAAAAGGGAGACGCAGCCTCTCGAAGCTTGAGATCTGATTAAAGAGGCAGCAGTTCCAACCATTTTAGAATTATTGACTGAAGAGGAGACTTCGGTAATTGCTCAAGCCAGGGTTGGTGACTTAATATACTAGTGTTTGGATTAGTTAATAGTTCAATTCCAAGAGGTTATGATTGTAAATCCCAGGACTGCTGGCTTAGCTTCAACGTGCAGCTCAGGACGGTCTGTGAAGTTGCCATTTACAGTCAATTTCCTCTGAGGCAGAGAGAGAAGAAAATGGAAAGAGGGAATATTTGAATATCAAGTGAGTGCTTTTAATGCCTATGTTAGCCCCTGGAGAATCCTGGTAAAGTTGACAGTACAAGCTGACGACCACACTGTGAAGCTGACAGTAGACAGGCTGGGACCATACGTCACCCCCTTTGGAGTGGCACATTCATTCCTCAAAACCTAGGGGGTCAGCCGGGCACAGTGGCTCACACCTGTAATCCCAGCACTTTGGGAGGCCGAGGCAGGCAGATCACAAGGTCAGGAGTTCAAGACCAGCCTGGCCAATATGGTGAAACCCTGTCTCTACTAAAAATACAAAAACTAGCTAGGCGTGGTGGTGCGTACCTGTAGACCCAGCTACTCAGGAGGCTGAGGCAGGTGAATCGCTTGAACCCAAGAGGAAGAGGTTGCAGTGAGCCGAGATCGCAGCACTGCACTCCAGCCTGGGTGACAGAGTGAGACTCCATCTCAAAAAAAAAAAAAAAAAAAACACCTAGGGGGTCATGATGGTAGAAAATACATGGGCTTGAGTCCCCTCTCCCCACCCATGACTCCCCCACTTCACCCTCATCCCCTCACCCTCAGGTCTCTCCTCCATCACCTGGTTTGTCTCTCTGCACCTCCTGGCTAAAGCCATCCTATCGAAACCTCTCAATTAATATTTCTAAAGCCACCCTGATTGTGCCCCCTCTTAATGACAGGCCAGAACCATTTCTGGCAGGTTGGCCCTGCCAGCCCAAATGGTGATCTGGGAAAAGACCTGTTTATAGAAGCTCATATTTAGCTTTGAACCTGATAAATTACTTACATAAAAAAAAAAAAAACAAAATCCAGGGCTTTGCTGAGGCAGAAGCCAGGTCACTCCCTGATTGGACTTTATTTACAAAATGCATGCAGAACAGGCTAAAATAAGCACGAAGCCAGCAAAGGGAAAGGAGCTGGGAACATTCACTGCAGCTGATGACAGCCTGTCCTCTGGAGCCCAGCCAGGAAAACACCAGCTCCTCTTTCAGCAGGCAGTTCACATGTCTCAATTTACAGCAGTGGGGTCCTAACTGGACTCAAACACTGCAGAGCCCTCTCCCCACCACCTTGCCCTTTAGTAAACCACTATTTTCCTAAATGAGGCAGATGGAGTTTTCTTGCCATTTCCAAGCTGCAGTGATAGAAAGACCACCCCAAGGCTTTTGTGGGGTGGCAAAAAGAAATTCCAGGAGCATACTAATGCGTTAGGATTTTTTTTTTTTTTTTTTTTTTTGACACAGAATCTTGCTCTGTCACCCAGGCTTGCGTGATCTTGGCTCACTGCAACCTCCACCCCCCATGTTCAAGTGATTCTCGTGCCTCAGCCTCCCAAGTATCTGGGATTACAGACATGCACCACCGCACCCAGCTAACTTTTGTATTTTTAGTAAAGGTGGGGTTTCACCATGTTGGACAGGCTGGTCTCAAACTCCTGACCTCAAGTGATCTGCCCACCTTGGCCTCCCAAAGTGCTGGGATTACAGGTATGAGCCACTGTGCCCGGCCTAATGCACTTGACTTTTGCTCTGAGGGGATCTCAGGGTTAGCAAGAGAAAGATGCTTATCTTGTAGACTTTCCCCCCTTGGGTGGCTAGAAAAGCCAGTTCCAGGCCCAGAAGAAGGTTAGGTTTTCTGAGAAGCTAATGAGGGCCCCTCCTGAACTCTGGGTAGGGTAAGGTATGACTCACCTGGTCAATGGTTTTGTAAAATTTGCAGAAGTAAGACATTTTTGTATGCTTTTTCTCAAAGAAGACCTCTAATTATAAACTTCAGGCTCCACGAAATTCAAATCTACCCCTGCCAGACCTGGGACTGTGCCCATAGCTGCCTCCTCCTTTTGTACAACATGAATTTTCCCTGCTGATATGGTTAGCCTGTGTCCCCACCAAAATCTCAACTTGAATCGTATCTCCCAGAATTCCCACTTGTTGTAGGAGGGACCCAAGGGGAGGTAATTGAATCATAGGGGCTGGTCTTTCCCGTCCTATTCTCATGATAGTGGATAAGTCTCATGAGATCTGATGGGTTTATCAGGGTTTTCCGCTTTTGCTTCCTCCTCATTCTCTCTTGCCGCCACCAAGTAAGAAGTGCCTTTCACCTCCTGCCATGATTCTGAGGCCTCCCCAGCCATGTGGAACTGTAAGTCCAATTAAACCTCTTTTTCTTCCCACTCTTGCATATGTCTTTGTCAGCAGCATGAAATACACCTGCCAACACTAACTGGCTGACACACTAAGCACAGAAACCATAAGGTAAAGGAAGGAGTGATGGGACCCATGAAGAGGACAGAGCCAGAGAGGAGAAAGAAAGAGCCAGGAAGGAAGAGCCACGAAGGCCTCCAAGGGGACAGGCGAGGAGCAAGGTGAAGAACTGCTTTCCAAGGTCTTTTAGACTCAGGATAGTCGAGGCAGCCTTGTGTAGGGCAACCAGACTGCCGGGGTTCAATATGGGCTCTACCACTTATTGGCTGAGTGATCTTAGGCAAGTTACTTGACCTCTGTGTGCCACTGTCCCCTTCTTGGCCAAGTAATGAAGAGTAGGTGTCTCACTGGATTCTGAGAATCAAATGAGCATTGTGCATATAAAATGCTTAGACCAGTGTCTGACACATAGAAAGCACTAGCGGGTGACAGCACCTTCCTGCTTTATCAAACATGAAATGCACAGCTAAGGTATTCTTTACAACAGGGATCCCCAACCCCCAAGCCAAGGACTAGCACCAGGCCGTGGCCTGTTAGGAACCCAGCTGCACAGCAGGAGGCGAGCAGCAGGCCCAGCGAGCATTACCGCCTGAGCTCCACCTCCTGTCAGATCAGCAGCAACATTAGATTCTCCTAGGAGCATAAACACTATTGTGAACTGTGCATGTGAGGGATCTAGGTTGCATGCTCCTTATGAGAATCTAACTAACACCTGACGATCTGAGGTGGAACAGTTTCATCCAGAAACCATTCCCCCATCCATGGAAAAATTGTCTTCCACGAAACTAGTCACTGGTGCCAAAAAGGTTGGGGACCACAACTTTACACAATGCCGAGCCCACTGTATATTTTGTCACTCCAGTAGCTTGCAAGTGGTAACAATATCTTCCTTAAAAGCATTCAGAGACCAGCTCCCCTTGCCTACTGTGTATTTCCTACACCAGCAGTAGAGACCTGTCCCAGGCAGGACCTACTCCACCTTCCAGCATACTCTCCACTTCCTCTCACACAAACTGCCCATTCTGGCTGGGCACCTCTTTCTCTCCCTAGGTCAAGCCATGCTCCTCCCAGCCTCAAGCCATTGCTTTCCCCCATCAGGAATGCCTTTCATCCTCCTTTCTAAATCTAGATCTCTGAATTCCTGTGACACTCAAGTATTTCCTTTTTCATTCTTGCACTTAATGATTGCCCTCTGGCTCAACAAAGAAAGCATGGCTTTGTGTTCATGCTAATGATCATCTGAGCTTCCGCGAAAGTACGAGAACATGAAGGAGAACAGGCATGGGGGAGAGTGGCAGGGAAGGGGTTTATAATTGTCCTTTCATTTATTCATTCATTCATTCATTCAAGCAATGGTTATGGGGTGCTCACCATGTCCTTATATTCTATAGAGGGATACCGTGCTCTAGAACAGGGCACATCAGAATTACCTGGAAGGCTTGGGAAAACACAGATTCTCAGGGCTAGAATTGGCTTATAAATTTGCATTTCTAACAAGATCCCAGATGATGCAATGCTTCTGGTTCAAGACTACAGTTCAGGTAGCACTGCCACAGAAGGCAGCCCCCACTTGATGACTGATCTATGATGATTCTGATTCACCAGTCACCTCTGAGCAGCATTCCCTCACCATGCATGCATTCCTGCCTGCATCAGGGTCTCCGCACACAGAGTATTTCCTCTGGAATACTCTTCAATACTTGTACTTTCCTTACAAAGCTTGCCTGAGTTCATCACAGCCTCCCTACCCAGCACCTTCACTCCCCCCGCGCCCCCCCCGCCCCACACACACACACACACACACACACACACTTCTCTACTTCTGCTCCTTATTTGTTTCTTCCATAGGACTTTCATTAGGTACTTATTTACTTGTTTCTCCCCCTAGAATAGAAACTCCATAAAGGTGGGAACAATTTCTCTTTAATTTTTCTGTGAATCCCCATGAGATGGGGAAAATTAAAGAAAGAAAGAAAAATAGAAATTAAAAAAGAGAAAAAACAAGCTACCTGTGTTAGGCTGACTCATTTCAAAGGCAGTAACAGGCAACGTTTTGATAATGTTATCTAAGGGCCAGAGCTCAAAGGAATGTGCTCTGAAGACTCTCCTAGTTCTCCGTCAACATGAGGATGTGAAGAGGTAAGTTTTCCTAGCTCCCCTTTAGTGTAAGTAAACTTCCGCCTCGAATCCCATGCCCTCTGCTATGTAACTATACCTTGCTCCTTGCTCTGTAAATTTTATGAGTTCCTGTTTTTCCTATAGTTAATGATTGTAGGTTCCTGCTTCTTTACCTAAGCAGTATAGCAAAGGTTACCAGGCATGCCTGAGCAGGTCTAGCTTGCAGCCAGCTAGATGCCATGGTGGAGGTTGCAAGATGAGTCTTTGTGAAACTCCTTTGAACTAACCAGATAATGACCATCTGGGCTGGATAGTAAGGAGTATACTGAATCTGAGTTATGAGCCTGCCTTAGTTTGATTAACGGCCTTTGTCTTGCCTCTGTACATTCGTGTTCATGCCACTTAGGAGTGGGTATATAAGCAAAACCTTGTCTTTGTTCGGGGCCCAGTCTTTGAACGTTGAGTCTGCTGGGTCTGAGTGCACTGAATAAAAGATCCTCCTGTGTACACTGAGGTCTCTCTTGCCCTCCTGATTTTCTACAATACCCAGTGTCTAGCAAAGAGCTTGGAAGACAGCAGGTGCCCAATAAATGTGTTAATCCATTAACTAACTCTTCTGACAATATTTGGTGACTGCCCATTCTGTGCCAGGAACTGTTCTACGTGCTGGGGATACAACAGTGGACAAAATTGACCCAAAAAACCTCAGTTATTGGAGAATACATTTTCATGGGGGGAGCATGTTAGTAACCAGGGAGTGTGATAAATGATTATATTGTACAAGACACTATAAGGTGTTAATTGCTATAGAAAAAAGTGAGCAGAGCAAGGGAGAAGGAATGCTTGCAGTGGGGAGCTGGGCTGTGGGTTGAGATTTTCAATTGAGTGGTCAGTGTGGGCCTCATGGAAATGGTGACATTTGAGCAAAGATTCAGGAGTTGAGGGAGTTTGCCAAGTGGATATCTTTGGAAAGAGCTCTCCAGACAGTTTAAAGTCCTTAAGGCAGCACTGTGCAATGGAACTTTCTGGAATGATGTTTTCTACCTGTGCTGTGCAATACAATAGCTACAGGCCACCTGTGGCAATTGAGCACTTGAAACATGGCTAGTGCAACTGAGGGACTCAACTTTTTTCTTTCTTTCTTTCTTTCTTTCTTTCTTTCTTTCTTTCCTTCCTTCCTTCCTTCCTTCCTTCCTTCCTTCTTTCTTTTGAGAAATGCTAGAATGCAGTGGCACGATCATGGCTCACTGCAGCCTCGAATTACTGGGCTTAAGTGATCCTCCCACCTCAGCCTCCCCTCCTACCTTTGTGAGGAAAAGAGGTATAATTGACTCACAGTAGCTAGGACCACAGGCACACACCACCACACTCAGCTAATTTTTAAATTTTTTGTAGAGACAGGGTCTTGCTGATATGGTTTGGCTCTGTGTCCCCACCCAAATCTCATCTAGAATTGTAATCCCCATGTGTCAAGAGAGGGACCTGGTGGGAGGTGATCGGATCATGGGAGTGGTTTCCCCCATGCTGTTCTCATGATAGTGAGTGAGTGAGTTCTCACGAGATCTGATGGTTTAAAAGTGTTTGGCAGTTCCCCCCTCACTCTCTTTTTCCTGACGCCTTGTAAAGAAGGTGCTTGCTTCTCCTTCGCCTTCCACCATGATTGTAAGTTTCCTAAGGCCTCTCCAGCCACGCGGAACTGTGAGTCAATTAAATCTCTTTCCTTCACCTGGGATTACAGAGGTGCGCCACCACACCCAGCCTCAACTTTTAATTTTAGTTGATTTTAAGTAGCTGCATGTGGCTAGTGGAAATGAATCAAGCAGTACAGCCCTAAAGCGTGAACAGGTGAAGGAATTAAGTGTGGCACAGTGGAGGGGGCTGGGGAATAGTGGGAGATGAACTCAGAAAGGCACAACAGAATGGAGAAGGACTTTGTTGGTCATTGCAAGGACTCTGGCTTTTATCCCAAGTGAGATGGGAGCCATTGGAGGGTTCTGAGAAGAGCAGGGATATGATATGATTTCTGCTTTCAAAGGATTCCTTTAGCTACGCTTTGAGAGTAAATACAGAGGGGCTGAGGGTAGATGGAAAGAGACCAGTTGGGAGGCTGAGAGAGGCAGCCAGGTGAAAGACAGTGGTGGATCAGACCAGGATGCAGCAGTAAAGGAGATGCTAAGTGTCAGGTTAGAGACAGATTTTGAAGGTTGAGCCCACAGGATTTCCTGGCAGATGCTGATTAAGGCATATATTAAGCTCCTAATATATGCCAGGCACTAGGTATGAACTACTTCTGATCCAGATTTGCCAGAGAAATGTCACCCAGGCTTTGACTGGTACCAGCTATTCCTAAGACTGAACCACAGGGCATTTCTCACACTCAATGTCCCACAGTTTGGTCTTCAAACATTGCCTCTTCAGATCAGAGCCAGTATAGCCTGCTGGCACTGTGAAATTTGTTGTTATTCTTATTATTATTCACCCAGCATCACTGCATGGTATCTACATTAAGAAAATAGATGACTTGAGTCCTCCATAAATCCTTCATTCTCCTGCTTTATTTCCCTGTCCATCACCTCCTCATTTATTCTTAATATTCAGGTTTTTGCATTCAAGGCTGGGCCAGCTCTCTCAAGGACTTCCATCTTCTTCCTTGCACATCTGCCCTGTCCTCCTGAGACTCACACAGCCTGAGGATGGGAAATTGAGTCATCTGTCTTCTGTAACCATATGGATAAGATGTAGTCATTACTGTTCTCAGCATTGTTGTGCTTTGGAAGCTAATTAAGACAATTAGCTATTAAATACCAAAAACAATTAAGCTAATTGAAATAAACCATATGCAGTTTACACCCTTGCGTAGACAAAAAAATTAACATGTGGCTGAATGGTAGCACTACAGACACTCTGATGCCAAAATAAATCAGGGACTATGGGAATCAAAGATGGAGGTGTCTTAGCACCCAATCCGTTTACCGCCACAAAATGTTTCTCAAAAACATTGGGCTTGATTTTTGGAGGTTTCTTGTATTCTGAAAAAGAAAAAAGTGCATTCCTGTCCAAATGTTTCTTTCAGGCTGTAAAACAGCAGAGTCGTGCTGTTTCCCTGCCTCTGACTCAACTCTATGGCTGGACGCAGCACAGAGGAGAAAGGCAGCCTTCTCAGGGGACCTCTGAAGCCTATCTTTGAAAGTTAACCAAATCTCTAGGTGGAAAGGAGGTGTCCCATGGTTTTAGGTTGCGACTGGAAGTTTTAGATCACATTTATAGTTTCCAGAGTGGAGACAGAGGAGGAAAGAGAAGCTATACGGATGAGGGGTGCTCTGTAAGGAGTGTGTTTATCTGGAATTTTTTCAGCTGCTTGTGCCAAAGAACTCAACT